>NW_004524732.1:901040-951963 GCF_000260255.1 Octodon degus
TTGCCAGGCCTGTATATATATCACTTTGATCCTGCTTCATACATTGTATTTTTTTCCTATATTGCTCATTCAAGGATTCCATCGTTTTCTATTCTCTATTTTTTTTTATTAGTGTCTTTTTTAGAAGCACTTAGTACTTCTTTCATTATAGTTATCATTTCTTTTTTTACTTCAGAAATTATTTCAGTATGGGGTCCTGAGTTCAATCCCTGGTACCACAAAAAAAAAAAAAAAGAAATTATTTCTGTTCTGATTTCCTCTATACCTTCCTACATTTTTTTCTATACTTCAGATGCTATTATTTCAGAGATTTCAGGTGTGTGATTTCCAGTTTCTTCTATGCTGTTGTCACCTGCATTTGTTCTTCGTGGGGTCAGAGCCTGAGAATGCATTTTGCTCCTTTTTGTCATTTTGTATAGCACTATCTTCTGACCTGTGGTGTAGAGCTTTGGTAGAGTTATTATGTTAGCACTAGGTCTGGATCTACCAAGTTTAAACTCGTCCAGGTGGGTGTGGCTTGGGTCTGGCTGCTGTACTCCACTTCTGCCTGCTGCAGCCCTTGGAAGTGCACCCCCTGTGTCACTGGCAAGATACGCTGCTCCTGGAGCAGCTGGGTAGATCGTGCCTCTAGCCTCTCTGCAGGGAGTTGTGCCTCATGGTTCCACATCAGGCCTGTATGATGGAGGAAGTTCCACTCACACACCAAGCCTGCTTGCTGGCTGGAGTGAGGGTCCGGAGGGCACTGGGTGGCCCCACTCCCATAATGGTATTATTGTTCCTGTTTTTAAAGATGAGGAAGCTAAAGCATGAAAGTTTCAAAATTTAGCTGTGGTTTTTCAACTAGGGAAAGGAAGAGCCAGTCCTTCTAGCTCCAGAGTGTGTATGGTGCTGTGGGTTCTTCCAGCCCACTCCCAGACTGAACCCTCAGGGCCTCACATGCTAGAAATGCTTTTGGCCACTGAATTGCTGAGCTGTACCCTTAGCCCTCAGACTTAGGTAGTGTTCCTATCACTGCACTGTCATTGTGTCTCAGTTGTTAAGAGAAAATTCAGCCCAGTAGGAGTTGGTAGCTAGAAACAGGCGCCAAAAACTCAGGTGATTGGTGGTACTACTGATTGAAATGGGCACGCCAGGAGGAGAATATCTTCAGTTTGATATGGCTGTGTGTTTTGAAACTTTTTTAATGGTGTCTATACTTGTGCTAATATGCTTTAGTCTCATCATAGCAGTTTAGTCTGTCTTGTTTTCACCTGCCTTTAAATATCATTCTAAAGGACTGTTTGCTTCTTGGTAATCAGTGGACTCATCAACTGCTGTTTTGTTTTAGCATCTTTCTGCTGAGGAGTTGGCAAAGAGAAGAGAAGAGGAAAATAAACCTGCCAAATCTTCAAAAGCGTCAAGATCAACAAAAAGGTATTGTCATGTTATATAAGTAGTGGCATTACAATGTTCACAGAGGACATATGAGGTAAAATATTTTTTAATCTAACAAAATGAAAAGTAAATGGTTAGAGTTTAGAAATTTTAGGTTTACTCATACAAGTTTGTAAACCTTAAGCTAAAGTTTTAGAGTTCAGGTTCAGGGAGCATGGACATATTTAATAGGGGCTTTGTTTGTAACCAGTGGTCCAGACATTATGGGCAGGTAACCTTATGAAATTCCTGGCTTTCTCCTCAAGCTAGTTATTTGCAAGTTATTTGGCAATATGGATGTGTGTGTGTGTGTGTGTGTGTGTGTGTGTGTGTGAGAATATATACTGAAGTTTGTAATTTTTAAGTTAAGAGTTAGCAAATGAGCAAAATGCCTTGATTTTCTAGGTCTCACTTCCTGCAGTTGCCACTTTGAAAGAACTGCAGTTCCTTAGTGTCTCTTTTAAAACAAAATAGAAATACCACTAGGGCATTTTTTACCAGTTGTTTGTTCTTAGGTGAGACTTGGGTCCTTATATATTAAGTAGTAATTCAAATAGCTAACACTATCAGCTGTGTTCTAAGCATTATACATGTATGAGCTCATTTGATCTTTGAAACATCTCACTGTAGTAATTATCACTCCAGTTTTACAGATGAAAATTAAGAGGCTGGGAAAAGGTGTAGGAACTAGTAACTTGCTGATGCAGTTTAGTGATGGAGCTATGATTTAAGCCCAGGCAGTTAGACTTAAGAATCCATATTCCTAGGGCCTGTAAAAGAGCTCAGCAGCTTAAAGTACCTGCAAGCAGGTGCATTGGCTGGGAATTTGATTCCCAGGCCTGCTGTGCTGGCCCCACCCCAAGGGCACACCGAGATGGCAATTGAGACTGGGCATGGTGGCACACACCTATAATCCCGGCACTTAGGAGACTGTAAGCAGGAGAATCACTATGAGTCTGATCTAGTAGTGGACCCTGAACACCCTGTAGCCCCTTCCCTAAAATACAGGAAAAAAAAAGAATTCATATTCTTTATAATTCATTATGTTATATATGGCCCCTGTCAAATAAAAATTAAATTTATATTGTCATTGTGAACATACACTACATAAAAATAAATTTTTCCATAAGCTAGAACTCATCTAGAATATCTAGAAATTTGATTTTCTAAGTTTGTATAAGATATACGTTCATTGTGAATTTCAACTCGTCCCAGATTGTTAGTAGTATTTTAACCCAGATCTGCTTTCTCTCTTTAGCTTTTCTACAGTTACATCATCAACTTTTCCATAAACTTGTCTTTTTTTTTTTATTTTTTGCAGAACCAGGGATTGAACTCAGGCCCTTGCACTTGCCAGGGAAGCGCTTATTCCACTGAGCCATCTCTCTGGCCCACGCTTGTCTTTTTTGCTACTCATCACCGTATAAAATATTTAAGTGGGGGGCCGGGGAGATGGCTCAGTGGAATAAGTGCTTCCCTGGCAAGCGCAAGGGCCTGAGTTCGACCCCTGGTTCCGCAAAAAAACAAAAACAAAAAAAAAAATATTTAAGTGGAATAAATATAGACCTTAGACATTAGTTAACTTATTTTCCTGCATTTAATATATATTTTTTCATCTTATGCAGAAGTATAATCATAGCAAGTATCTTTAAAAGCAGATAAAAATTTTTAGTATGCAGCCTGCTAACTTCTAGCGGATGAATCTGCTTATGACTTACTTACATTGCATGAACTCATTAATGTTTTTATTTACCTTTTCACTTGGTAAATGTTCACCAATCAACTGTTCAGTAAACTCCTAGAAATTTGCCATGATTTCATCTAATTCTACTGAAATCTGCCTTTTTCATATTTTAGCCCAGTAGTTGCCTATCCTTAGCCTTCTAATCACTTTCTCAATCTGTGGAGCCCTCAAGAAGTGGTGACAGTACTTCACAACTTAGTTCTTATGTGCTCGGAAGTATGCTCGCTCTGTTCTGTTTCTCTTCTTCTGGCTCAGCCTTTTGTTCCTTTTCAATTCAGTTAACTTAAAGGCCCTTCTTCATTCATCAGTATTTATTGAGCACTCTGTGTTTGGACACTGCTCCAGCTCTTGGGATATACACAGTACAAAGCAGAGCAAAGTGTCTTCTCGGCACTAACTTGTCCTGTTTGGGACCATGGATGTTTTTCTTCTTCTGAACATAACATTTTAAAACCTTGTATTGTTCATAAAGTTTTTCTCAAATATCTATAATGGTCAAAACCTTTCCATGGTTTGTTTCAGATTGATACATGCTTTTGTGTCTAGCTTTGCTCAGGCCCCCCCTTTCTGTCTCTGCATTTATTTGTTATTCATTTATTCAAATAGTACTTATGGATGAACCTCTGTGGGGGGCAGAACAGAAATGATTTAAGGAACTCTGGTGAACTTCTTTCAGGTCTGGAGACTATTGCTTTTCATTGAGTGTTTTTAAATCTTCTGAAAATTAATATGACAATTACTTTCTCCCAAAGTTCCTGGTTTTGGTCAAGTCTTAAACAGTACTTTCTTCAGAAGATTATATGGAGCAGCCTAAGAATCTCTCATAGTTTGATATTTTTCTCATTGAAACATAATTTGGGTTTAGATTTTTTTGTATACATTTTCGGTTTTATAAATGTTTTTTTCCTGACCTTGTTGAGATTGTACTAAAAATGTTTTTTTTTTTTTTTTTTCATTTTCAGCTCATTTGATCCTTTCCAACTTATACCTTGTAATATTTTCAGTGAGGAAAAACAGGTACTATTTGTGTATCAATGTCTATATATAATGTTCATTGGACAGGAAATATTCTTTGTGTGTGCAAGGTGTGTTTAGGATCAGTGAGGAACACAGGTGGAAAATTAGAGAGAATTTCTCCCTGCTGGGGATTTGAACGGTAATTTAAAAAAAAAAATTTACTCTATTTCTTCAGAGCCTTGATCTCTGGTGAGAATTTGACAGAATTTTGTTAGGGAGAGGAGAAAGGGATGGGTGTGTAATGGGGAGAACAGATATCTGTATTTTTATGCTTCCCCTTTTTTCTTTTCTTTTCTTTTTTTTTTTTTTTTTTAATTTCAGGAGCCATTTCAGGTGAAAGTGGCTTCAGAAGCACTTTTAATAATGGATTTGGTAAGGAAAATCTATTGTGTTAGTTATTCTGATTTCTATTCTTGTGTATTTTTATTGCAGGCATAAGAGAAAGTATGGAAGACGTGTATTTTGGATCTTAACTCTCTTCTTTTACAAGGAATCTAAAACTAAGTCTTTTCTTTTGAAGAAAAGCCAGATAATTGCATGTTTCCATATTTTAGAGAGATGAATTAATGTGAGTTTTGCAGACTGTTTACCATTATTAACCCTGTTTTCATTTCCTAATATCTCACGTCTGCTGCCTTTTAGATTACTGAAACAAAGCACAGCTCCTGTAATATGGAGGTTCTTTGTTGGCACTAAACTACCAATACCTCTAACAGTTACCTTTGTAGTGCTTTTTTATAGAATGACCCAGAGGGATTTTTACTTTGCATCCATAGTACATTTTTCTTGAGTAAAGAGATCCAATAATGTCCTTGTTTTGTAAATGGAAAGAAGTGGCATCTGGACTATATGTCTGAAGTGTCCCAGCCAGCAGTGAGGGTGGACCTGAAATCTGAGTCTGTGTGCTAAGCTACAGCTAGCTCCTCTCCTCTGTTACTTTATTTTAGAAGAATGTAGCTACTGTACTCAGAAATGGCCCCTATGATGGCAAGTTTTTTTCTGATTTTCTGTCAGATGGGTTTGTGCATTTGGGCTAAGTCTGTCTCGTATTTCTTTTAGCATGCTCATGTTTCTATGGCAGAAGTGATTGGTCTGTTAGGAGGAAGATACTCAGAAGTTGATAAGATAGTGGAAGTAAGTCCTGTCTTTTCAAAAACTATTTTAACTACATTTAGTTCTTCTCTCATCTGAGCTATTTTATAGAATTCAGTGAATATAATGAAAACATAGGCATTACCTAAGATAAATGTGAGAATATACAATGTAGTAAATTATATATTCCAAGAAGTAACTCAATTTTCTATATGTTAAGGCCTGGCAAGCACAAGGGCCTGAGTTCAATCCCTGGTTCCACCAAAAAAGGAAAAAAAAAAAATAATAATAAATTCTATATATTAAGGTTGTGTTTTCCCATCAGAAATGGGAGAATACTCCCAGGCCTTGACTTTTCACCAATAAAAATCTACAACTCCTAGGAAGCCAGAAATAATGAGGTAGTACTTATAGTTGAAAGTTGGTATGAACCATCTCATTGTCACAAACTACACAAATCATTAAAAGAATACCTTCATATAACCATTATGGTGATCTTGTTTGATTAGCAGAATACATGCTGAATTCCTAGTATACACTCACACTTTTGGCATATCTTTCATTTGTAAGTGATAGAATGAACAGCATTTCCCTATAATCATGAGGATTGATCCTTCTTAGGTCTATGCAGCAGAACCATGCAACAGTCTCAGTACTGGACTGCAGTGTGAAATGGATCCTGTATCGCAAACACAGGCTTCAGAAACCTTGGCTGTCAGAGGGTACAGTGTAATTGGATGGTATCACTCTCATCCTGCATTTGATCCTAATCCTTCCTTACGAGATATCGACACACAGGCCAAATACCAGGTATGATTATGGGTATGTGGGTCTCCTTGTGTATGCTCTCTAAACACAAATACTGATTTCTGTCACTAAATAAACGTCTAATGTTTTTAGCCTTGTGTTTATAATGGTCCTTTAATCTCGGGTTTTTAAATAACTACATTTTTCCTCTTTTTAATATTAAAGGCGTTTATTAATAATAATGATCATATTCATCTTGGGCACTGATACATGTCCATACCACACCTTCATTCTTTCTACTTCTTTCTCTTCCCCTGTCCTCCATGCATGTCTTATGTGTATGTAAGCATTTGGAAAATCAGCAATTTTGCAGAGTATTGAAAAGCTTTGAAAGTAATCTTGGGAAGTATCCTTAGAAACTTTAAAAATTAATCAAAACAATTAGGGTAGGAACTGAGTATCATTGATATAATTGGAAACATTAATATATTTCTCCCCTTTGAAAAACAGCATTTGTTTTAGTCTATAATTTTATGTTTGATGCATGTTTTTGCTATAGGCAAAACTATTTGTAAGTTATTAATGCATTAGGAATATAGTTGAAAAGTAGTCAGTATAATTAGTATATACATTCCTGGAAAATGTAGAGTTTTACAGGCCACATGATATTTGTTTGTTTGTTTGTTTGTGGTACTAAGAATTAAACCCAGAAACAGATCTTCTTTTTTTTTTTTTTCTTGCATACCAGGTATTGAACTCAGGCCCTTGCACTTGCCAGGAAAGTGCTTATTCCACTTAACCATCTCCCTGGCCTAGATCTTTTATTTTGAGACAGAGTTTCTGTTGCCTATGTGAGTGAGACTGGAACTTGAAATTTTCCTGTCCCAGCCTTCTAAGTGCTGGAATTATAGGCATGCACTATCACACCTGGCTGCTAGTGAGTTTGGTTTTTTTTTTTTCCGGAACTGGGGATTGAACTCAGGCCCTTGTGCTTGCCAGGGAAGCACTTATTCCATTGAGCCATCTCCCTGGCCCCCTGCTAGTGAGTTTTTAAAGAGTCATTTCAGATTGGGTTGGACACATTTTGGCCTGAAATCTTTTACAGTGTGAAGTGAACACAAAGGCCATTTTATTTAGTAGCTATTTGGATACAAAGTTCTTTTTATTTATTTAAAATTGTATTTATTTGTGTGTGTGTGTGTGTGTGTGTGTGTGTGGCCAGCTCAGCCCACCAAGGGGCGGGATTGGCTGGCATGTGGTGCTGGGGGATTGAACCGCGGTCCCTGTGCTTTGCTAAGCTTGTTCTAAGTAGGTGCTTTAGACCACTGAGCCATCTCACCAGCCCATGGATACAAAGTTCTTGATGTACCTTTTTGTTCTCCTTTCCCCTGTTAGATATTTAGAACGTTGGTGTGGGTAAGTACTAACTTAAATTTATAGTTGAAACTAATAAAACCTTTCTTATCATTATAGAGTTACTTCTCAAGAAGAGGTGCAAAATTCATTGGGATAATTATTAGCCCTTATAATCGAAACAATCCTTTGCCGTATTCCCAGATTACCTGCCTGGTCATCAGTGAGGAGATTAGCTCAAGTGGCTCCTACCGTAAGTTTCAACAGTAACAACTTCCTACTGTATCTACCCTTGTTTCTTTGATTCTTGGAAATAAAAATTTACAACGATGCGACACTAAGGGAAAAATTTGTCCATCAACTTGGGAATCATTGCTCTGTGCCACTTGGTGTAACTCCCTTCTCCTTATAATGGTCTTAGCTATGACCACCATGCAGGACTAAAGTGGAGAGAAAAGCAGAATGATGCTCTGCACTGGAGATACTGTCATTAAAAGAACAAAGACCCTTGTCTCATGAAATATTTGTAAATATAGACTAACTTTTTCTGTGATGGCATGGTAGGGAAACAGTGGCCCAGCTCTCTGTCATCTCCCCATGATATTAGGCTAGTCAGTTACTGTTTATTTTCATTCATTTATTTGGTACAGGGTCTTACTGTAGACTTAGACTCATAGTGATCCTCCTGTTTTCAACCTCCCCAATGCTGGGATTATAGGCGTGCACCAGCACGCCCTAACTCAGTTTCAACTCATTGCACCCCAGGGGCAGGGCCAGTGCTGCATGTGGGACTGGGGTTTGAACCCTGGTCCGTGCACTTGCCAAAGCAGGTGCTTAGTCTGCTGAGCTATCTCTCCAGCCCTAATGACTGATTCTTTATACTGGTTAATTTTCTTTCTGTCTTAAAGAATTTGGTTAGTATAGCCCATTGTACATCTTGGTTCCTCTGCACCTTATAGTTTATGGACTAGAGAATTAGTAGAATAGAAGACAGAAAGGAATATGGACAGAAAGGAGCACCAGGCACTACTCAGGTGTTTGTTGGTTTTTTTTTTTTTCTTCCCTGCCCCTCCATTGTAGTTCAAGTCAGGGTTTTCCCTGGATGCTGGCAATGCAGTTAGTATATCCCATCTTTCTCTCTATTATGAGATTTTTGTGAGGATTACTATATTTTACATTTTTCTGTCCTGTTTCTAGCACAAAGTCTGGCGTGTAATGGGTACAGAATATTTAATAATTAATTTCTCATCATTCTTAATCACCTCATTAGAAAGTCCTGTATTTGTTAAGGACTTCCCAGCCCTGCCCCCATGTCCCTTAGTGTTAGTTACTCTATTCTTTATACATCTGCAGCACTTTTCCTGCCTTTATAGTCACCTTTGTTTTTGACTATAATTTGTTGTCCATTGAAGTCTTGTTAAACTGAATACCCAAAGAGCAGGAACTGTGTCTTGTCTTTGTCCCAGTAACACCTAATTAATTGCCTTGTTTGATGGAGGAGACCCCTGCTGGGGTTCTTGCTGAATGGAGAATGTAAGTATTTGCTTTAATCCAGAGTGCCCATTTAAGCTTGACTCCTGATGCGCACCTGTCTGGTTCAGTATAATTTTATAAACTGTACAAAAGGAAGAATTGCAGTCAGCATCTCAATACAGATCATTTCTTACAGTCTGCTAGATTTGGTCATGGGCCTTTATCCTGATGCTAATAGCATAGATACTAGTTACATGTGACTGTTTAAGCTCAAACTGATTTGAAATAAGTGAAATTTAATATTCAGTGCACACAATTCCACATCTGGCTACAGTGAAGTGACAACCTTCTAACACAACCAAAACACTAGGAAAAAATATATGCAAAAATGCTATTTAGAGTAAAACCAGAGGCAGTGAAGGAAGATGATTGCTAAGAGATTGAAAACAAATGAACTAGGTTTCAGATCATCCTTTGCTTCTTGAGAGTTTCCTGGTATGGCAAAAAGAAGAAATGTACTCAGATCCAGGCAGTTAAGTTCCAGTGAACAAAGAAAAAGTTAGATAATTTGTGAGGGACTCTAGATTTATAGAATGTACCCTTCCTGCATTTAGCAAATACAGGCTTGTGTGAGAAGAAACCTGCCCCGCCAGGGAAAGGAACTGCTTCATTGGATGAGCCTGCATTGGGCAGTACACGGGCACTCAGCACTGTGGCACTCAGCTGGCTCTCCTGGGCAGGGTGGCCTCCTCAGTGACCTGTCCGTCATCCGTACTGTAGTCAGCATTTGATCCTTAGTCTTTGGCCCTTTGCTGTGTGCCTCTTGGAAGCTGGTGCAAGAGTCAGGATTCTCCAGAACCCTGCAGCTCAGGGGCTACCTTTCACATGTTTTTGATGGCTGTTTTCTATACTTGTATCAGTCAGAAAATACTATTTGGTGATCAGCTTTTTCAATATTTTAGTGGATAAAAATACCTTGCACCAAGGGAAATGTTTGCCTTACTGCCTTCTTTTAACTCAAAAAGAACTTTAATATACTAAATAGAGCTGCATAGAGTGTGAGTATGAGAGTGTGTGTGTTTTCTTTAGCTCTGATTAAAAACACATTAATTATCTGACATTATTTCCATTTCAACTCAAATTAAGGGTAGAGGTCGCTTAACTATACCAGGATCCCACATGTATCATTTACTAGGTACTTTGCCTTGGACGAGTTACTTAACCTCTGTGTTCTTTTTTGCTACTTCTGTAAAATGAAGGGAAAAAATGTCACCTTGCTTATAAGGGAGGTAGTTATAAGGATTATCACTACTGTATGTACAGTGTTATTAGCAAATTGGTTTGTGGTAGATGCTTATGATTATAGCTGATATCTGTGTTTGGTAGGGGATCAAAGTACATCAGGTAAGGTACTGTTACCACCAAGAAAATTTGCTTAGGGGCCAGGGAGATGGCTCAGTGGAATAGGCACTTCCCTGGCAAGCGCAAGCGCCCGAGTTCAATCCCCAGTTCCGAGAAAAAAAAAATTGCTTAATAGCTTGTGTACTGCAATGTGTCTTTCTTAGATTTCTGGTTGCAAGAATTAAATTGGATAAAATAATAAAGGAGCATTGAGATAAAATAAAGGAGAGTTGAGAAATTAGAGAAAAAGTCATCATTAGGCTGTTGTCCTCTTGTTTCCTACCAAATGCCTAAAAAGATAAAACATGCACTACTGGTATTGTGTATTTCAGAGAATACTGACAGTTAAATTACATTTATATTGTGAAGAAATGTTTATTGCTTTTGCCCTTGTTATTTCCATGACTTCTGATTTGCTGGCATTGTAGTGATTTGAAAAGCCTTAATCTCTCAAAAACAGTTGAGAGAAATAGTATAGTGAGCCCTTCCTAGTCCTTGTTTCTGGCCAGGAAGTTTATATTTACAATTCCATGGAAAAGTTATTGGAATTCTAGTGAGTTAATCCCAGTCTACCACTTCCAGTGCAACCTATAGCAAGGGTAAAGACATTTAAGCATATTTGTAGTTGTGGGGAGCCCAAGGGTCCTAAGTCCCTAAGGTGATGATGGCCATCTGGAACAAAGGCCTCGACCCCAATTCAAACGCGAGTTTTGTTAATTCCTCACAAAAGAAGTGGCTTGAAAATGAGTGGCTATGAGAGTGGTGGGAAACAAGTAAGTGCTGTCAGCTGGGCTTTGTAGACCTGAAATCACCTCTGCAATATGCAAGGAGAAGGATACGCAGGAAGAGTAATCTGCATAGCACCTCTGAGATGGTAGCTAATGTTTTGGGGTTGGTTGTAGTCTTTATGCCCTGGGAAGTCATAGCCTGTCCCACTTCACCCTGGCTCATACGTGGGAGTTCTGCAGGGAGGCAGGGAAATAGTGCCCTCTCTTCTTTGCTTCAGAGACTACATTATCAGCACCTCCTATTGCTTAAAGCCAATTGAAGGGATAAGGAAAAGTCCTGCCCAGCACTGTATATATAGCTACATGGAAATAGGGTCAAGTTAGCCAATATAGAGACAGTTCTCCCCCTTCAAGGAGAGTCGGTGAGGTGGTCCTCCACAAGATAGTGTAGTGCAGAAGTTGAGAACATAGATTCTGATCTGCGCATAATGGTGCACATTTGTATCCCAGCAGTCTCAAAGTGTGAAGGTCCTGGGTTCAGCCTCCAGTACTGTATGGAGGTCCAGTGTTCAGTGTGTGGTACTGGTTTCAAGTCAAACTACCTGGGGCTTCAAGATCATTTTTGAATATATGACCATGAACAGTTGTAACTTTCCCATGGCTCCTTGTTCTCCAAAAGTATGGGAACAGTAGTGGTAGTGATTTCATTTCAATGACTTCAGCTATAGAAAGCACCCAAACCCCAGCACTTGATAAGCATTAGTGTGTTGCTGTATCATGATGCTGGCCTTTGGTAGTGACTCAGGGGAACTTCTGATAGACCACAGATACGTTTACACAGGGGTGTTAATGGTGTGTGAGAGATTGCTAACGTAGTGTTCCTTGTGGTATTCTTCTCTTTGTAGCTCCATACATGATGTCCGTGCTTTATTTTTCTTTTCTCATTGTACTGCTTAAGCACTTGATTCAATGAAATTGCTGCCTTCCCAGAGTTTGTCCTGTTGTCATTTGGCCTTAGTCTCACACTTTTAGGGAAGGAAAGAATATGGGCTAGGAATGAGGCCGACTGCCTGCGTCTGAGATCCAGGCTCTTCACTTTACCAGCCTGAACACCTGTGAACCTCTCAGCCTTAGTTTTTTCATCTATAAAACTAGAAATAATGTTTCTGTCTTAGTCACTTTATTTGACACTAGGACAGAATACGCAACACCTGCAAGTTAAAAGGGGAGAGGTTTATTTTGGTTCCTATTTTCAGTCCACGGTCCACTGGTCCAAGGCAGCATGCCATGACAAAGGGGCATCGCAGAGGAGCTGTTAGTGTCATAGCAACGAGGGAGGATCCAGGTCACACACCCGCTGCCTGGCCTCTTCCACCAGGGTTGCTTGCTCCATGCAGCCCTCTCCATCACTGATCCTCCCCAGAAGCACTGTCCAGGAGCATGTGGCCCTTGGGCGTGTCTGGATACAATTTTGACAGCTGCCTCCCCAATAGCATTGTTCTGTTTGCTTAATAATCTTGAGTTTTAAAATGTCTCTGAGATGACAGTCCTAACTTAAGCCTGTGCCCCCATTCATTCAGAGTCTCTTGAGTTTGGGTGATAAATTATATGGTCTGTGTATCTTGCCCAGTGCCTTGCACAGAATTGTCACAAAAGTGGCATTTTTATCTTTCTTCACGATTATTAATAGGTTGGTATTAGTATGCTTGGTGAACCAAGTACAGTCAGGCAGTAAATATTTAATGAATACTCACTACATTTAAGATGCTGCTCAACTGATCTTCCTAGCTGTGGTTTTTAAAAACACTGAAGGGAATTTTAAGTAATTAAAAGGAGATTTGAGATTTAACAAATAGTTGAAAATGTGCTTTCTTATGCTTTTCTAGGTTTACCTTACAAATTTGAAGTACAACAGATGTTAGAAGAACCTCAGTGGGGATTAGTGTTTGAAAAGACAAGATGGATAATAGAAAAATACAGGCTGTCCCGTAGGTATGTGCTAGGGTTTGAAATGGTTGCACATCTGCAGTGTTTCTCATTAAATTATGTTTCAGAGAAAACCCAAGTTAAATATAAAATTGTGATGTATGGCATCAGTGATAGTTTGTTACATGCTGATTGCTTTACAGTACTCACTCCATCAGCTTGTTTTCTACTTCTTCCTGCAGCAGTGTCCCCATGGATAAACTCTTTCGCTGGGATTCCGACCTGACTTGTTTGCAAAAAGTAAGCTGCTGAGTTTTAACTAGTGCCATTGTTCACTGACTCCAGAGCTGTTGCCATCACGTGTTCTCCCATGATGCCTGACGTTCTACAGATACATTTTCTGTGTAGAGCCTTTATTGCCTTTTCCTTTCTAAAATTAATTTCTGGGACATAATTAGAAATATGTTTTCTTGCCAGTGCTTCACATAGGAATATAATATTTTAGAATAAATTTGTCAGTATTTGACTGGTAAATTTCATAGCAGATTATTGTGCACAGTGGAGAACATTTTTCTCATTTTATTAAATTCAAAAGCAACATGTTTCCTTTTAGCCTTAACAATTGATCATTTTTAAGAATGATAGTGTGAATGTACCAGATTTAAATAGTCATTTTGTTTAACTCTGGTGGAAGTGACAGCTTAGGATTCTTTTATTACGCTTCTGTAATGAGTTGAAATCAGGAGACTGGCAATATTTATCTTTATTTTGAATGCATTTTGGAAAATCTGTATGTATTAGGTACCTTTTCACTATTTTTTTTTTTTTTACTGTTTTTTGTACCCTGTTCAAAGACTTGCATGTATTTTACAACTAGCATCCTGACTTTGAAATGGCAGAATCTTAAATTTTTATGTACATAGCTTTCTGCTTTCTTTTTTTTTCCTTTCCTCATTTGATGGCCTTAAGCCCATCTTTTATATACATAAATGAGGCACTACATTACATTTTGAGTGCCAAGTTTTTTGTTGTTTTTTTTTTCCATAATTTTATTGAGAAACAAATAGCAATGAGACAGTTTCAAGCCAAATTGGTAGGACAGTTTCAATAATTAACACATTGCACACACTCTTCCCAGTGGTCAATTGCTGTACAAGATGCAGACATGATATCCTATTTACAAACACCATTAGAGCAAATCCCTCTATTCATTAAGAGAATGTAACTATATATCTATCCTAACCATTTTGAATACACATATACAAAATGGACATTCATCTGTGTCCCCTTTTTTTGTTAAGTTCCGTTATTTGAATATTATAGGTGTGTAAACTCAACAAAATATTCTAAAAGAGGCCAGTAGCCCATAATAGTATTGGGTCTTCTGCTTGACTGGCAGTGTCAGAAATTGTTGACCTGAGTCCCCTACAGCTCAACATAACACCATGGCTTTACTTCTTATATTTCGTTTTTATACTTTTCTGCTGGGTGGTTAAGACCAAGGTAAAGCAGGACCTATGCAACAAGAGTTGTAGCTTTTGGGTCTGATAAGGTCAATGAAATTCCCTCAGGATTTATCCTGAGATCCTGTACCTCAGATTGTAGAACCTTTGTCAGTGTCAGCCATGTGGATGAGTCACGGCCATTGCTTGGCCAGTGTGCTTTCCGTGAAAGCCTGAGAGAATGTTTTCTCTCCTGTGACTCTCCTTAGGCACACTCTACATCATTGATCACTTTCCTCTTTGGCCCCATAATTTCCTTGATCAGAAAATTTGGGACACTGCCGAGTTACATGACGTTACAGTACAAGTTCTCATGTGTCCTGAGTCTTAATTGACCTTGGAAGGCTAGAGCCAAAATGTTGGCTTTCCTTGCGGCCCTCCTTTTTCTCTAATTTTGGTCCGCAAGCTTAGGTTGTTAACCCTCCAGAAGACAAGCTTATTGTTATTACCATACAACCTAGGCTGTTAAGCTTAACTTCACTATCTATCTAAATATCAAACATCTTAGGTATAACATGGAACAGGTATTTTTCATCAAGTATTGATATGTTGAACTTTAAGTTCCTACAGAATATGATGAAAAAACATTTAAAAATTAGAATATATTTTTTAAAATAGGCATAAAGAATTATATACTTCTTATGTTTACACATAAGTTCAAAAATCTAACCATATACAACCTTGAAGTAGGACAGTCTCACGATATTCCTTTTCCTATCTCTTGCCTTCATTCACCACCCCCTTCTTTTTGAGCAATCATCTATCCAAGAGACAGCACAGCAGCAACTGGCATGTCATGACAAGCAGCCCGTATTCAGAAGACCAGAATGACAGGCACCCCAAGCATGAAACTACTATTACAGATTACCATCTTCAGTTGAGTCCCAAGGTTTTTATGTAAACTCCCTAATCTGCTCTGCCAAGTATAATTGCTAAAAAAGGAGCAGAGTCACCGATCTGTCCAGAGTGGACAGCATCACATGTACACCCCGGGTTTGTCTCCTTATGTAAAATTAAGTTGTAAAGGGACTAAACTGAATGTTTCTCAACACTGGTTTGCAGTAATCCATCCTATGTTTGATGACAGGTCAGTCTTCAAACCCATTTATAGAGAATGTTCTCATTTGATCACTAAGAAGTGCAAAGTTTGGAAAGAGATTTAATAATGAAGTTACACAAACCCTCATGCACCGTTCTTGTGTTTAAATATAAAACTTTTTTCCCTGCTAGCTTTTGGAGTGCCTGAAGAAAACTCTGGGCAGAGTTACCAATTGCTTCATTGCTGAGGAATTTTTGACTCGCATAGAAAATCTGTTCCTTTCCAGTTACAAAAACAAGCAAGAAGATGGAGTGACTGAAGAGAATTGTACGAAGGAATTGTTAATGTAATTATTTTATTTTAATGTAAGACATTTTAATCTTGACATGATTTAGGTCCTGCTTTCAAATTTGGACATTGAAATTATTGTTTATCAGTGGCCCGACTTCACTAAATTGCCGAGGTTGGGCTAGAGCGTGTAGAATGCTGTGGTCACAGGCGTGACCACCACACCTGGCTTGGCTGGTTCTCACGTCATGGCCACCGATGTTAGGGGAACCAGGGCCCACCGCAGCCTTCCTGACTTTCATTGAGTAATGTAGTAAACTGTGAAAATGTACACAGATGGTCTGCTGTATTGTTTTATTCAGATTGATAAGTGGAATGTTTAATTTTCACTTATTCCTAGACTTGTGATTTATTATTTTCTATTGTCTCATATCATTAGAAGTACTTCTATATGTTCTAGTAAGATTTGTACATTTGTTATTTGGGGATGCGAATGAGATATGTCACTGAGAGAACATGATTGAGAACTACTGATTAATAAATATAGCAGCATGCTGTATGGGCCATGGGGAACGTTTTGGTAGAGAAGAGACCTAAAAAAGAGAAATTACCAGTTTTTGATTGTAGATATTTACTGTAATTTTATTATGTATTCATATGTATAAAGTAGATCCAACTGTATACCCACTTAAATTAGTGTGTGATAAAATTTATGCACACACTAGTGGCCCCCTCATCTTAACACCAGGAGAAAGGGTCAAAGTATAATAAAGCTTGAAAAAAGACTCCTTTTTACATCCAAAAAGACTTAGAGTGTGCTTATGTCAGAATAGTACTTAGTAAGTGATAAGGAACTTCAGCCAGGAGGAATTTCTGTTGCAATCGTTGTTTTGTAACGTTTTACAAATGTCAAAGCCGTTATCAGGTGTTAGGCTTGACAGGATGTAGACTGCTGATGCGAGAATTACGAGCAGTAGAATGTAGTTACGTTCTTTGGCCTGAGACACTGACTGTTTGCTTCAAAAACTTGAAATTCAGTATCATGATCTCTATTTAAGTATACTTTCAAATGTAAACAAGCAGTCATGCTATTAGCTTTTTATTAACCAGAGAACCAATTCCAGAACCATTGGCCCAGCGTTTTTATTACGACAGATTCACTATATATCTAAAAGTAGATGTGATTGAACATTTTTGCTTTTTTTTATGAGTACCCAAAAGAATAAGGCACTATTGAGTGGAACAGCTTTCCGTTTTTAGGTGATCCAGATCTCAATATTGTAGTTTTGGGTGATACAGTTTGCCTTCTCTGGGCCTGGATTGTTTTGTGTAACTGAGTTCTAAAGTAAATTCCCAGTATTTTTCTAGGTGTAAATTGTTAGGGTTCATTCTGTTCGCTAGCCTACTGATCTGGAATTTGTGTACTTCTAGATAGCACAACACAAAAAATGGCACGTTTTTAAAAAGTTTTTCTACTTTGTGTGCAGCTAGGATAAACAATGAAGTATGACTCATAAGATAATAGCTTTGAGAGCTGGGGATACAGTGGTTCCTTGAGTTACAACTGGCCTGACATACAAACAACTTGGGTTATGACCAGAATTTTAGTCGTAACTTACAACTGAAGTCTTGAGTTATGTGCCAGCCATGTATGCTTCCAGGTGGTCTTAGCTAGAGATTTAACCTTTAAAGAGTTCTGGAAAGAAGATTACAACATTCTTTCCTATCAGGGTTAATTGAAAAATCCTGGGCCAAGAGTCTCTCTAAGGACACAGAGATCTGCCTGTGTACAGGAGAGACTTTGAAGGCCATGTACAGGAGCCCAAGCCTTCAGTTGACAACTTGGGTTACACCCAGCCCTCAGGAACAATTTGAGTTCAAAAGTCAAGGGTCTACTATATGAGAGATGTAGGCCTGCACTGTTGCCCTGATTCATTTACCAGCTCTGCTATGTAACCTTGGACAGATGGTGTTACCTTCCTGGACCCTAGTCTCATCCACTGGAATTCAGGTGTCTGAATTTTGTAACTTGGTGTTACCTTCCACATACAGGTCTGTGACACTTTTTTTTTTTTTTTTTTTTTTTTTTTTTTTTTGGCGGAACTGGGGATTGAACTCAGGCCCTTGCACTTGCTAGGCAAGCGCTTATTCTACTGAACCATCTCCCTGGCCCTCTGACACTCTGAAAGGTACTAATTTTGCACTTCCTTTTGATTGTCCATGCCTTAGGGAACACACACTAGATGCGGATACTTTTTGGGTTAATACTGTATTTCCCTATAAGACAAATGAATTTGGCTGATAGACATTGTTGAAAGTTCATTTCTCACCTTAGGGCCTCCTCCATGCCGGTGGTCATCTATGTGTTCCTTAGGTTATGAAGCCATACTTCGAGGAACTCAAAGATGGTAACTGCCAGAATTGAAGGCTTTGGGAGCCTGAATTTTAAATAATATTTCCTTAGTGTGATTTTCTGACCAGAGTGCAATTGTGAAGTACTTTACAATGCAGAAACTTACAGAGTATTGATCTTGCTATATAGTAGGAGCTATAATTTACACATTGATTAACCCCCTGCCACCCTTTAACAGTATTACTCTGTTTTATTTTTGTTTGACTTTAACTTTGTATTTTTTGTTAGTGCATGTTTGCTGTACATACTGGTCACCTTCATCATAGGGAATGTGTACCTGTATGCCATGTGTCTTGGTTCTTCTCTCCTATCCCCTCCACTCCCTTCATCCCTTCCAGTCTCCATTTACAAAGCTTCTATCTCTTTCTTTTCTTCTCTCCCTTCCACCATGCCTTCCATTGGACCCCTTCCCACTTGAACAGCTGCTTTCTGTTTCTCTCCATTTTGCTCCAGATTTACTGTTTGGGTTTCTCACATACAAGGATGTGATGCCTAGACTTTTATGGACAGTATCATTGTAGAACTTGAAAATTTACTGTTTTTCTTTCACTTGTTCTAGCCCCTACTTCCCATTTCAGTTCTTTAACCTTCTTCCTCATCAGTTTCTTTAACCCAGTTTTGCAGCGGTAGGTGCCCATTCTTCTGGCACTGCTGGCCTGGAGTTGCTGCATGTCCTTGGAGTGGGGGCCTGGTGCAGCAGGAGGGAGTCAGAACCGTGAGGGTGTGGGGGCACAAGACAGGAAGGCAGCTTGTAGAGGAAAACCTACCTCTGGTAATGTTTGCATATAAGAAAAAGGACTGGAAAATTTCCAAGCCCCTTAATCCTGGTATTTTGTTTTGTATCCCTAGCAATTTTTATGCTGAAATGAGATCCCTCTGATTTTTTATGTTTCCCACACTGAGCTTAATCTGTCCCCTTGCCTCAGTCTTCCAGACTGCATTATAGGTGTGTGCCACACACCCAAGCCAAAGTAACATTTAAGAAAAGAAAAGTTGGTGCTATGATACCAGCAGTATCAGATTCAGACTCCGTCGTTCCATTATTTAGCTTGAAATCACTAAATTTTTTTTAAATAGGGCCTCCCTGTGTAATTCAGACTGCTCTTGCAATTTCGGTGTAGCCCAACCTGCCCTTGAGCTGACAGTGATCCTTCTTCCTCAGCCTCTCAAGTGCTGAAGTTCCCTATTTTTCTCAGGAAGTTAAAAGAAATTTGTGCCTGGCATGATGGTATACACCTATATCATGCCAGTACGTGGGAGGCGGAGGGCTGCAAGTTCATAGGCAGCTTGAGCAGTTCAGCAAATTGTGAAATGCTGTGTCAAAATAAATCAGAAAGAGCTGAAGACATAGTTCAGTGTAAAGGCCCGGGTGTAAGCCCTAGTATTACCAAAAAAAAGCCTTTCAGAACACTGCAAGCCTGAGACAGAACAGACCCAGGCCTGTTTCCCTTAATGCTACCCTGGGATCCTCCCAGGAGCCCCATTTTTGAGCCCAGGAGTCCAGGACGAGAGGCCACTGCAGCTCCAGGCAACTGGGGGACTGGGGCCTCAGCATGCCAGCCTGTGTGCACTGCCTGCGCTTCAGCCGTGTAGCACCTGAGCTCGCGGCGCCCGCGCATCAGCAAGTAGCTGTGGATGGCCACATGTATTTCACAGTGATAGCTGAGTCAGAACCCCAATTGTTTTTTAACCTACACCAATGATAGCCGGAGACCAATCACATTAGATTTCAAAACTTTTCAACACTGAAGCACAAAGAAAAAAGCACACACCTTTTGAGAATCATGTGCTCAGAGTTATCAAACACTTGAAGAAATCTATTCTCCATTTTGCTAGTACTTTTACAATTTTCTTACCAGTGGTGTAATGTGCAGTGTGTCCAGGAAGTCACTGGGAGGGAATAATAATGCTTTAGTTTGTTATTTCCTGACCTTTCCTTAAATGTGTGTGTGTGTGTGTGTGTGTGTGTGTGTGTGCGCGCGCGTGCTCTTTCCTCAGTCTTCTCTGCTTTTTGTGTAACCTGTAATTGTGCTTTCTGATATTTTCTGAATCTTACCTGCTCGGCAACTGTAAATCCTCCATGGAACAGGGAGATACTAAATATGTTTTCCTCACTAAATCAGGAGAAAATAAAAATATCCCAGTGAAACTCTTTGTTTCAAGGGCTGTCTATGGAATTAAATTTGAGCAAGTAAAATTAACTCATAATATCTGGGTTATTTTTATTTTCTTCATTTGGTCTTTATGAATATATTCACAGGAACTAATTTTGGGGGGGAATGCTGGATTTGCTTCTTTAGAAGTTTCCAAATGTTAGTCTCCTGGGAATTACAAAATCTGTTAAATATATCCTCATAGTTTCTGTTCCCGCTGGATAGGTTACCACAAATGCCTATGAACTATAGAGTTACATTTACAGTCTAGCATGAATTGAATGGACTGGTCACATCTTTAAATTTGGGGATTTGACATGTATAGTGTTTGTCCTATCTGAAGCTTATTAGACACACTGCATGGCTATTATGACACTTCCTGCTGTTTTTTCTAAGTGTTGTTGGTCTTACTGTTCCTAAGTGTTCTCATCAGTCTGAATTTCAAAAACAATATATGATATAAACTATTTTGTATATTTGAATGATGCCATGTTGTGTGTATATAGTTTCTGTAAACATGAATATTATAAATATCAGTGTTCGTAGAATTGAAACATCTTCCTCCATTGAGGAACAATTTTGTGACAAAATACGTGATTTTAAAGCTTGAGATTTTATCTTATGACAAAATTAAAGGAAATATGCTGAAGATTCCGTGTAAATAAAAATTTGAAAATAAAATGGTGATCATGTGGGCTCCTAAATCTTTGCCATTATTATCCATACTGAATTACAGAAAGAAAAAACCCCACATTAATGCAATAATCATTTGTTCAGCATCTGTCTTGTTGAGCACTGTAGGGAACCCAATGAGTAAACTTCCCAGTGAAGCCCTTTTTCTAGTCAGTGCAGGAGATAAACAGTGGAAATAGCTAAGAGAGTACAGTACAAGGTGGAACTGACTGTGCTGTAAATGCCCGCGTGAGACTTCAGGGTAAAGGCAAGATTACAGGAGCAATGAGGAGAGTCAACTAAATTAAACTGTAGAAAGTAAAATGTGGAAAAAAAAAAAAAGTAAAATGTGAAAAATCTTAACTATTAACTAATCTTTTTAAATTTTCCTGCTGTAGAAGAAGGGCATACGTTTAGAAAACAGTACTGAGCACATCTTTCTTAGGTGGCTTAGGGATGGGGTGAATCTGCCAAAGTGACGAGACCTGGACACAGATGCAGGACACAGGACCAGGCTGACTGCAGCCCCTGCGCGCTGCACTCAGCCGGCCCGGACAGTGCTATTTTCTATTCATTTGCATCTGATGAGAAACCAAGCCAGCCTTCCATAGGACAGTTGTAACTGGTACCACGTCAAGTGAGTTTTGAACAGAACATCTGTGTGCCCCAATTGAGGATTGGAGACAGATAAGACCCCTCTACCCCATGGCTGCATAGCGAACTTTTTCCACCTTCAGTAAATGCACATCACACTGCCTTTTCTGTGTGTCTCATCCAACACTCTGCAGGATACCCAAGCACCTGGAAAGGATTTCTTTGGGACCCACATTTCTGTCAGCACATAAAACTTCCCTCTGCACTTTACAGTACAGATTTGTCATCTCTGACCAGTTTACAATAGAACCTTAGCTGGTTCTCTATTAAAAATGCTACAGTTTTTAACCTGCTGTCAGTACTTTTACAGTAAGTTCCTAGAGTCTTGTTAGATCAAGAATTTTGTATTCTTCGTGCTTTGTAGTATCTGGACAGCATTTTTAAAATTCCTGTAAGCTAATTCTTATAGCACAGGCAGGCATGTTCATCTTATTTACAGAACAAATTTGAACTCTGGTACCCTATGCAATAGTAATTTAGGTGGCAGAATACAAGGAGATCTGAGAGTTAACTCCGTGAGGCAGTTGATTACAAGTTGATTCTATAGAGTTGTTGCAGCTTCTTGCAAATTAAACATTAGCTTTAATTTTCACAGCCAGCTTGACGTAGCCTGTAGCTTTGGAAGCCAGGGTAGGCTCACAATCCTGTTTGTACTCTTAATGGGTTTTCATTATCTTGCCATTATTTTTCTACATCACTGTTTCTCAACTTTCTACCCATAGAATACTAGATTTTAAAGATTAGATTACCAGTGTCTCCCATTTTTCAAAGAAATTTAGCTAAACAGAATACTTGTTTTTCTATTCCATATTCTGACCAACTGCCAAAAACATGACATCAGTTCATCAATCACTTGCATGTCATCAAGGATTCCCTTCCCAACCAGCTACCATTAACAGGGTCACCCCAAAACCAGAGGAGCTGGGATATTTCAGGAAGCAAGTTAATTGCTTAGTTCATTTCATTTGGCTCTGTGACTGCTGCACCTTGCTGCCAGCAATTGTGCCCTTTATACTCAGGTAACCAGCTGGAGACCTGCACATCAGACTCCCTGTGTGTGACATAGGAAAGCTTTTGACAAGACTCCAAACTTTTCCTATTTGAAGATGATTTCTAGACTGATACTCCCTTCCTTTCATCCTCTTTAATTCTTCATCTCCCTCAGTATTTGCAGTCAGTTGAGATTTGAGTTGGTTTTTATGCAGTATATCAACTTGGATTCTGGTGCCAAAGTTGGACAGTGGATGCAGACAAAGCTCGTCGTTGACAATTGCCCCCAATTTTTAGTGCCTTTGCTCACACTAAGTCAGTGGGTGTATGTGTGTACGTGTTGCGACTTGGATGGCTCTCATAGGCAGCTCATCGCTAGGAGATAACTCCTCTTACAACTGCAAGGAGCTCATGACTCTAGTTAAGGATGAGGTGAAGAGGAAGACCCACACAGCAGCCAGGTACATCAGCTTAGTGGGACCAGAGATCATTTTTCATATGTGCTTGGAAAGCGCCACTAAGAAGTGCCCCCTGGACACCAGGGGACTGCTCAAGGAGTCCTGACAAGACAGCTGTTTCTACACAGATTCCACGCCGAGAGGAGGACATGGCTGTCAGTGACTGGCCACATCAACTCCAGAGGTTGCATTAATGTCATAATTACTTCACGTGGTTTGAAACAACTGTGCTCAATTGCCCACATTCATAAGGGAACACTGCCATCAAGTTCTCTGAAACCAGAGTTCTGACATTAAAAGAGAATAATATCCTCTTCTAATCAGAATGCTCAAGCTGGGAAATGCCTTAGGAAAACTCCGTGTGGAGCTATGTGTGTCCATCTGAGGAAATGTGGCGTGTGAGAGGCACCTTGCCCAAGGCCCAACCACGACCGCAGCAGGGTCACTGAGAAAGTCCCCAGCTCTACTCCACACAAGGGGTCGTGTGGTCGTTTTGGGTGATTCGGAGTTAATTTTGTAGCATATGGAACTACCCCAAAGATTGTATGTGCAATTCAAGTGTTCAATATAATTTATGTTTTAATTTAAAATGTAATTTTCTCTTTTAGAACTGCAAGATCTTTCTTATAAGTGTCCAGAACGTGACTTTAATGGAAGAGTTGATTAAGAAATTACTATTAGAAGTGATATAATGAATGAGACTTTACTAGCTTCAATATTAGCTTTATCCAAGATTAACCCAAAGCTTTGTTGTTTATCTGTAGGATCACAAAGCCTCGTTTGTTCTTATCTGAATGGAAACCTCAGGTCTGCAGCCACTAGACGGCGCTCTGTCACAGTGTTTAAGCCTGGTGCCTGCAGACCTGAAATGTTAGTTGGCTGAGTCAGAAAAGATTGCACATAGGGCTGAATTTGTAAACATTTTAATGTATTCACGCGTTTGCTTTCCTGATACTCTGTAACCTAGGGCGTGAATTTTCTTGTTCCATAGTCTATTCCATTTAATCATCTTCATTTTTGAAGTTCTTTATTTAGGAGCATGATGCTGAGTGCTTTGCACCGTGTCACGTAGAATCTCCACAGTAACCTTGCCAAACCAGTTTTCTTTTCTCCGCTTTAAACCTGCCTTGGAGGGCAGAAGTAATTTATCCAAGGTCGTGCAGCCAGAGGTGGCAGAACACGGAGAGCTCTAGACCAGCTTGCTGAGCCATTACATTACAGATCTCAGAGTTCAGAGGACCCTAAGGGACAATTTAGTCCAGTCTCTTCATTTTTGTAGGGGAGAGCTGACGCCTAGAGATGAGATGGGTTTGTCTTAAGTCACAGACCCAGCCAAGCTGAGATTGTGAAGTCAGGTCTCTACAGTCCTGTCCAGTGCTCCTGGATCACACTCAGGGCAAACTCTGCCTCCCCCAAGCAGCCAAGGAAACCCTGTGCTTAAAACTCCTGTGTCACACTGGGCCCCAGTATGAGATGAGCCCAGGTTGACTTGTATGTTACCCAGACAGCAGGAACAATGGATCTGTGGCTAGGAATTGTGCTCCAAATGGTTATCTTCCCCACTGGGGCTAAACCTGAGAAAAGTGACTTCATAAGAAAAAGTATTTCAAAAGCAATTCCTCCATCTACTTCTGGCCTCCATCCACTCTACAGTGCAGCCAGAGGGGTAGGTTGGTTTGTCGCAGGAACTCTATGCAGTTTAGGCTGTCCTCAAACTCACTAGGTAGTCTAAGCTGGCATTGGCCTCTCAGTGAGCCTCCTGTCTCAGTCTTCCCAGTGGTGAGATGACAGGCTCTCACCACCACACCCTGCAGAGGGATATTTTTTATGAAGCACTAATATAAGCATGTCACTTCTCTGCTTAAAACTTCAATGATGCACAGCTTTCTGTAAACATCCAAAACTGACGTTTAGAAAACATTCACCCATGTCCTATTCACTTTTCACAACCCCTCACCGTGGCGTGCACCTCTCTAGTCCCTGTGCTCACTGGCACTGACGCACACTGCTCCAGTGATTCTGTCCTATGACAGCACCACCCCTCCGGGCTTTTACATGCTTTCCCTGTGCCTGAAACCCCTCCCTGTCCACCATTTGTTCCTTTGGTGTATCCTTCAAAACTCAGCTCAAACATCCCGTCTATCTTGAACCTAACTCCTTGCAGTGGGCTGGGCCCTTCTAACATCCTGTTCTTCCCCCTGCGTGCCACATAGCTCTTGTTGCTTTTCTGCTGTACTTCTGCAGCCTGTGCCTCAGGATCTTGCCTTCTCAGTCCTATACACAGGGACTCTATGCAGTTCAGGCTGTTCCTCAAACTCACTATGTAGTCCAAGCTGGGACTACATAGTCTATGTCTAAAGTGATGCCTAGCCTAAATTAAAAAGGCATTTGATAGCAGTTGATGAAATAATAAGTAATCAAATGAAAAAAAACAATAGACTGGAAGGCAGACCTTGGGGTTGGGGAGGAGGAGGCTGGTGTTACACTCCGATGCTAGACTTTCTTATGTTCTCCTAATAGCCTCCCTTATCTTCACTTACTTTCTGTGATCCAAAAATCTTAAAAGGAGCATTCCAGAATTAAACAGTGTATGAGTTTTAAATATTTTCATTACAGAGAATCAAATCATTCTATCATTGATATTATCTTTTATTTCTTCATGTGATTAACTTATAGGAAAAAAACTTTATCAGGAACTCTCCCAAAAACCATCACTCTTCTTCTTGTGAGCAGCCTGAGGTGACCTGCGAAAATGGTTTGCACTCTCTTGACCCAGAAAACCCCACAAACCAAGAGGCTCATGCAAATCAAGAGGCTCAAATCTTTGTGTTCACTGTAAGAACTCGTGTGAAACTGCCCAGGCCACCAAGGGTATGCATATCTGAAAGTATCTGAAGGATGTCACGTTAAAGAAGCAATGTGAGCCATTCCTGCGTCACAATGGTGGAGTTGGTAGGTGTGCCCAGGCCAAACAGTGGGGCTGGACACAGGGTCGGTGGCCCAAAAAGAGTGTTGAATTTTTGCTGCACATGCTTAAAAATGCAGAGAGTAATGCTGAGCTTATGGGTTTCAATGTAGATTCTCTGGTTATTGAACATATGCAGGTGAGCAAAGCACCCAAGATGCGCCGCTGTACTTCTAGAGCTCATGGCTGGATTAACCCACACATGAGCCCCCACTGCCATATTGAGATGGTCCTTACTGAAAAGGAACAAGTTGGTCCTAAACCAGAGGAGGAAGTTCACAGAACAAAAAGCTATCCCAAAAGAAACTGAAGAAATGAAAGCTTAAGACACAAGAATAAATTAAGCATAAAATAAATGCAAATAAAAGGAAAAAAACTTTGTCGCAGGAATGTATGTATAGGAAACAGCAGACTTTAGTACATCTGTGGTTTCTAGCATCCTCCATGGATGGGGACACCTGCTCAAAGGGGGTAACAGAAAGAGCACTATCTGCTTTGAAAGAGCAGCACTACCTGGGTGGGTGTTGGATACCTGAATAGTTTGATCTTGAATGTCCCTTCAAGATCCAACTGTTGAAGTCTTGGTCCCCAGGCCATGGAGCTCTTGGGAGATGAGGTCTACCTAGTGGAAAGGAAGGAAGGAAGGAAGGAAGGAAGGAAGGAAGGAAGGAAGGAAGGAAGGAAGGAAGGAAAGAAGGAAGGTAGATCATTGGGGGTCACCCCGGAAAGGGAACACTGGGCCTCAGCCATTCCATTCTCTTTTTGCTTCCTGGCTATCATGAATTGAGTCCCTCATTTTGCCACATGGTCCTGTGTCACCACAGGTCCAAAAGGACAGGAAGTGACATGGATTGAAACTGGGAGCCAAAACAAACCTTTCTTCCTTAAAAATTGATTCAGGTATCTTGTTACAGCGACTGAAAGCTGGCTTCACAGCACACCTACAAGAAGCAGCAGCTCATTAGCTCAGGAGCATAAGATTTTCAGGAAACTCCACTCAACTGCTTAGCAAGGGGATCATGTTCTAGAAGACGCATTCTCTCACAATTTCCTCTAAAACACGAAGGTGAGATTATAGGCATAATTGGATTTTCTAATCAAAAGTACAACATAACATGGGTAATTATGAAGCTTCAGTAACTTCACCACTTTCCATCCTGAGTATTATCACTGTTAGTGGGGTTGAAGGAGGAACTGCTCAAACATTTTCATTATCACCTTGAGTTCTTTTCTGTGGGAGTTGCATGTGGGAAAATAAATCGAAATGAAAAGGCAGGCAAAAGACCATTCTTAAGCTGGCAGAGGTGCCTGGGTGACTTGAGAGGGTGAGAATTGGCTCTGTGTGGTATTTGTGTCAGGTGGTATTTGTCCCAGCAAAGAGGGCTGGGAAAGCCTGTGCCTCAGACAGTGCTGGGGAGAGCAGAGAAGGGGCTCCCACTGCACCCACACCCAGCCCCTTCTGCTCTGGGCAGGGCCCGGGCTTGTGCACCCTTCTCACTCAGAGGAGGTGAGGAAAAGGAGGCATCTTATGGGCACCTGGCTTTCTGAACTCAGACTGTAGCTCCCCCTCCTTAGAAGGAGAACAGCAGGGGAAAGAACAATTCAGAAAAGAGGCCATAGAGGGTCCAGAAGGAAAAGAAAGGGCTGTACCACATGTGCTTAGGCGTGACAGCCCCACGTTCTGAGCAGTGGACACAGGGCCAGCAGCCTCCAAAGTGCTCCGTGTGGTGTGTAGGTTCTGGTTTGGCACAGAAGATAGGTCATGCAGCAGGAGCCCTACATTGGAAGCAGAAAGCTCCCTGAGTAAAATGGAGGGCAGGGTGTGGACAAGCAGAGAGCAGGGTATGGAGAGGCAGAGGGCAGGAAAGCACTCTGGGTTGAAGCCCCTGGGTGGCATTGGCCCATGTAAAGAACACACATTCCCATGAGGTGCTGTGCATTGCAAGTGTGCAGAAGTGGGGTCCACCTCACTCTAGAGGAGGGTGTGCTCTGTACAAAGAGATTCTGGCAGTGACAGTCACCATCTCAAACTCTGAAGTGGGGGTTTGAGGTTCAAAGCCAGTACTGCTCAGGCTTTTGTTTAGCCAGAGATTTTTATTTTATTTTTTTTTTTTTTGTTGTTGTTGTTGTTGTTGCTCGAATGCCTTCAGGGCACTTTTGGCCAGCGGGAGAGGTGTGAGGTTCGAACTCCAGCAACCTGAGGCTGACAGCTTTGTGGAAGCAGCCACTTAAAGAACTGAGCTAAGGGGCAGGCCCCCAAGCCAGAGATTTCTGTTTAGAGGAAATGTCTCATTAAGTCAAGCACACAAAACCACCCAATAGGTGATGAACTGCTAAACAGAGAAATAAAAGGTGGGCTATGCCCAGAGTGGATACTCCATTCAGGCACAAGGAGCAATTAATTACCGGCCATGCAGCAAAATGGATGAACCCTAAGAACCTTATGCTCAGTGTGAAAGCCAGGCACAAATTGCACACCCTGCATGATTCCACTTGCTTGCTTGTCCAGAAAAGGCATAGCCCCACAAACAGAAGGATCGCTACTTGCCAGGGGCTAAGGCAAGGAGGAGGCAGTGGGGAGCAACGTCACACAACCAGGTCACACAACCTGGCAAACCCTCTGAAAACTGTTGCACGCGCTGGAACTCACAATGAAAATGGTGACTTTGCTCGTGTGTCAGTTTAGTCTCAGAAAAAGAGGAAAAATGGAGGAGGAAGAGAGAGTGGGAGGAAGTCCAGGCTGGCTGGTGCGGGAAGCGTGCTGGGTGGGGCTCTGTGCCGCATCCTTCTGAGCGCCCTTCCCGTCTCCCAGCCCAGAGGTCCAGCCTGGCTTCCGGGGCCCCAAGGAGCCAAGAAGGAGCATGAGCACACTCACTGAACGCTCTCATTTTCTCCTTTTCCACAACAGTTCTGCTTTCTCTGCTCCAGACACACGGGCGTGACTGACTGCTCTCCCTGGGGGGAAGGTCTAGGAAGGGAGAAGGCAGTGACCATGTGCTCGGCCAGGGCTCGTGTCAGGCCACAGCTCCCTGGCACTGTGAAGTCCTGAGCTGTGGGGAGCTCCACAAGGTGAGGCAGGGTCCTCCTCGGCTTCTCAGGAGGGGGCCGCCTCTCCCACTTGTGGCCTCACTGACGCAGACCCCCACACTGTATCTGTTCTCCCGTCTGTGGGAACCCAACCCCACCTCCTCCCTGCTGTGCTGCAGGAGGATGACAAGGTTACCTGCGCACGACCAGCTTTTCCTCTTTACGCAAAGGCCTTTACATGCTTCTCTATTTTCTGGATTATCTTGACTGGCATACATTACTTCAATAATAAGAGCAAAACAGGAGGAGAGTTTGGAGGTCAATTTAAAGACCCTGGCGACTGCTGCAGGCAGTTGTGAGGGCCAGGCTGGAGTCCAGCATGACTCTGAGAGACCGAGGCATGGGCCTCCTTTGTAATGAGGTGAAAGGATTTATCTTCAAGCAGTGCTCACAGGGCAGTGGCTCTCCAGAGAGGCCACGCTGGTGTCACCACAGCCCCCTGTCAATACTCCAGGTGTCCCTGAGCTCCAAAGATGGAGCCGCTTGATACTTTGTCACCTTGTGCCCCAGATAACTATGCCCTCCCCTATAATCTGGGGCCAGTTCTGCTTTGGGTGGGAAGGAGGGGCCCTGGGACTTCTAGGCTCCCAAGAGTATTCAGCTTGGCCAGCCCCAACACAGATTTCTCTCTGACTCACCCACCAGCAATCCTGGTAACAATCCAGCATGAGGCCCCACCCTGAGCCCTAATTCTACACCTGCCTGCCCAGGCACTCTGCTACGTCCTCTGCTGAGCTCTGCCCCTGGGGCCTTTCCACCAGAGCCCAAGCCCAAGGTAGAACACAGGCCTTTCTCTGCTGGTGCTCCCAGCCCTTCTGATGTCCTGTCCAGTGCCCTAGACACCCACTCACCCAGAACAAAAGCCTGCTTTCCCTGCCACATTCAGGCAGTTACAACAGCCAACTTTGTCCTCATCTCTGACGACGTGGACTGTTGATTCAGGAGTAAGATTAAAAACAAAATAAACAACAAACAAAAAACGCATGTTCTACGGGAGACTGCTGTTCCTGACTCACCCAAGGTTAAGCCCAGATCTCATCTCTGGAGGCTTCCTGGAGCACAGAGAAGCCTCGTGATTTCTTCCTAATGTAGCAGGCACATTTTCCTGTTGCCCAATTTAGATCTGATTTGGCAAAGACCGTATCTAGAGCTTGCTGAGCCAGTTTTGCAGTACAGATCTTGTGAAGAGACTAAGTGTGAGTCATAGAAGTGGGGCTGTGTTTTCTGTGGTCAGATCTCACCAGTTCCCTGCTGTGGCTAACAAGACACTGAGAATGTTAAACACGATGAGGAGCCAGAGAGACCCCTGGGCCTGGTGGGGCAAACGAAGAAGATACCTAAAAAAGACGCCAGCCTGGCCACTGCTTCCCTGCTGTCGAGATGCCTCAGGCTGATCCACCTCCTCTGGTGGGTGGGGCTGTGCCTTGGGAAATCCGGCTCAGTTTCTTCAGATATAAATAGGGTTAATAATAGTACCACTCTAAGGTTGTTGCAAAGGAGCAAAAACAGTGCCCAGAATGGGGTGGGTACTCAACCCAGTTTGCCTAACATTATTACTACTTTTATCCTTGTTCTGTGTTCATCAGGGATGATGTTAGTGTTTTTATTCATATGTTGCATCAGTAAAGAGTCAGTGAGAAAAACAGAAACCACTAAAATGATTGCATGCAGCAGAGAATTTAAGATAAGAAATAAAATGTTTACAAAACCTTTAGAGAAATGTGTGTCGGGGGTTGTGCTTAAAGAGGCCAAGAGTGATCTCCAGGAGCTTCTAATTGATCTGCTGTGGCTCCCAGGACCTGTAATCACCAACACACCTTCTGGAGTTAAGGATTTTCCACTGCCACCGCTGAACCCTGGGAAGCTGTGGCTGAGATCACCAGAGGCCAGGAAGCAGCCAGTGGCCTTCTGTACTCTAGGAGCATGGGCTTGGCGGTACAGAAAACACCTCCACAGGTACTCGCCAGCAAAATCCCACTGGGAGAGGCTGGAGACTGCTGGCTCATACCTACCTTTTAGACCTCCCAAAGGAACCTGTGCATCCCTTTAAATGGGCCTCTGGGTCAATCCCATGTTCCTGATGCTGCAAGCAGTGCTGCTGTTGATACCTGGTAGCATCTGTCATGGGCACGTGAGTTTCTCCAAGAGGTATGCCTAGAGGTGGACTGCAGGATCAGAAGGCGTGCACGTCAAAACTCGCGGAGGCTATAATGTTTCTCTTCACAGCTGAGCTACCCAAGGACAAGCCCGAAGCCTGTGGTATTGCCAGGCATTTGCTGTTCTGTAACTTCTTCAGGGACCAGCAAGCTGAGCATCTTCTCTTTGTTGTGACTCCTGTCTGGAAAGAACTTGTTCATTTCTCTCACCCATTTTTATGATGTTTTGGGTTTTTCTTACAGATTTGCAGGAGTTCTTTATATCTGAGATAAGCTTTTTGGTTTGTCATATGAGTGGTGAGATTATCTGCTTTTCTATAGCTTCTCTGTTAATTTATTTAGACTTTTACACATATAGGCTGAACGTCCCTCATCCCCAAATCTGAAATTTGAAATGCTCCACAATCTGAAAGTTCTTGAGCCTTCAAAGGATTGCATGCACAGAAAACTTCATGCTTTATTTCATATGATGGAATGAAACCAGAACAGGCAAACTAACAGCACTACACAAAATTCCCTTCAGGTTCTGTGTCTAAGCTCGGCATGAGACAAATGGATTGTGTGTATGCAGTCCTGGGTCTCATCTTCAATATCGTATTATGTATATAAAAATATTTCAAGGGCTGGGGATATAGCTCAGTAGCACAGTGCCTCCTGGCCATGCAAGGTCCTGAGTTCAATTACCAGCACAAAACACAAAAGAAAAATTTTCAAAATCAAAGAAACCCAAATCTAAAGCACTTCTGTTCCTAACCATTTCACTTTAATTTTTGAGATGTTGAAATATTTTTACCAGTTATATTCTAGGGGGTTTTAGGTAAGAAGATCCAAGTCCCTGTCTTAAGGCTATAAAAATATATTGTAAGATTATCTACAGAGTTACTTTCATGGCTAGTATTTCCCCCATTTGTTAGCTAATTGTCTCATTCTACTTACTGATAGTCCATCCTTTCTCACTGGTTCTAATGGTACCTCTTGCCCTGTGTCAAACTCCATACTTCCCTGGCTATATGGGACTTGCTTTCTATTTCTGTAATGATTGTGCCCCACTTTAGTCACTAGAATTTTATGTAGTAAATCCTCATAGGTGGCATAGCAGGTCCTCCTTTTCCCCACCAAAATCATCTGTGCTAAAGTTGACCTCTAAAAAACTATGTTAATTATTGAATCAGAATGACAAGTTTCACCAAAGCAATAGTGTCCACCAGCTTTTATGAACTGGTCCATCTGCACCTTCAGGGTGCAGCACAGCATCCATTACATCATTGCTGCTTAGGACATGTGGATGGACAGCTGAAGATGGCGTATCTGGCTCCTGAGCAGGAAACTGAAGATGTCACACCTAGGGGACAAACACCACTGCTCTGCCAGCCAAGCAGCCTATTGGGATAGTAAACTCAGGCCCCACCACCCAAATTAGAAGAACAAAGTTCAAAGAAAGGAAGACGCTTTGTTTGTGAAGAGGAAAAGGGAGCGAGAGGAAAGGAGAAGACCAATAGCTACCCTGATAAGAAAGAATTATGGTAGGGGGCTCTGGAAAGGTGGAGGGCCTGAGGGCCCTTTGTTCCCAGCTGCTTTCATAGAGAGTTAGAAACCTTCCCTTCAACCAGAATTTGCCATAACTGGACTGGCTTGCAGGCATCTCTGCATAATATTATTTCTTCTAGTGGCTTTTCTTCTGTACCTGTTTACTGGCCCTTCACCCACCTTTTAAGTCTTTATCTTTGGGATAGGCAGCTAATTGACAAGGGGGTAACTTATTCATGGTGTTCTTAGAGTTAGAAAGGCAGCATGTGGAAATCTGTTGCACTCTATAATGACCATAGAGTAAATAGTATAGTGACTATAGAGGGAATATACGTGTGTGTGTGTGTGTGTGTGTGCGCGTGTAGGTGTGAATACACACTGCCTTACAGTTGGTCAGCCCTCCCTCTTATATTCTATTGGAGGTAGGAGTAGCTTATTGTTTGCATGCTTGGCTTTCCCTCCGTGTCCTGCCTGTCATCTCTTTCTGGTCTCTTGGTGCAAGTTGTGAGGCCATTTGGGGTCATTCTTTGTTTTTTCTTTTTTTATTTTAAAGAGAATTAAAAAATAAAAAAGGATGCACAATGTCAAAACAAGATGATAGGTAATTAATAATGGTTGTTCTATTGCATATTGTTGTCTTCAAAGTACTTGTTTATATTATCAGATAAAGGCATGCAAAATTGATCAAGTAATTAAGCATTAACTGTTCCTTTCAACAAACCTATTTCTCTTTTCTTTTCTTTCTTTTTTTTTTTTTTTTTTTAGACAGGATCTCATTTTATATTTCAGGCTGGCCTTGAGCTCACTATGCAGCTCAGGCTGGGCTTGAACTCATGGCAGTCCTCCTGAGTCAGTCTCCCAAGTGTGGGGATTATAGGCATGTGCCACCATGCCCAATTGGTGCCATTCTTTATCTGTTTTTTTCTCCTTCTCTATCCCTGTCTTTGTCCCGCTTCCCAGGGCAATCTCTCTAGTGAGTTTGTTTTTAACTTCTTTTAGTCTTAGCTAGAAGACCTGAGGAGGCCCCTATTTTATTTTATTCACCTACAGGCCCTTGTAGACAGATGGTGGGTGGAGAGAGGGAGGGATGAATGGATGGATGGGTGGACAAATGGATAGATAAGTGATCTGCTCAAGATGCCACAGCCAGCAGATGAAGTGACAATGACTTGCAGCCAGGCCTTCTTTCAATGTTCCTAATTCAATATTGCCTACCTTATATTAGCTCTCCAATGTTCCAGGTTTCCTAGGCTGTGACACATGATAGCCCAAGAGCTCCAGCTGCTCAGATGGAGGCTTTGTCCCAGGAGTGCAGGACGCAGTTTGTCCGGTGGTCTTCAGCGTCCTGGACTGCATGCTACAGAGCAAGCTAATGAACTCTCTGTTGCAATTAGGCAAAATAACCAGCAGCTGGTTGGAGAGATAGTCATTGCTTAATTACATTTTTTCCAAGCACTTTAACTCAGTGGTGTATGAGAATATTTTAGAATTATATTTTTAATTTTTTTTTTTGGAGAGAATGGTTTAGAATTACAATAATTATCTAACAATACTGGGGCAGGCTTTTTTTCCCTAACAGCTCTGCATACATTCTTTAATTATCATAAAGCTGCTGTGAGGTAGGTCTTATTACCTTACATTGTTTTATAGATGAGGAAACTGAAGTTCGGATGCGTTTTAAAACTTGCCCAAAGTTACCATTAGAGTTGGGGCTAGACTAGAACACTTTTGCCCCATCACAGGCATATCTATCACCAAGGAGATGGTCCTATTTACTTCCCTAGGCAACCTCCACAATTCTGAAAAGACTCGTGTCCTCGATTTCTCCAATAATATTTATTTATTCAGTTATATATTTATTTATTGCTACAGGGTCTCACTATACAGCTTGGACTCACAGTGATCCTCCTGTTTTCAGCCTCCTCAGTGGTGGGATCACAGGTGTGCATCACCATGCCCGGTCTTGGTGGCCAGCTCAGCACGCCTGGGGTGGGGTCTGTTCAGCATGTAGTGCCAGGGATAGAATCAAAGTCCCTGTGATTCTACTAATATTTAATTGTTAATTAGTGCCAGGCACTGTTTCAGATGTTGGAGATATCACAGAGAACCAAGCAGAATCCCAATTTGCCTCAAACCTATATTCTGGCCATAGAAAGCCAGATAATGAATAAGTTTATAAATATATATCTATCAGGTATTGGTAGTTGCTAAAAACAAAAGTGGAACATAAGGGGGAGAAATAGTGTTTTAAAAATCAATGCAACTAATTTCCAAAACATTAGTAGCTCAGACTGGCTCCTAGAATACTTGATGTGGGCCTGGGACTGCGTGCAGGGGTATTGAACATGCTCTCAGAAGAGACACTGTTAGGAAGGGGCTGACAGCAGGCTTGCACAGGCAGAAGGCGGGCCACAGCCTTGCCCCAAGGCCTACAAAGCTCTGACCCTGTAGGCCCCTTTGGAGCTGTCTACCCGGCCTCCACCAGGCACTCACCTGGCTGGTGCTTGGCAAGTGAGGCAGCCCTCTGTGGCCCAGGACAGCCCCCAATGGAGTGCATTTTTGGAATCTTGAGTATCGTTTCTGAACAGTGATAGTCAAGCCTATCCATGGGGTTACTGGCTAATGCCAAAGAATGAAGCGTCTAGGCCTCTGTTGGCCATCTTTACAAGCTTGAATAATAAGACCTCTGATAAAAGTGCTGCTCAGGATCAAGATGATGAAATACTAGTAAATAACAATATAAAAACATAAAAGAAATTAAACATATGGTTGAAATCTATGCCATGAAAGAGCACAGATTGCCTGTGGATGGGGAAAATGATCTTGAACAACCTCAACTGATATGCAGGGATAAGACACGCAAGGAAAGTAACAGAGAATACAGATGTACTCTATGATACTATTTTATTTTATTTTAATGATACAGAGTCACTATGTAGTTCAAGCTGGCCTCAAACTCACAATAATCTTCTGCCTCAACCTCCTGAGTGCTGGGCTTACAGGTGTGTACTACCACATCTGGCATGATACCATTTATTTTAAAAAGAAATCTGTTTGTATCTATGTAGAAAGAAAAATGGAAGGACAAACACCCAAGTGTTGATTGTACACACAGGACAAAGGCAGGCTGGGCCTGGCCAGGCTGGGGTGGGAGGAAGTGGTGAGGTACTTTCTATCTAGACTTGTTTGTGCTCAGGGGTCAGGGACAGGAGCACCAGCCTCTGGTCCGTCGCTCACTAGCTCCAGTTAGTGTCTCCAAATCCATTTCTCCATGTGTAAAATGCAATAATAAGATTTATTTTTAAGTGCTCTTGCCAAGATTAGACAGGATGGCATCAAACATGTGCTCACAGGGCCCACCGTCATTAGCCCCAAGGTCACCTAGTGTTACTGCGCATCTCAACTCAGCAGCTGGAGCCAGAGGAAAGGCTTCTCATGCCCAAAACGCATACTGAGATGGACTGGTTTGCAAATCAGTGTTTCACTTAGCTTCTCAGATGTATTCATCAAGCTAATCCATGCATATAGATTTAATTTAAGTGTCATGAAGATTACAGAGAAACACAGCTGGGGCTTCTCCAGCCCTTGCTTCAATCCCCCAAAGACAACCTCAAGTTGATGCATTGAAGTGACTTCTGTATTTTGAAACAATTTGCTTAGTTCACTATTTCTTGTTTGATCAACTTTATTTTGTTTTATTTTATTTTATTTTGTGGTACTGGGGATTGAACTCAGGACCTTGTGCTTGCCAGGCAAGCACTTATTCTACTGAGCTGTCTCCGCAGCCCTATGATCAACTTTAAATGCTATCCGCTGTCTTTGCTGATCCAATGCCACCCTTCCATTCCTCATCTATTTTTATTTTAAAATAGATTTCCATCATCATTTTTATTTTAATTGGAAGCTGGAGTTTATATTATGACAACTGTGTGAACAGGTTTGCCATCGAGCTGTCCTTGGATTCCTGTTTCCGATGCCCTTTCACAGCCTTCTCGTGTTTTTCCACCATGCTGTCTGCCCGCAGTACTGCAGGGAAGTCTCTCTGGTGCTTTCCTGTCTAGAACGCTCTCCTGGCTGGACTTCCTGTCTTTTTTAGCCTGGCTTTGCTGAAGCGCATCTTTAAAAAAGAACTCAGAAGTAAAATAAACTATACAAGCTTAAATAGCACATAGTTTCTCTTACATGAAAAACCCAAAGTAGAAATAAATTATGGAGCAAAATAAAAGAGAGATAATAGAAAATACGGAGATTTTAGAAGGGACTAAGAGGAAGAGGGAAGGGAGGAAAGGGGACCAGTGGGAAAAGAATTAAGACGTGCTATATGTTCATGGACCAACTGCCCTCAGTGAGTGTAGTCATTATGCACTGCAAACACGTACTAATAAAAACCTTTTGAGACCCAGGCATAGTGGCTCCAGCATGTAATCACAGATCTCTAGAAGTCCAAGACAAGAAGATTGGAAGTTGGAGTCCAGCCTGGACATCTTAGTGATTTAGTGAGACCCTGTCTCAAAATAAGACATAAAAAGGAGTTGTTGCTGTAACTCAGTGTGAAGCCCTGAGTTTAATCCCTAATACCACAGGGACTTGGGGTGTGTGTGTGTGTGTGTGTGTGTGTGTGTGTGTGAGAGAGAGAGAGAGAGAGAGAGAGAGAGAGAGCTTTCTCTCCCTATGACCCCTAGACTCTGCTTGTATTTGCATGTGGCCAACAGGATTGCTTTCTTCCTGGCAGTGTAACCTAGCTCTCTGAAGTGAAGCACATATAACCAAAGTGCTGCATCTGAAGGTATTTAACAAATAATGGCTTGACCCAAGCCCCCTTCCAAGGATCTGAAGTAACCTAGGCAAGGTTTTTTTCAGTACTGCTAGAGGAGAGACATGTAAGTCGGGGGGTTACCATGTGGTCCATATTATAGTAGAAACTGCTTAAGGAGATACATAGCAGAGAGGCCGGGGAGATGGCTCAGGGGAATAAGTGCTTCCCTGGCAAGCGCAAGGGCCTGAGTTCAATCCCCAGTTCTACCAAAAAAAAAAAAAAAAAAAAAAAAGCAGAAAAAGAAGTAAAACAAAATAGAGCCATAACCTCATTTGGGGAGCACTTCGAAGACTTCCTATAACTGGGACTACCTAAACTGAGCTAAAGTATGAGAAGCATGTGTATTGCCTTATTTATTACACTGATGCAGGATAGATCTAAAGCCTGTTGCAAAACGCTTGAAAGCATTGGATTGACATCCTTTGGGGCCCAGCAATTAGTCCTGGGTCTCCCAAGCCTTCTGCTTCCACCATTTCCCCAGTGACATGAATAGCACCTGACATATGGTATTTTATTTTATTTTATTTTATTTTATTTTATTTTATATTTTATTTTATTTTATTTTATTTTATATCATGTCATATCATTTCATTTCATAATGCTGGGAAATGAAGCCAGGGCCTCACCAACACTATGCCACTGAGCTATACCCCAGGCTTTTTTGTTCATCTTAACGTAAAGTTTCACTAATCTACAGAGGCTAGACATCAATTTGTGATCTTCTTGCCTCAGCCTCCCAAGTAACTGATTACAGGCTTGCACCACTGCACCTGGCATAGTTGGAGCTTACCACAGTGTCGAATGAATGAATGTCCACTGTGGCACTGTACATCAGGAGGGGTTTTTTTAAAAAAAACCTTCAATAAATGGTCCTAAATGGGCACACAGCCCATAAATAAATAAATAAATAAATAAATAAATAAATAAATGATTGTCATTAAATTATTAAATTAATAAAATTATTATTAAAATAATTCTAATAAAATTTATTGATTAATTAATAAAATTAGTTCTCTGCTTTACCACATTTCAGAAATCAAGTCCACAGAGACTGAGTCAAAGAGTAATTAAAATTTTTTAAAGGCAGTACAAGAGCCGATCCATGTGGTGCTAAAGTGTTGGGCAACATACATAAATCATGACAAAGACTGGAGAAATAGACACAGGAGAGGCAAAATTTCTGTTCAGCCAAGACAGCAAGGACCACAAGGACGCCTCGCATGCGCAGCGCTGAGCGCTGGGCTGCTGGTCGCCTCTCAGAGCCCACGCTGACTCGGCCACGCGGGGAGAAGGGCTCCAGAGCCCCAGCCCGCTGCTCCCTGCGGTGTCAGCGTCCCTCGGAGACAGAAGCAGCTTTCTCAGGCCTGACTCACTAGAGTATGATCAACTGCCATCATTTTATTTTTTTTCTCTTACAAAATTTCACCTAAAATGTGAAAAGAATTGAGAGAAATTGAAGAAGAAAAAGAAGCTATCCTTCACCTCTAGAAACTTAGCCTACCAGACAGTGATGACAGACATGACTAGAGGGTGACGATGCTGTCACCACCTCTCACCGTGACCTCCTGTGGACAGAGAGCCCCAGGCATGCCTGCCCACCCCCATGCACCCCCGCAACCCCCGTAACCCCGTCTGCTCCACCGCACTGTCCTCTTGCCACGCTCACACCTGTGCTCCCTCATCCACTTCCACAGCCACGGGCGCTGGCTCTGATCTGAAAAATCCAGCCAAGACCCGACACAGCGACCTTAGAACATCCCAGTGCCTTGCTACCTGTCAGAAACTAAATAAATGAATTTTTAATAAACAAAATCAATCAATCAATCAATCCACATTGAAGAAGGAATTCAAAATGGCCCGGCTCATCTATGCACTCCAATTACTCATGACAGAAGCCATTCCTGAGAACTTCTCCCACTTAATGTCCAAGACCTATTTATTCCTCCATCAAAATCCTTCTTTAATCCTCCACTTCCTTCTACCTCCACTTAAACCATCATCGTCTCAGTCTCACCTGGTCTCCTCCCCCACCCCACCCCACCTCCCTACCCTTCTTCCCTCCCGAGGTTCTTCATCCAAATCCTTTGAGAATGTAAATCTGATTTCCTACACAGAGTCGTCCTTTTACTGAAAATCTAAGCCTCTTCCCAGGATCTGCTTCCAAGAGTCACTTGCTTGCTGCCACCCGTAAATGCTTGTTGCATCTTCTTTGCTTGTCCACCTTCAGTGACATGGACCTTTTCTTGGTTTTCAGATCACAGGGCCTTCTCCCAGTGGTGGCCATGGCCACATGGGCTGCCCTCTGTCCCATACCCCATCCTCCCTAGTGAGCCCAGCTGGCTGAGCTCAACCTTGCAGGACTCTGTTTGATGATATTTAAGTGTCATTTTCAACAGGACATTTCCCTTTGTCCCTTTCTAAACCAGATGCTTTAAATTTCTCATTATCCATTTTTTCCTTCCCTGTATATTGATCAATATTTAAATCTCTGTTTACTTGTGTGATTATTTTGCATATTTATTTCACTTACGAGAGAGCTCCATCAGGGCAAATATCTTGTGTCTCTGGCTCACGGAAGATTTCATGGGGCATTTTATAAATGCATCAATTTGGGGATAGCAACACCTATTGAATCAGAACGTTTCAGAAGCGAAATCTGGAATTTGTATTTTTAACAAACTCCACAGGGGTTCATTCCTACACAGTTGCCTCACTTCTGATGTTTGGAACCAATTGGCCTAATGCGCCCAAGATTAGAAACCAGAAGATCTAGATTTTGTTAATTGTAAAGTACAGAATTTGAGAAAATCATTATCTCTGATTCTCAGTTTATTTTTCTATAGCTTTAGAATAATCAAATACCTGCTTCAAAGTGTAGCTGTGAGGCTCTGACGCTCAATATCTCTTAATACCCCCTGTGAACCACACATTAGAGAAATGTTAGAATTTTCACTTGTTAAAGATCTCCTCTGCGCAGGGCTTCCCTAACATCTCGGACGATCTAGCTGGTGCAACCCACACTACTCCGAGATAGGATCCCCTTCTTTGTACTTCTGAAGGAGGACTAATGATAGTAATTCACCGGGACTTTGCATTTCCAAAGCTCAAGGCCACCATTACTTAGATAGCATCGCTACACACCCACAGCCTGGCCATTCGATTTCCTGCTGGGGAGGAAACCAAGCCCAGACGGAGCAGCAGTGGCTGAGGAAGAAGGGCCAGCCTCACTTTCCTGTAAGGAGACGGCCACTTCTCCAGACTGGTACAAGCACAGGCCACGACTGGGAAGAGGGGGACTTTGAACAGCTTCTTAACTGCAGAGTCCTCAGGATGAGTCTTTGAAAACTTCCGCAATTATTTTCAGCTATGACCAAAATCAAGAAAACTGGACTCCTTTGCAGAAATATAACTAAGGAAAAGTATCAACCTGAAGCGACTTGCTGAGTAACCTGGAAATCCTCCATCACCCCTGGTGACGTCGTTAATTCCTCTGATGCCCGCGACCTTACATCAGTCTCCTCCTCCCTGGGCCAGCGAAGGCCTCAGCTCCTTCCTGCTGTATTATCTTGAGTTCATCTTTATACTTTTCCTCCAAGGGAAGGTGAGGGCAACAAGCCAGCCTCTCCCCACGTTACACCAATACTCCCCAAATGTCTCTGTCCCAATATGCCACCCCTTCTTCCATTTACAATTTCCTTTTTGTATTGATTTATTTCCTCAGCAGATGCTTACTAAGTGCCTGCGATGAGTCAGACACTGGCTAAAAGTGGCGAGCCAGTGGCTTTGCCGCTGCCAGGACGGAGCCCACAGCACAGCAGGGGAAAGACAGCAGGCACCTGCTGACGTAAATGGTGGTGCTGCGTCACGGCTTCTACCTGCGCATGCGCATCTTGCAATGAGTTTTGATCTCATTTCTCCCACGCAGTCAGTGCAGAGTCTCCAAGCTACATGTGCCTTTGGCGTCCTGTGCCTACCTCTCCATGTAGCACGTAGCACAGCCGTGGCATTCTCTGTTTGTTTTCCCGCTGTTTACCCACAGCCTGTGGCAGGTGTCATCTCCCTGATGAATTATCCCCTGCCTCGGTTCTGAGTACTCGGTAGACTCCAGTAAAAGCTAAGTAGAAGACCAACTGAATGAATGTTTTATTGGCTCCTTCCCCAAAGGGACCTGATAGCAATAAATAGCACTTCTGAACAACTGCACAAATAAGTCCAGAGTAAAGGCCAAGGCCACATGTCAAGTTGGCTCTTGAGGGATGCTGCATCAGAGGGCATACCTTAATCTATGGGCCAAATGGATCTTCTAAGGCACCCCAGAATCAGGTAGAAGAGGGAGAATCACAGCAGAACTCATGTGTGGGTAGCCTTCTCTCCAGAGGAAGGTGGAAGAACTGGACTACACATGCCCAGTTATTCCCCACACTCACCCAAGAGAACTCCCTGCCCTCCAAGAGGCAGAGTGAGGGGAGGGAGTTCTGGTCTAGTGGAAGGACACACCAGACATCAGCAGGCAGTACTCCCACCCCCAGTGCCCTGTGTCAAGCATGAGCCAGAGGCTCTCTCCCCTGTGCTATTGTCTAATCTTTACAGGGCAAAGAAAGGTAGGTCTGATCCCATCCTATAAAGAAGCCACCCTAAGTTGCTTATCCAATGTTACTAGCCTGGACTTAGTTGTGTCTTCATTATGTGCTAGACATGAGGACAAGGTGACAATCCTCACAACAATCTATGAGGTAGGCAGGTCCAGTTTTTAATCCTTTTTATAGGCTAGTGTCACACAGCTCCTGGTTGGGATTAAATCCAGGATCTGCTTCTGTAAACCTCGGGCTTCATAATTTTCCCTTTGTTTGCTTCTAGACTCCATCACTTCTGCCTCAGGTAGAAATGTAAGCAAAGGAACAAACCATCCCAAACCACAGGACAGGTGTTCTTCTTGCAGGGTAAAGACTTTTTAAAATAGAGAGAGGCTCTCCAGGGCCTGGGTTTGACTCTCATCACTCATCAGCTGTGGGATTCTGGCAGATGGGCTTGGCTTACTTACTCATCATTGGAAGTCATGATGTTTCTCCAGGTATGACAAACAGAAGGGAGCATGTGCTTCCCCACTGACAGACAGAGAGTGATGCTCTCTCTCCCTCAGCCTTCTAGGCCGAGGCAAGCCCTGGTCTGTCTTCTGCCGGAGGGCTGGCGCCTCTGTTTGTTTTGGCCCAGCCAGGCTGTTCCATGGTGCCTGACCAAAATCTGTGCTTGGCAGGGGTTAAGACGGTCCCAGTCTCAGAGGTGACACTGGGGTCCTGTGATAGAGAACAAAGGCTGGGGAGGGGCCAGACACCAAAGGCGGCTGGAGGAGGGACAGCTTCTTTCTGAGCTGTGGGAGAATTCACCTAACTCCTGACAGACCTGAAAGGCCAGTATAGCCTGGCATTTCCAGAAGCTTAGATAATGGAACCAAACAAACCAACCCAGGGGTGGAACCTGCAGGAGGAGAAGTAGAAAGGGTGTGGCACTCCTTTCTACAATGCTGCAGTTGGTCCATTCCACCCTAGATGTGTAGGTCTCCATCCCATGTGGAGGAGAGGTGGATTCTGGGAGCTGGCAGTCTGGGTGTGGAGCTGCCCATATTATACCCATCTCTAAGGGAGAGGTGGGTGGGAGGAGAGGCCAGGAGTCCATCATCTCTCCTCTGTATCATCCTGGACTCTTTCTCCCTGCTCTATAACTTATAGTGTTACTAGGAAAAGCAGCATTAGTGTTACCAAGATTGTTCAACCAGTGCCAGTCTCCTGGTGAAAATCTGCACCTTGGCAAGACCCTCAGTGACTGAGGAAGCCCTGGAAGACACCCACAGTCCTCTAGCCTCCCCATGTCCCAAGCCCGAGTAGGCTTCACTCCAACCTGAAGGCATGGCACTGTCTTCGGTGAGCACTCTCTGGGCCTTCTGTGACTGGCCCTCTGTGGGTCCTCACCAGGCATACAGGTTCTTGGTGCTCCTTGTCTGGCCTCTCCGCTCATTGATGAGACCCTTGAGGGCCCTCTGGTGCCCCCTGTGCCTCTACTGCTGCCTGCAGCGCCCATCTGCCGCTCTGTTCAGCAATCCTTCAAGCAGGTGCTATCAAAGCAAATGAGAGGCTGGGCCACGCTTCAGTGCTGATTTAGCTCAAGTGAAGGGCTCCTTCCTGCACCTCCTGCCACCACCTTCGCCCTAGAGCAAAGCCTCACTGCCACTCTGGAGGTGCTGAGACCGGACCGAGAACATATTTGTAAGACGATGTGCAGCTATTGAAAGAATCAATGGCCTGGTGCCCCTGTGGGTCAAGTGCGGGGTCCGGGAGTGCGACGGAGGTGAGGCACGCTCTTCTCCGCAGGCCACTGGGCTCCTTTGAGAAAGTGAGCTTGGGCAGGCAGTGTGGTGTGGACAGCAATGGCTGTTATGCCCTGGGCCTCAGGTTCTTCATCAGGAAAATGAGGATGCTTCTCTAGGATTGTTTGCTTCCAAGCCGCAGTTGAAGAGTTGCAGGAATAGCACCAGGAAACTGCACCAGGCTTGGCTTAAGGTAGGAAAAGAAGATATACGGACTCCTATGTTACCTAGAGCAGCCCAGTTCTTATCCATTTTATGTAACAGTTTTTCCTGTGAGACTGTCCCCAAATACACATGTATACTGGGTAAGGCATGGCACAGGAAGGGCCCAAGCTGCAGTGAAAGAGAATTTGCCAACAGAGGAAGAGCAAAGAGGAGTTAAGAACGCACCAGTCCACTGTGAGTGAGCCACACACAAGCCCAGGAGAGGACTACATGGTGAGAATTTTAGGTTTTATTTTAAGAAGAGCAGGGGATCTGGAAACGTCATCCCAGGTCATAGTTGCTCTACCGTCCATTCTTTTCAGGTCTAGGGCGAGCACAGTGCTGTTTCTTTAAATAATGTGATGTCTTTGTTCTACAGGGTCCCTTACCCTTGACATTATTAGAAAGAGCATTCCATGTAAAACTGATTAGTAAATACATAAAGATTAACTAAGATTAGTGGTCAAGAGGATCAGGATGAAATATACATCTGTGTTCATACTCGAAAGAGTCATTTGATGTTTTGCTGGGATAGAGAGGAAACGGCATTCTTGAAGACTGTTGAGCAGTCAGATTATCTAGTGATGGACCCGCAGCCTTTGCGCATAGCTTAGCTCACACACTGGAAAGTTCCTGTCATGCTATAGGGTCACTTTCCACCACAATGTGGCCTTTAGAAAAACAATGATACATTTATATACAACACTATATATATTTTTTGACCTAAAGTAATTTTGAAAACTATTATGTTGAGTATTCTCTGAAGTCTCTTCCAGAGAATGCAGACTGATTCCAGGCCTGATTTTCATGACTTGGGGTTTATAAATTGGGGCACAAAGCAAATGTTACTGAGCACCATCATGCCAGGAGTGACTAGTCCTGCTTTATTTGTTGCAATAAAACCAGACTAGAAACCTCAAAGTGCATTCAAGTATTTTTCAGTAGAAACAAAACCACAATTTCTAGTCTGACTTTGGCTGCTCAGAGCCTGACTATAGATCCCAGCTTTCAAGATAGCGAGGTCGGGATGCTGGCTAAGATCTGATCAATGTCACATAAATGGCAGTGCTGGGCACAACTGGTGACCTCCACAGTTAAAGAAAGAGGTATGCCCTTCCCTTCAGGATACCTCCCTCCTTACTGGAAGGCAGCAACACGGGGTCATGTGAGCAGGAGAATTTCCCAAGGAGGGTGGAACACAGGCCAGGGAATATGACACAGGCCCTGGGCTACTTCTGCCCATCGTGCTGTGAGTGAGAAATACCTTCCTGTCTTTTTAAATTTTATTTTATTTTGAAAAGTAAAAGCAAGAACAAAAATCAGAAACAAAGAAATAGGGCAACATACAACAGTACATATGATACAAATTTTCAAACCAAGAATAGCTGATTAACAATGGCTGATATGTTATCTATTTTATCATCAAAATTGTTGCTTAGATTAGCAGACATAGTTATGCCTCCTGTCTTTAAGCACTGTGTATTTGGCTGTCTGTTAGATAATAAGACACACACACACACACACACACACTGAGCAAGAGTGGGGGCAGAGTGACCAGGAGAAGCTCTTTAAAAAGTCCAGGCAAAGATAATGATGGTTTGGGAAAAGAAAGCATCGAGAGCTTCATTTCTGAAGGTGTCACAAGACACAAGAGGTGACATTTGCTGAGGCAGTGAGGCTGAGACAAAAGACACGGGTGACAGGAGACATGTGGAAGAGGCCGCCGCTGTGTGGAGAAGAGAGGGGAAGGGACAGAGTGGTGGAAACGCAGAGTTGCTTTGGTCTCGTTAGGCCTGGGCATCGAGTGAGGCTTGGGGGCTTGGATTCAAGTGTAAAGGAAAGGAAGTGGACTTATATATTTATAAAGCCATATTATTTTAAACAATTTTTTAAAAGCCATGAGATGAAATACTTCTCCCAGACCATTTAGAGCAAGAAGGTAGGGAGCAAAGTAGAATTATACAGCGAAAATGTGCCGGCCTCAAGCTCTTTCCTTGTCATTTTCCATAATTGCCTCGTGGCCTTTAATGAGCGAGCCTTGCCGAGAAGCAGGCCCTGGGAACGCATGGAGGGGGCATCGCTTCTAAATAGCACAGAGGTCTTGAGGCACACAGCCACCCCCTGGAAAGTGGTCTAAAAGGGCAAACAGTGCTTGGGAAAGTTTGCAAGTTGAGGAAATGGATTTTCAACTCAACAGCAAAATAGAAAAAATAGCCAGAGGATGGGGTTTGGGGTCCCAGACTCTCTACCTAAGGACCTGATGGCATGAGATGAGTCACGTAGGGTCCTGTCGTCTGCACATGTAGCATCCCTGTCATCCACACAGGGCATCCCATGTGTGCTTTCATTTCCTCGGGGTCTCCAGCACCCCCATACTACACTGTCATTCTGTACTTATTGCCCCTGTAAAGAAAGTGGGGAAATCCCCTGGCATACAGAAGGCTGTAAAGTATAAAAGAAGGCAGGAAATAAAGAGGCACCTGCCCAAGCCAAAATAGGTAACAGAAACTCTCTGGAGTGAGGATTCCAGGCAGAGCAGACAGAAGAAAGCCCAGCTAGGGTGCTCTTCTCTGAACCAAGAGGTGTGCTGAGAGCGAGGCCTGGACACAACTGCGCAAAGTAGTCAGTTCCTTGCTTCTCAAGGTCTCTCTCTGGAAGAGCCCGAGCTCCAGCTCCAGCTGGCTGTGTCCCTCACTCATGGCCACAGTGTGGAGGTACTGAGGGTAACATACCAGGGGCTGCACACCAGTGTGGGGCAGACAAAGAGGACTTCCCTGGATGCTCTAGGGCTGGGACCAGGAGCTAGAAAAGCCGGAGACCTGGCAGTTTACCTTTACTAGAGGGCAAAGCAGGGACCAAGACTTCACCCGAGGGACTGAGGAGATGGCTCAGTAGAACAAGTGCTTCCCTGGCAAGCACAAGGGCCTGAGTTCAATCCCCAGCTCCACAAAACAAAACAAAACAAAAAAATTATTAAAACTGTCCTACCAATTTGATTTGAAACTGTCTCATTGGTATTTGTCTCTTAATAAAATTATGGGGAAAAAAAAAAGACTTCACCTGAGAGCCAAGCACCACTGGAAGACACTCAGGAGCGCAGGAAATGTTAAGTCATCCCCAGATGTCCACTCAGAACAGCAGGGACACATTATCCCTGCCAGCTTTATGGGGGTACATTGAGGACTAAGGGGCCTCATGGAGCCAGCATCTGTCTGGACTTCCTGCCACTTCTGTGACCACAGAGATGCAGAACGCACAGCAGCACCCTCCTAATGCCTCAAGGGAGAAGGAAAGGAGACTTCTTTTGGGTGAGGAGGAAAGCAGGATGGAGCAAGGGCTTGAGTGTCCATCAGCTCACAGCCCCAGCATTTCAGAATGGGCCAGACTCCGAACAAAGTGACTTGCCTTCCATCGGCAGGTTGGTGGATATTTTCCTACCCTCAGTGGGAATGAGAGCAATATAGGTGAACTGTAGTGAAGAAAAGTTGCTATTTTATACATTCGGGTTGTACACAAATTTTTAATTTGTCCTGCAAACACTGATTGCATATTTCCCGCCTGGCTCTGGAAAGAGAGATAAATAAATTGTTTCTGCCCTCAAGGAGTGTCAGAGTTTGGAGTTTTTGCAAGGAGAACAATATACTACAGGACACATTTCATAATACTATTCTATAATGAATCACCCAAAAATCATATACAAGTGCAGGAAATCTATCCACCCACTAAATATTAAGAATCCACCTGGAGGCCTGGATCCTAATATCATGCATGAGTTCAGATGAAGATGTAGGGCTCCTAACAATGCCTCCCACAAGTCCAGCTGCAGCCCTAGAGCCCACAACAAGTCTCATGAAGATTTGTACTGGGAAAGCCCAAAGGTCAGTGGTGCAAGCTAGGAAGTCTATGCCAGTGGGATGAAGGATCTGTGCTAGCAGGCTGAGGGAACTGATCTGGAGCTGGGAAGCAACACTCAAGGTAAGAACCAGAGCATCCCCAAAAGTACCACAGCCATCCTCAGCAACAGCGAGGTGCCGAGCTCCTCCAGCAATGAGGAAATCTTCTCCATGAGGCTGAGCAGTACACTATCTTCCTTTCCAGAGCCAGGAAGTGATGCTCAAGATGAGGACCAACGTGCTCCAAAGTTTACAGGGAAAGCCAGCACGACAAGGTCCTCCAACAGAACAGCCCAAGACAACTAGCAGCCTCCAACAGCTTCTTCAAACAGCATCCCTAATAGCATTCCAGCAGCTTCTCCTGTTCTGCCTTTATGCTGCTGGCAACAACCCTCAGGTGGGCCTCCCATATCCAGCACTATGCTAGTTTAATTTAGCTGGGTGTAGTAAGTTAACCACCAGTTAGAAATCCACTACAAGGAGCTTAGAGATTGGGCAGGGAGGTACCATCCACAGCTCCAGCGCGTGGTAGCAAGTGCTGTGACAGAGACAAGTCTTGGTGGCCTAGGGAGCCCAGAGTAAAAGCTAAGGCCTTTGTCCTGCCCAGGCGGACAGGCCCAGAGGACCTGCTGGAGAGTTGGCACTGACTTGGGTCTCAGCATGAGTGGGGAGTGACTGGGTGGAGCAGGATAGTCAGAAGTCATTCTCGTGTTCCTCCCTTGAATATTTGCCGGACACCTACTAAATACAGAAGCAGATCTGCACAATGGGGATGCTGCAGTGAAGAAACAGATGCGCTCTCTGTCCCGGTGGCACTTTTGCTCCACTATGGAGGAGAGAGACAGCAAAGAAACAACGAAGTGTGTGAGACGACGTCAATCAGGGATACCGCAACGAAGAGAGTTGAGTCAGCAGGCCCAGCGCAGCAATGAGAAGAGGCAAGAAGAGAGCAGAGACTACATTGTGTGCTGTGGGGAGGCAGGGCTCTGCTGAGGTGAGGCAGAAGGGGAAAGCCACTTGAGGTAACAGGTGGCTAACAAAGGCTGCTGCCTGGAGGAGCAGCGGCCAAGACAGGAGGAGTGGCAAATGCAAAAAGTCCTACTCCTAGAATTTCCCTGGCAAATTCAGGAAGCTGCCAACAGCTTGGAGCACAGAGAATACCAGGCAGTGATGGTGCTCAGGGGATCTGGAATGGCAGCTGTGCATCAGCATCCATTTGTCCAAGTCCTTAGAACGCACCATGCCAATAGAGAAGCCAGTGTCCACAGGGACTGCGGGCTGTGGGTTGGGTCAGTCCAGGGTAACAAGTGCTGAGGAGTGTGCTGTTTGGCAGTGCTTGGCCACGGTGAAGCTAGCATGCATGCGTCGGTCAGGGAGTTCTTAGGGCGTTCTGCATCTTCCTCTCAATTTCTCTGTGAACCTAAAACTATATTTTATAAAGAAAAAAAAAAGAAAAAGGAAAAGAAAGAAAAAGGAGGAAAGGAACACCAGGAGGTGAATGCCTGGGGTAAGAAGGAGGAGTGAGGGGGGCCAGTGGTGTCTGGCATTCAGAGGATGCCATGCTGGCCTCAGGACTCTGGACTCTGCGTTGTGCAGCTTTTAAGGCAGGATACAGGGCACCAGGTCTTACAGACATCTCAGGTGCCCTTCTCAGTGCAGTCCCCAGGGACATCCTGGCAGGGGTGGCACAGAGCCCCATTTCTGTCACACAGAGCAGCTTCTCTGGTGGCACTGTCCTCTGGGTACCCCTCGGGAGACACAGCTTTGTGGCTGCATGGTCTACAGCTTCCTCTTCCCAGCCCCACCTCCACCCTTTTCCTGTTATAGGCCCACTGCTCCATAGCCCTCTGGGTCCTGGCTATGACTCAGTGTCCCCATTCCTATGGACTCAGCTGACTGCACAGAGCCAGGTTCCAGAGCCTGAAGCATTAGATGACTTCTGTGCTCCCCAGTACTCTGTCACTCTGGGCTTTGCATGTGCCTTGACATTTCAGTTTTTCAATCTGGTGTGTGTGTGTGTGTGTGTGTGTGTGTGTGTGTGTGTGTGTGTGTGTTAAAATGTATAAAATATAGCATTTGCCACTTTAATCATTTTGATAACATTCACACTATATATTGTGAACCATTCCCACCATCTGGTTCCAGAATGGTTTTACTATCTCAGACACATTGTGACCATTCAGTAATGATCAAAATCTTGTTTTTAGGCACCTGCCATATCACAGCAGCAACTCCATCTTATCTAGTAGTAGCTGGTATTTTCTAAGCACAAAAGATTGCTTATTAAAGAGTTAAAGAAAGGTCCTGCCAGCACAGTCTGGGAAGACTCCAGGAGGAGGTCAGGTCTCCCCGGAATGCTAACAGCTGAGTACTCTTTCTCTCGGTGGTGAGGCAGAAAGGGTACCCCAAGCCAGGGAATGATACACAGAAGGTGAAGCATGGCTTGCCACCTCAGAGGCCAGCTTCCTTCACCAGAACCACAAGTTTGACTAGGTTAGCGCAGTGCAGAACTGAGATAAGCATGCACGCTTCTCAGCCTCTCCACGGAGATCAAGGCGGACACGTGACTGCTGGGGTAATGGCTCCTTCTTTTGACTTTTGTTTTGTTTTTGACACTAGGAATAACACACAGGCCTTATCTGGATGACAGACATGGTGCTGGAGTAATCCTATGCATCTTACAGACATTAAAGGGAGCAAGAATGTTATGGAACCCATGGCACGTACATTATTTTTTGTTTATTTTTATTTTATTTTATTCTTTCCCATAATTTTATTGAGAAACAAATAGCAATGAGACAGTTTCAAATCAAATTGGTAAGACAGTTTCAATAATTAACACATTGCATAC
>NW_004524732.1:953253-954628 GCF_000260255.1 Octodon degus
TGAGAATCTTTCCAATTAACTACTAGATTCAAAAATCTTCTGGAGATTCTCAGGATCATTGCCTTGCCCATCTTCTACATATAACTGTATGGCTTGTCACTGTCATGTTTTCTAGCTCTTCTCCTTTCCCTCTGTTAATTAGTTAGTCCTCGAGTTCCTGCTTTCCTTTTACTTGCATTATACATTTCTTTTTGTATTTCTTCTTTTGAGTTCTTATACTAGGGAAACTATACGATGTTTTCACTTGGTGTCTGGTTTATTTCACTTATGAGTATATCTTCAAGTGGCATCCACTTCAATATAAAGGCTACAACTTTATCATTCTTTATAGCTGAGTAATACTCCATTGTGTAAAAATACCACATCTTTTTCAACCATTCCTCAGGTGATGGGCATCTTGGTTGTTTCCAAGATTTAGCTATCAAAAATTGTTCTGCTATAAACATAGGCACACATATATCACTATGATAGATGTTTTCAGATCCTTTGGGAAAATTCCCAGTAGAGGAATAGCGGGATTAAAAGGGATTTCCAGTCCAAATTTTCGAAGGAGTCTCCACACTGATTTCCATAGTGGTTGCACCAGTCTACATTCCCAACAGCAGTAGAGAAGTATTCCTTTTTCCCTACAGACTCGCCAATATTTGTTGTTGGGTGATTTCGTTATGATAGCCATTCTTTCTGGGGTGAGATGATATCTCAATGTTGTTTTAATTTGCATTTCATAGATGGCTAGTGATGTGGAGCTTTTTTTCATATATTTATTTGCTTCTTTAATTTCTTCCTCTGAGAAGTGTGTGTTCATCTCAGATACCCATTTCTGGACTGGGTCTTTTTTTAAAAAATTTATTTATTTTATTTATGTGTGTGTGTGTGTGTGTGTGTGTGTGTGTGTGTGTGTGTTTGTGTGGCCAGCTCAGCCCACCAGGGGGCAGGGCTGGCTGGCATGTGGTGCTGGGGGATTGAACTGTGGTCCATGTACTTTGCTAAGCTTGTTCTAAGTAGGTGCTTTAGACCACTGAGCCATCTCACCAGCCCTGGACTGGGTCTTTAAATTTAGGGGCCTTAGTGTTTTTTTAGTTCTTTATAAATTCTAGAGAGCAGACCTTTGTCTGAGTACTTATTTGTCATGATTTTTTCCAAATTTGTGGGCTGTCTTTTCATTTTTTTGGTAATTTCTTTTGATGTGAAAAAACTTCTCAGTAAGAGCATGTCCAGTTGTTAATTCTTTTAAATGTTTCCCGTGCAATTTGATTTTTGCTCATGAACTCTTTGCCTACTCCTATGTCTTCAAGAGTTCCTCCTACTTTCTCTTCCAGGAGATTTAGTGTCTCTGCTTTAATGTTTAGATCTTTAATCCATTTTGACTTTAGTC
>NW_004524732.1:957083-999299 GCF_000260255.1 Octodon degus
TTGTTTCAAACTCTGGTTCAGTTCTGTTATTTCTTTGCTAAGTTTTTGTCTGGTTGACCTATCTTTTGGGCATAAGGGGGTGTTAAGGTCTCCTGTTAAGATTGTGGTATTGGATATTAGGTTTTTCATGTGCATTAAGATTTGCTTTATATAGTTGGGTGCTCCCGTGTTTGGTGCATACATATTTATGAGTGTTACCTCTTCCTCCTGAATTTTTTCCCTAACCAGTATATAGTGGCCTTCTTTATTTCACTTGATCATTGTTGGCTTGAAGTTGAGACTGTCTGAGAATAGGATTGCTAACCCTGCTTTTTTCTGAGGTGCTGGGGCATGTAGTATTGTGTTTCATCCTTTGACTTTGAGCCTATGAATGTCTTTATGAGTTAAATGTGTTTCTCTTATACAGCATACTGTTGGATTTTGTTTCCTAATCCACTGTGCCAGTCTATTTCTCTTAATTGATGAATTGAGTTCATTTACATTGATGGTTAGAATTGAGATGTACTGACTTACGATTTACATGTTATTTACCTGTTGTCATTACTCCTTTTTCTCCTGTGTTTAATTGCTTGCCCTATTTAGTTGGTTGCATCTGATCTCATTCGTGGAGTTCTGATTATTTTGGTCCCGCTCTAGAACATCTTTCAGTAGCCTGTGTATGGTGGGCTTTGTCATCATGAAATTCTTTAGGTGTTCTTTGTCATGAAAGTATTTCACTTCTCCATCAAACTTGAAAGATAGTTTTGCAGGGCATAGTAGTCTGGGCTGGAATTGTTTTTCATAGAGGAGTTGAAGTACTTTGTTCCATTCTCTTCTTGCCTTCATGGTTTGTGAAGAGAGGTCGGCCGTCATTCTGATGGATTTTCCTTTGAATGTGATCTGCTTCTTTTCTCTAGTGGCTTTCAGTATATTATTCTTGTGCTGAATTTCTGGGATCTTGACTATTATATGTCTCGGTGTGTTTTTCATTGGGTTGAGGTTACTTGTCGTTCTGTATGCTTCAGTTACCTGAATATCGGATTGCTTTCTCATATTTGGGAAGTTTTCTGTTATTACTTTTGCCCATATTTTTTTAATGTCCTTTGTATTGACTCCTTCTTTCTCATTAATGCCTATTAGTTTCACATTGTTCATGTTTGCATCTTCTTGCAGGTGATGGATTATTTTTTCCTGCATCCTAGTTTTTTTTTTTTTTTAATTATTTATTTATTTATTTATGTGTGTGTGGCCAACTCAGTCCACCAGGGGGCAGGGCTGGCTGGCATGTGGTGCTGGGGGATTTAACCGTGGTCCCTGTGCTTTCCTTAGCTTCTTCTAAGTAGGTGCTTTAGACTACTGAGCCATCTCACCAGCCCATCCTAGTTGTTTTTAAGAGATCTTTTCTTATCTTTTCACTAGCTGCACCAGCATGTTCAAGATCCGAAACTCTGTCTTCACTTTTACTTAAACAGTTTTGCAAGCTTGTGATTGAGATTTTAAATTCCTCTATATCTCTTTGACTCTGCTTCATCCAATCTATTTCTTTCCTGTATTGCTCATTCAAGGAATCCATCTTTTTTCTAATCCTATTTTTTTTTTTATCAATGTCTTCTTTAGAAGCAGTTATAAATTCTTTTACTGCAGTGTTTTTTTTTCAGATTGGGTTTCTTCCCTATGTTTCTGTAGTTGTTTCTTTACTTCAGATGCTATGAGTTCAGAGAATTCTTTTCTTATTTTATAGAGTTCTGCCCTGAGTTCCTCTATAACTTTCTGCTGTTGCTTATTTACTATCGACGCTATTAATTCATACATTTGAGCTGAGCTAGTGTCCTCTGCACTTGTTCTGGGTGAACATTGGGTTTTCTCCATATGTTTCTGCATTTGATTCTTTACTGCAGATGTTATTAATTCAGGGATTTCTTTTTTCATTTCCAATCTGAGCTCCTCTGTGCCTTTCTGCAGCTGTTTCTTTATTTCAGAAGCCATTGATTCATTGCTTTCAACTGTGTGATTCCCAGTTTGTTCTGTGTTAGTGTCCTCTGCACTTGTTATGGGTAGACTTGGGTTCTGAGATTGCATTTTGCTCCTTCTCGTTGTCAGTTTGTGTAGCATTATCTTCTGACCTTTGTTGTAGAGCTTTGGTACAGTTATAACCTTAACACCTACTGAAGTTCATGTGCAGATCTACAAAGTTTGGATTTATCCATCTGTGCCTGGCTTGTGTCTGGCTGCTGTGCTCAGGTCCATCCTGCTCCTGCCCTTGGGTGTGAACCTGTTGTGCCCTTCTGGCAAGATGTTCTGCTCTTGGACTGGCTTACACTCTCTGCCAGATTGCAGCTGCAGGGTTTCACCCCAGTCCTGTATGCCAGGCCTGAGCTGAGTCTGGAGGAGACAAGGTGGAGTACGGGGGAGGGGCAGATCTCCCACACACTCACTGTGCCTGGGATAGGACTGGATCTGGGGGTTCTTGGAAGGCGGAAGAAATTCCTACTCGGGGGTGGGGTGGGGGAGTTGCTGCAGAGTTGTGGAGGACATCCTAAGGGAGTGGAAGAGGGTGTCACCCACGTTGTGCCTGGGCTGGGACCAGTAGGTCCTGCTTGCACAGGGTAGCTGGGAAGCTCTCCCACTGGCACTTACATTTTTGAACCACAGGGAACAATTTTAGACTTCTTTCTGTGTGCTATTTGTGCGTGTAGAAGTATGGATACAGCACCAACTGCAAAGTTTCACTGGGGATTATACTATTCAGAGTTGACCAATCTTCATTGATGCAATTTAAAGGTGTCTGAGATGAAGATGACGGAGATAGTGTAATTGAAAGAAGGGCCAAGTCAGCAGACAGGAAATGCTTATTAGGCACCTACCATTGGTCAGGCAGCGCCAAGCTGGATGATTTAGCTGTGTACCAGCTACTATGGAAGGGAGAATGAAAGAAGTCCCATTTTGGATGACTTGGACAAAGTCCTAAAAGAAGCAAACGAAAGAATAAAGGGAATTAGTGTCCTTGATTCTGGTCAGACATCTTATTGCCTTTCATGGGAAAATAGGATTTTCAAAGCTGCAGCCAAGAAATTTAGGGCTGGAAATTGTTAGGTGTGACCTGTCCCCAGGTTAAAAGCCAGAGATGCAAGAAAGAATGGAGAATAATAAAGAAAATATAAATGTATGATCATAAAAATGTAAACAACAATAGCAACATATGAAAATCCATGAGGACATAGCATGTGTGTGAGGGACAACAGAAGAAAGGCCTCTGAAGCCCCAGCTCCCAGACAAAGCTGGTCACCTTGGAATGAAACTGCAGAAAACCAAATGAAAAATCTTACAAGAAGCTCCTTGAGTGGTTGGGGAAAGTCCTTTCTTATTGGACAATCCTAGCTACAAAGTGCAGAAGGAAGGGTAGAATTAGGAAATCACCATTTCGTAACTCCTTCTGGGATAATAGATCTAGCTGATAACCACTAGTGATGGCAAAAATACCATTAGAGGAAAAATTGATAGAGAATGTTATAATGGACCAATAAGGCTGAAACACCTGAATGTGGTCAGCTTGAGCACCACTGAAAGTGAGACGACCAGACAGTATCGGTCTCCTAAGGAGATGCTCTTGCAAATGCACAAAGCTACCTATTAATCCAATACCAAAACACTATAATCCCAATCTCATCATAGCTAGATCCAACCACCCATGCTGACAAGTATAGAAGCTGGAGAAACAGGACAACTGGCCAAACTAGAAAAGTCTACAAGACAAATGGCTCACTGTATTCATCAGTGAGAAGCAGATGCCTTGCTCAAGTTGGGTAATTTAAGAAAAATCTGGTCAGAGGACCATTTATGTAAATTTGGGCAGAATGTAGAGAAAGCACAAAGGGAAAAATGGTAGCAGAGAACCAGATTTAATTAAGGTTCAATGCTAAAAGGAGGAGGAGAAAGAGCCTCTACTGGAATGGGGGGCTAAGGAGAGAGGAAAAGAGATAGCAAGATGGGCGCTATGAAGAGCACTCCATCACAATTGTTGCTATCCCAGTTGTTGAGGAAAACAGGTTGCAAAGCCACGTCAGATACCGACAGTCACACTCTATGTGGAGTCGAATGCAATAGGGAGTCAGAAAGGTTTAATCTATACACAAATGCAAAACTTTCTTCATTTTTAACTAATAATTTTCCAACATAAAATTGAGTATTGATAAAGCATATTTTAAACCTGGACTAACACAATAGATTCCAGCTTGTGTTTCCAAGGTCATGCCTGGATTTCAACCCAGTCCCCACCTACTAGGCAGGGTGTTTGAAAGTCATAAATCTAGTCCTGAGATCCATGTTTGTTTATTTGCTTGGTGGGCATGTTGAAGATTGAACCCAGGACCTTGCACATGCTAGGCAAGTCCTCTTCCCCTGGGCTACATCTATCCCCTGATCCTGTGGTTGAGCTGCCTGAAACCTTGAAGTTGTCCTTCTAGGGAGAGCCTTGACCTGATTCATCAAGCACTGTGATCTAGCACGCTCCTGCCTCCTGGTGAACCCTAGCCACACTGGGCATCCTCAGGGTCTACCTGCTCTACTCTCAGGGAGCAGTGACACCTGTGGCTCTTATGCTCTATGATTCAGGGATCAGAATCTACTCTGCTTATTTGCTCTAGGGCATTAAATGATTTCAGAAGCAGTGGCAGGCCTGGCAAATAAATTTCTTTGCAAGAACTAGGAAAGTCTACAAGACTAGAGCTCAGGCAGCTTAAGTGGCTTCCACAGTAGTGTCATATCCAGTAGGCCTGGGGCCAACAGCCCACCCTCAAATTTTCCAGGGCTTGTCTCTCTATCCAACTTAGAAAGCAGAAGAGCAGTCAGAAGGCAGAAGATGGTGCAAAGTGAAAGTAAAGTTCCTTTGCAGGAGGAAGCAGTACAGAGCCACTCAAGAAGTGGAGCCCCTGAGCTGGGTAACTACTGATTATGGAGCAGCAGTCCTGTGTCAAATGCGGTAGAGACCCAGGAACCCACCTCCTTTCTCTGAAGGTAGTGGCACCTGATCAAGTAGTCAGCTTGTTGCTAAGGGTTTGGGTTTTGTGGGTTATTAGAGAAACCTGGCTAAGCATGGCAACACACACAAGGAGGAACTAGGGTAGACAGCATTGCCTGCATGGAAGCAGAAGTAAAACACAGACTGCTTCCGAGCTAGACCACAAAACCGCCTGCTGTTCATAGTCTCTTTTCCCCTCTAAAAGGACCCACATCCCTATCCTGACACTACCTAGGGCTCCCATCTTTCTCTACATTCTCCCCTCTAGAAATGATCACCCAGCTGCTGTTGGGGTTAAGGCAATGACTGCTCTGGCTACTTCCAGTTGAAAGAGGATGTCAGTTGGAGTAGTGAATGGAGTAGCCTCTGTCAGGAGGCTGATCTAATGGGCCACAGTACAAGGAAAGAGGCATCCATACACCGCTGATGCCCTCTGAAATGAACCAGGTAAGGCAATTAGGCACATCAAAAAGGGCCAAAGAGCACAGCAATAATGTAGAAGTTAGGGGTTCCAAGAGAGAAAGAGGCTTGGTGGACATAGAAGACAGCTGGATTTTGATTTGGGAAAAGATTTTTTTGGACAGTGTCTACAGCTCCCGGTTGTGAGCCACTGAGCTTTGTCTGAGATGACACTGGTTCAGTTCCTGACCTGCTGTGAGGTGTTGACATAAATGCAGCAAGTGCAGCTGAGGACAGCACAGACCACCCACCCCTGGCAGGTAAGCATCCAATCTGACACCTGCCTACGTTCCAAAGCCCACCAGCCACAGAGTCCAGGGACCACTGAAGGTCTCTGAAACTACTGCTAGAAGACTGCACCACCTCCATAGCTGCCACAGTGAGATAGTTTATTTGTACCATGTTGGCAACAACTCCATACATTAGTACACTCAGGGCAACAATCAAAGCAGTTATTTTCAGCACAATGAGAGTTACAGGCTTTGTTTTTCTCATGCAACTCCAATGTCAATTCCTCTGTTGTTAAACTGTTGGTACCTCTTTCCAGAGGACTGGCTAAGAGCTCTAAGCCCCCTTCACTTGGTCCTAGTGGGATTAAGCCCCAAATGCCCCAGCAAGACCTGGGATCCAGACATCGAATTCCCCACATCCTATCTGAGATGTTTTGCCATCCATAAAACAAGTACCCATTTGGAACACAAAGGAGCTGGGCGCCACCATCAGGCTCCCCCAGGAAAGATATTGTATTCTGTGCCTCCCCTTGGGTGGTCGCTCCATATCCCTCCCTCTGGGTTGGTATAAAGATGCTTGAACTAGCGTTCAAATTGGGAGGCTGTTACTATCTGTCAAGTTCTTGTTCCCAAGATTTGGTGCCATTGTTCATTACATAGGACCATCACCATGACCTCATTATGAAAGTGACACATTTTCAGTTAGAAACACAGAACACGAAATGTTAAAGGGGGTCATGGGAGTCCCTGCTAGGAGTACCAACTATACTGGTTAGGCTGGAAAGATGGAGTTACTAGGGCTTACAGCAGGAGCTGTGTCTAGGACAATGGAAGTCCATATCACTCACCACAGACAAGTTCTAACTTTTATCCCTCTCAGTTGTCTTGGGGAAGGCAATCCCATGGGGTCCAATAAGGGAATGGAGAAATTTAAAGATTTTCTTATAATAATTGTATTTCTGGGGCTGCTAGCCAAATGGACCTGTAACACTGGAGGTTGAGAAACAGTGCTAAGCTCTCGGAAGCACAGCCAACAGTTAGGGTATCCCCTGGCCAGAGCTTTTGCCAACCGGACCATGAAGTTATCTTTCCAAGGAAGCTGCTTGGTGGTTTTCCTCAGAAAACACCAAATTGAGGAAGAGGAGAGTGTAAAGCACATCCAGAGACTCATTTAAGACAGCAGAAATGATCCTACCCTTGGAGCGGGAAGCAAGCAGATTAGAGAGAGATCAAAACTGCAAGATCAATCAAAACTGCAGAGTCCCCAGCAGAAGGCCCAAAGCAGAGGGTGTGTGAGGCTTTCATGATCAACAAACATTACATACCTTATTGTCTTCTGAAGAGAAATTTGAGGTCTCCTGTGGGCTCACAAATGTGGACTCACATGCTATCTCAGGCCATGGCAGAGGGGAATTGCTCTCTGGGTTTCGAGAAGAAGTCCATGCTGTCACCGAGGAATAATAAATCCGGGAGTTGTTCCCAGTTCCTTAACTGAAGCAGTGTACAAAGGATCCCTGTGCAGGACCCTCCTAATTGTGTTTGCTTATGTACTGTTTGTGTAGAGCATTGACCAGTACCAGGTTCTGGGCCAGAAGAGAGGCTCGTGAGCTGGAGTGGGTCTGGAGTCAGTCACCTCATGGCAGACAGGATTTGCTAGAACTAGAGAAAGGCCCACACTGGCCAACAGGTTCCCCCAGTCTCATCAACTTAGGTGTCCTTTCTGAGGAGGTGTCTCCCATACAGGAGTTCAAAGGGGGTCACTGCTGAACCCTGGGAGTCTTTCTGGCCTGTAGAAGACCCACAGGTAGCAACTGTTTTCAAGGGGCATTATGTTCCTTGCCAACTTGAGAAAGTGCCCTCTGAGCACCTCATCAGCTGTTCTGCCTGCTGTGGTGACTGTGGCGAGCAGGCACAGTGTGACGGTGATCAATACCAAGATGCTTTGGGTGGCACTGCAGCGAAAGGTGGGCCCCACTGTCACTTTGGAGGCTATAAGGGACTCCCAAACCATGGAAGAATCTCATTGACAAGAACTCTAGGGGGCCTGCCCCTTAGCTCAGTTCTTTAAGTGGCTGCTTCAACTAAGCAGTCAGGCGCAGGTTGCTGTGGTTTGATCCCCACAACTCAAGCCAACCAAACCTGCCTTGAAGGCACTGGGAGAAAAAAAAAAAAAAAAAAAAGAACTCTAATGACCTCTATCTTCACCGTGGGTGTCATATCCGGACCAAGAGAAACTGGCTATCTCAGCCTGCTAGTAAAATCAAGCTGTTAATCTTCTCCAGGATAAGCACCTCGATGCTGTTCTCCCCATGGTTGCCATTGGAAATTTTGTGGCTTTACTTTTAAGTGCATCTCACAGCCTGCTATACAACTCTGTTTAACTCATTTCCCTACAAGGCCCTAGTAAGCAGGGTGAGAATATTTTTCTGTCCCAAGTTGTAGGTGTCATGGATGCTCTTGACTGTTTTCCAGTTAGGTAGAAAGAAATGCGTATCAGGGATGACCCATCATTTGTCAGCCATAAATGCTTACTCTCCAGCCCTCTGAGGACCTGAGTAAGGGCCAATAGTTCTGCCTTTTGGGCACTGGTACACAGAGGCAGAGGACCTGAGTCTAACGCTCCCAAGTGGCCCATCCCGATTATCCAGCCCTCCTGACCCCTTCCTGAACAAAGGCATTGCCATCTGTGAAGGTCTTGTCCTAAGAGCCCTTGAGAGCCTGACCAGATAGTCTGGTCAGAGAGTCCTTGTCTCAAGTGCTGAGTCTGGGTTATGATCTCAGTGCACACAATGTTGTGCTCAGCTCCTTGGGATTGGGTAGGAAGTTAGCCAGGTTGAGCCCCCAAGTCTCAATGTTGGCATTAGGATCCTCTCACAAAAGGACTAGGCATTTTAAACTCTGGTCATCTGATATCCAAGGATGAATTGGTCCATTGAGAATCCTCCCAATATCATGGGAAGACTCCACAGACAGTGCCCATTCCTGGGTGAATTTATAGTCTTCAGGGACAAAAACACCTATACCAGCTAATGCCTGCACACTGCCAGGCCAGCTCTTTGATGTCAGTTGTAATTCCTTGCTTAAGTAAAAGCTGTTGGTCAGGTCTCAAGGACTGAGTGTACCCCAGTGTACCTCCCCTTCCTTTTTGTTAGGAAAAGGGTCTGCTTATCTTCATTGGAGAGCCCTGATGTGGGGATTTCTGGAAGGCCTCACTTTGTCTTAAAAGGCCCAGTTGACTTCAGAGTTCCAGGAGAGAATGTCACTTCAGGCCTCTGGGGCCTCTTTGAGAAGCTGATAGAAAGATTTAGCCTGTTTAGCATGTCTTGGAGTCCAGAGCTTACAACACCCAATGACTCTCAGCCAGGCTTTCAGCAGTTTACTATGCTTAGGCTGTGGGAAGCCCATCGCAGGCTACATCTTCTCGGGACTTAGAGCCCTCTTGCCATGTGAGATGAGCAATTCTAGGTGAGTAATGGGTCTGGCAGCTCTGAATCATTCACAGGGCACTTTATAGCTCCAGGTGACCCAGAAATTGAGGAAAGACTCTGTGTCCCTTTGTGTTGTAGTCTCAGCCTCCTCACAAAAACATCAGATATTGTAGGAGAGTAATTTTCTCCTCTTTCCATTTCAAAAGATCTTGGCCCAAGGCTAAACCAACGAAATGGGGCTGTCACTAAGGTGCTGAGGAAGATCTGTTCCAGGTCAAGCTCCCACAAATATGAGGGATTTTCAAATGCAAAAATATTTTGGAGCCCAGGGCTAGAGGGATACAGACGTCAGAGGAAGTCATCCTTGAGATGCAAGACCATGAAGTAGTTAGCTGAGGCTGGAATTGGAATCAACACTGTACAGAATGTGGGAACCACTGGGTGCAGTGTGGACACCACTGCTTTATTGATGAGGTGAAGGTCCTGGACCAATCCCCTCTTGGTGAGTCCCTTTCTCACCATAACGACTGGACTGTTGTGAGGACTGAGGGACTCCCTGAGGAGTCCCTATTGTAGTAGTCCCCGAATAATGGCTTTAGCTCTTTTCTAACCTCTTAGTATATGGGAATGCTGTTTTTGATGAGGGAAGTGAATAGAGTTCTTAAGGTGGTAAGGATAATAGTGTTCCTCAAGGCCTTTCCTCTGGGTGTCCATAACTCTTGAAGAAAGAAAAATCACCACAGGAGTAGGACACAAAGGAAGCAGGATTTGGACCAGGGCTCTTGGCAACAAATCCTGTTTCAGTAGTGGGGCTGGGATCCAAGGTATTATCAAGCAGGAAGGGGCAGGGCTGGCCAGACAGCTCAGCAGACAAAAGCACCTGCTTAGGCAGAGTGCAGCAGCTGGGATTCAATAGCCCACATGCTGTGCCGGCCCCTGCCCCCAGGGTGCACTATGACAGTGATTGAGACTGGGTGTGTGAGACCCTGTAGGCCATGTACTAAATACATTTTTCAAAAAAGAAGAAGAAGATGAAGAAGGAGGAGGAGGAGGTGAAGGAGCAGGAGGAGGAGGAGAAGGAGGAGGAGGAGGAAGGGGCAAAGTGGAGATCACCCAAGTACAAGCTACAGGTTGGGAACAGAATCTCTTCATGGGGCTCCCTGAGATCTCCTAAACTATAGTGGTACACATAGAGCGTGGCCCAAGGGGAAAAGCAAGAACTGAAAAGCTGGTTGTCAGTATCAGCGAAGAAATGACAACAAACCAGTCCCCCAAAAACAAATCAGCTGGAGCTCCTCCATAAACTGGACAAGAGTGGAGGCCCTGGACGGCGAGCCCCAGGGACTCTCACCGGACACTTCTTAAAGCCCTTTGTGGCCATCTCTTGTTCCAAGGCAGATAGAGCAGGGCCCAGGAGGCCCCAAATGAGTCCCTTATCATGGAATGGCTCCCTTTTTAATCTGGGGGGATTTGCTTTTGAAGTGACTTGGTTTTTAACAATGAAAGCTGAGGATCCTCAAGGGTCTGGTTTGCTCCAGTTGTCCCTGTGGACACTTGTAGGACTGCCAACAATTCTCTTTCTCTTATTTGCTTCTCTTGTTGGGTCTCCTGATCCTGGTTGTAAAAGACATCTTTGAGACAGTCATCTACTCCTGGCCAAATTCTGAGCACCATGACAACTTTAGGAGCTAACAGCCAATGTAGAGGGCTGTTTCAGTCAAGAATTTATCTTGTAATAGGACCTCTCCCTCACAGCTCTCAGGACCGAAGAGCCTACTTGCAAAGCATAACCTGTAACAGCCCTGACATGGGCTCTTATTCATCTGACCGGCTTTAGCCTAATTTACTGGTTTTACTCTAGGTGTCTTTAGTTTCTCCTTGATGTAGCATGGAAAATAGAGTCGAGCCCCTTCCCTTTCTGGAGTTTGACAGTCCCACGGGGATCTAGCGGATGGACACACTTCCTCCTCTAAGTGGACACATGGGAGATCTTGTCCATCGGGGTCCATAAGCACATTTTCCAGATGGATTAGTGATACTAGTTTCCATTCTTCACTGCAGCTCCAAAGCTCCCTGCTTTCTCTACTGATTTGAAAGTCTCACTCAGGAGGGACATCGCACCCTGCCAGGTATCTGAACAGTCAGGTTATTCTTTCAAAGACCCTAATGTATCCACTGGGGTCATCTGTGAAACTTTCCAGATCTTGTGTGATTGCCCACCGGAAATAAATGGGACCTGTTCTGGCTCCACCCTCAAGTTGAAATGGAGGCGCTAGCCTCTCTGATGGGGCTGAGGGGCCAGATTCAGAGTGTGGCAGAGAAGAGCCTCTGTCCTTCCAAGCCCACTCCTTTTTTCCTTCAAGAATCTTCTCTAGTATATGGGATCCCTGGAAGGAGACAGGTACAAATGCAGCCAACAATGACAGTTAGGGAACACTGAGAAACTCACTCAGAATGGTAGGGGGGGAGGGAGAGAGAGAGAGAGAGAGAGAGAGAGAGAGAGAGAGAGAGTGAGAGAGCAGCTCACTCCATTTTTCCTCCCTCTGGCAAAACAAATTGAACTGGAATATAGTATTGAAATTAAGGGAGCCCCTGACAGGCCGCTCTTTTCCATCTCTTAGAGGATACTGAACCCAAGCAATCAGTGCCATAGAAAATAAGAGCCTCTTGTTTTAAGGTCAGAGGATCTAAATCCTTGCAGTATTTGAGCACACATTCCAAGGGGCACTGTGATAGAATGAAAGAGGATCGAGTCCCATGAGTAGGAAAAAGGAAAAGGGAAATAAAGACAAGCTCTCATGGCCAGGAGCACAAGAGCCCCCAACCTCAGGCACCCCTGTCTGGGGCATCTCTTTCTACTTTTGGTCAGGGTGATCCCATCCATCCAATGGTCTTTATGAAGGCTAGTTTTTCCCTATGTTTGCTTTGTCTCCCCACAGCCAGGACATTCCCTATGTTTGCTTTGTCTCCCCACAGACAGGTATACAATTTGTACCTTACCTGTGCACAAATTGGAGTTGTGGCTTATTTGGGTCCCAGACACAGAGGCTGTCTGCTTTAGAAGAGTCACTGAAAACTGCTTTCTGATCATAACCACAAAGGATGCTTTTTAAATTTATTTTATTTTATTTTTTTATTTTTAGGGAAGGGTCTACAGGGTGTTCAGGGTCTCACTACTAGATTGGACTTGTAGTGATTCTCCTGTTCACAGCCTTCCAAGAGCTGGGATTACAGACGTGTGCCACCACGCCCAGTCTCAATTGCCGTCTCAGCATGCCACTGGGGATTGAACCCCCGGCCCCTGCACCTGCTTGCAGGCGCTTTAATCTGCTAAGCTATTTGGCCGGCCCTCTTTTACTTTTAAACAGGGCCCATGCCCTATTCAGACCCTACATCAAGGAGCTGGCAGCCAAAGTGGGAATCTGCCTCTCAGTTGCTATCTTCCAGGATCGAAGTGACCCAAATCAGTAAACAGACTCAGCCTAGAAGCTAAGATGACCAGAAGCACACAATGAAGATGTGCCCTGGAAGCAAGAGCTGTGTGCACACGGTGCTTACTGGCACAGAAACAGGAAGGAGGCTGCCGCTCCAGTCCAGTTCCCGGGTCCTGCAGGAGCTGCATCAGCTGCCTGGAACTCCAGCACGTCCAGAACTCACACTACACTACAAAGGCCCCAGAAAGTGTGGCTTGCAGCTTTTCACGCTGTTCACTCTAGAGGGCAGTCAGAATAGGTGTGAAGAGACTATGGGTCTCATCTGCCAAGCCCAGAACACTCTGTCCTTCCTCTTCCCCTGCCAGGTCCTGCTAGCCCTTAGATCCTGAGCTATCTGAACTTGCTGAACAAGGCCTTTCCTGACCTCCGTTCTGCTTAGAAGTACTACCTCTTTCTTGCCCCTTGCTAAGAATCCCCCCACCCTGTGATTTTCTATTGCAACTCATATTCATATCCTCCAAGAACTTGTCACTCTTCCCAGCTAAGCTCCAGGAGAGCAGGGTCCCTGCCTCACTCACCCTTGTATCCTTGACAGTGCACCCAGTGCCTGGCCCTCTGTGGTCTCTTTCTGTGGAATGAATGAATATGTTGAATGAGTAAGTAAGTGAACACACAGGGCTGGCAAGATAGCTCAGCGGACTAAGGGCCTGCTTTGGCAAGCGCAGGGACCAGCGTTCGTGCTGCAGGAGCCCCGACCCCAGGGCATGCTGAGTCCAGGAGTGGTGGCACACGCCTGTAATCCCAGCGCTGGGGAGGCTGAAATCAGGATCACTACAAGTCTTAGCTGCATAGTGAGACCTTGTACCAAATATATAAAATGGAAAACAACAACAACAACAATAACACACACACACATAGCAGAGTGGGGACAAGTATACTAGGAAGAATGTGAAATAAGACAACGCAGACACTGATGGAGAGAAATTCCTTTGACATAAGAGGGTGTTGCACATCTGTGATCTGTGTTGCAGCGACCAGCTACACAAAGAATTAAGTGTAGATCTTCTCTTAAAATTCTCTTAAAACGCCAGGCTGGGTATCATTGAGGAAAAGCTTTCACTTTTTTAAAAAAAAAACTAAGTTTCCTAGCCAAGTGTGGTGGTGTATATCTGTCATCCAGTATTCGTGGAGGCTGAGGCAGGAGGAGGGTCAATTCAATTCAAGCTCTCCCTGGGTAAGTTAGTGACTTAGAGAAGTCCTGCTTCAAAATAAAATAAAAACATGTACAATCCCCAGAGTGCAGTGCCAGCCCGGCCCCTAGGGTACACTGAGACAGCGAATGAGACTGGGCACAGTGGGGTAAACCGGTAATCCCAGTGTTCCTAGGGCTTGGGAGGCTGAAACAGGAGGATCACTATGAGTCCAATCTGTGTCGTGAGACTCTGTAGGCCCTGTACTAAATACATAAAATGAATGAATGAATGAATGAATGAATGAATAAATAAATAAATAAAATAAAAACATTTAAAAAGGCCAGGGATGTAGCTTAGTGCCAAGGCCCTCTGCTCAATCTGCCCCCTCTCTAAGCAGATCCAAATGGAACAAAATTCTCCAGAAAGCAGCACTGCCAGCTCACTGGTGTCTGTCTCCATGGAGCAGTGCCCCTGAGCCCCTCACCCTGAGGAAGCTAGAACAGATCCAGGAGATGCACATGGCCTCAAAGAAATGAGGCCATCTTCGCTCAGAGGTTGCCACGGCCAATGCTCAGGAATGAACAGGCCCAGGGCCAAGTCCCAGCCAGAGGTGCATCAGGCCTGAACAACGGACCCAATACTGACAGCTGGACTGCGGCTGGTCTGTTTGTGAGCACAGGCCTGGGAGGGAGCCAGCTTGTGGAGGTGCTGGGTGGCCCTGAAGAAAGCATTTGACGTGGTGGTGCTTTGAATCTGATTCAGAACCAGGCTGCCTACTGCTCCTTTCATCTAAGTAGAAGAATAGTGATACTGAAGTGACATCGGTCTTGTCACAAGTGAATGCAGAATTCACCTCTGGATTTCAAGGCCCGTGGCCTCTTGCCTAGTGGACTGAGCTTCCAGATGGAAGTGTTGCCCTGTGAGTTCAGAGGCTGCTGAGCTGGGCTGGGCTGAGCCAGGTGATCAAGGGCAAAGTATGTGCTATGGGGCTTGGTTGTGACACCCACATCTACCATCACAGTCAACAAAACTGAAGTTGCCAAGGTCACAGCGGATTGTAGCTGTGCATAAACGTGTGATGAACTATGTATAGACACCGCTGTGCTCGTGTGTGTGCAGGGTCCTTCAGAACTAGTCCTGCCAAATCTGCCTCACCTGCCACTCCTCCTTCCTCCCCATCCAAATTAAGAAGGCTTTCCCCTCCCAGTGCTGCTTCTTTTCTTTTCTTTTTCTTTTTTCTTTCTTTTCTTGATTAGCATAGTCACTAAAAGGCAGGCCTTCTTGGTTTAAGTTCCAATTCTACCACTTGTGCTGCATGGCCTAAGAAAATCAACTTAATTTTTCCCTGCTTCCACTTTTACTCTATAAAATGGAGACTAAAATGTTGCTAATCGCATGGCATCGTTGTGGGGGCTTAAATGAAGTAATCTGTGTGGCACTTGAAACCATTCTTGGTAATTATAACTCTTAGAGATACCCATTACCCTTCTCATAATTATTGTTACTAATATTTGTTTGCAGTGCTCTTATTGTTTGGAGGTATTGCTTTCAGGGCTTATGCAGCAAGTCAAATTATAGTTTAAATGATAGCTGGATCACAATTACTTCTCTCCTGGTCTCATTCTCAGACTTTAAGGGTGGCACTTGTGCAGAGGTTGATTTCAGGATGACCTAGAAATGAAGAAATTAAATTTACCAACCACATGTGCATATTTCAGGAAAAGGATCTTCAGCACTACACAGACTGGCTGCCTGGAGCAGTCGGTCCTCACAAACTGTAAGTTAGACAGGATTGGGTTCCCTCACTTGTCAGCAGGCTGACAGCAGAGCCGGCCTTGGGGCTGGGAGATTCTGCAATTCAGCAATGTCTGTGTGACCCTAGGCCCTTGGTGCTTAGTAGTATCTCTTTGCTTAGTAGTATCAGCCTCTCCCCATGCCTGATTCTCCTTGTGTCCAGGTGGTGTCTGTAGTGGCAATCAGGATGCTCACATCTTCGTTCACACCCAGGGCTGGCCAGGGAGAGGCTGGATCCCCAGGATGCTTCTTTACTGGTCTCCTTTGCTTCTCCCCCTGACTCATCGGCCCACATTGCCTCTAGTGTCCGTCTGCCCCCAGCACAACCACTGGGAAGGGGATGGCGCTGCGGGGGTTTACTTAGACCCACCAGCCGGATGGAATGGGCATTGGAGACTCTGCTGCCATGGCCACGGGAGGGCTCCCAGGCTAAGGCTCCAAAATGACCCAGGGCCCTTCTAAGTGTGACTGTTTATCTATTGTCACACTACAAACAACAAAAGTGGCTTGAAGACACCAATGTTTACATGTTGTGGTTTCAGGCAAGGCCCAGCTGGGAGAGCTACTTCAGCATCATGTGGCTTTGACTGGGTTGCTCAGTGGCACCTGCCTGGCAGCAGGGTGGCCTAAAGGCCCAGGTTGTCATTCCTCATGCACATGGCTGCAAGGTGGATAGGGCCTGGACCTGTCCCACCACACAACCTCTTTAGCTAGACTGAATAGCTCAGTTCACCACCCATCTGCAAGCAACAGCATTGTGAAATAAAAGAACATTGCAAATGATTTAAATGCTATTTTCAGTGCCTGTAATTAACACAAGCAATGGACATGCAATTTTAATAATCTGTTTCTCTCCGTGCTCACTAAGATGTGTCCATGTTGCCTGGCTTGCTTAAGCCACATCCTGGCAGGGTGAAGGCTTGGCACTGGGGCAGCTGATCTCTGGAGATGGGGCCAGGCTAGGATAGGAGCAGGACAAGCACACTGAGGAAGGACGCTGGCTGTAGAGCCCAGCCCCACCTGAGTCTGGGCAGCCACTCCCCCTCGGGCTCTGCTCCTGGAAGGTGGAGTGCTCTGCCCCGAGCTGACCTCCCTCTTGTGCACAGAGCTGTCTTATTTGGCACATTATCCAAGCCTGCTAGTACTTTTCCAAGAGAGTGGATCTGCTGTAGTGATGCGTGGACCACCTTGCCTCAGCCCCCTGGAATGTGGCTGCGTTCCTTCCCCAGGTTGGTCTCTCATTCATCAGCCTGACGGTCCTGCTCCAGCAGGCAGCCTGCCAGGCGTGCACCTAACATGGGCGCTCCCACTGAGGGACCGGGCAGCCTTTGATGGCTGAGAGCAGGGACTCTAGGGACAAGCAACAGAGTTTGAACACGAACTCCATCCCTTACTAGCTATGTGATCTTGATAAAGTCACCTGTCTGCCTGAGCCTTGACCTTATTTACCAGAGTAAAACTAATGAATACTAGCAGCTACCATCATAGTATGTTTGGATTAAATTGTTAGCCCATGAAACTACAGCACAAAGAGCTTGATAAATGTTGAATATTAATTTTCTACATAAGAGCTTCCCTTGCCCTTGGAGGTCATTAATTTCTCCAAGATGGAGCACAGTTGGACGGAAAGAGGGCATAGGGGCTCGAGCGCAGAGTGTACCCTGGATGTGAACACCAGGTACCTGGCTGACACATCTATAAGCCTGTGTTGCTGTGTGTAACTCTAGCCCAGTTCCCTGGGATAGAATGCAGCTGGTAGACTGGACAAGCCAGGTGGAAAATCAAGTTCCCATGCTCATTTGCTACAAGACTCTGGCAAGTCCCTTTCCCTCTCTGAGCCTCTGTTTCCCATAGTGGAAATATGTACCAATAACACTGGCTGCATGTTATTGTATGGGTGTTATTGTATGTTATTTATATGAATAAACACTAGGCAAAAAGACCAAGCTAGGTGATGCTCAGTAGGGTGAATTTCTTCATCCTTAAGGGGACAGCTGGTTGAGAACAAGGATAAGAGAGAGAGAGAGAGAGAGAGAGAGAGAGAGAGAGAGAGAGCCTGGGCACTAGGACACTTGTCTTGCTCCTGCAGATAGCATGGAAGGGGTAGGTAAAGAGGGAGTGGGAGAGAGTCCCAAAGCATTCTACAGGTCAGCTCCACCACTCATCCTCCACGTGACTTTGGACAAGTCCTCCCTATCTCTATGAGCCTTCCCTGTCCCCAAAGGAGCAAATACCACATGCATTCCATTTGTCCATGGTTGGAGAATCAACCATCCCAAGCCTGAGACCACAGCCTTGTGGGGTTGCCTGTGATTGTAAGGAGCTGGTAGCTGGGCCTGGATTCTCTGGGAGCACCCCTGGGCAAGGTGGCTTCTTCATTCTCATGCCTGGCACCTGCTTAGGCAGCTGGAACAGTAAAATAACTGCCTGCTCTCTGAACCCTCTCTGCCCATGTGGCTTCCCCCAGGCTTGTGGGATAGCACTGCACATCAGTCTTAGGGTGGTCAGACTTCTTCCCCAGCTGGTGGCTTCCCTGGAGGAAGCATGCAGGAAATCAACAAAATCTTTGTGTCAACCAAGCCCTCCTGTTGCATGCAGTTGGGTATGAGTCACAGGGCCAGCCTAGATGCACAAGTGTCCAGAGTCTGCCACCATCACTAACCCGCAGCCCCCACTCCCCCAGGCAGTCATGAAGACAGGAAGCTGGGGTACACAAAAGCCCCCAGTGTAAATCAACACAGACACAAGGCCTTTGTTCCAAGCCCATCCCTTCTCACTGCCCTGGGCCAGGCAAGGGTCCTTTCTGCCCTGCACTGCAGCCCTTCTGCCTGCCGTCTCCAGACCAACATGTCCATCTGAAGTAGCACAGCATGGCTGTCTGTCCCCCGGGCTGCATTTCCCTCAGTCATCCGTCTCAGGGTCTGTGCTGTGCTGCAAGACCGATGTGTGTTAATGTCTCACCGTGTACGACTCTGAGCTGGTGCTCAGGGCCCCCGAAGCCCACAGGTTTCACACATCTGTTGTCACACATCTACTGCCCATACCGTGTCTGTGTAGCTGTTGATTGTTTCCCCCCCCATGAGCTCTGTGTCCCTAAAGGCAGCAGCTATACTCCTGCTGTGTTCCCAGCAGCTAGCACAGGGTCACACTCAAAGGACAAGCCAGTGTTTGTTGAGTGAATGAACAAACAAGTGCTCAAAACAGCCAATGAATTATAAGCTGAGCTCCTTAGAAACAGACATTTTCTCATTCTCTCTCTCTCTCTCTCTCTCTCTCTCTCTCTCTCTCTCTCTCTCTCTCTCCTTCCCCTTTCTCTCTCCCCTTTTAGAGACTGTCTTTCTACATAGTTGAGGTGAGACTGGCCTCAAATTCATGACAATCCTCCTCCCTCAGCTTCCTGAGAACTTGGATTATAGGCCTGTCAGACACTCTTTTTTCACCTTTCCTGTGTAGCATGGTGCCTGACATGCAGAAGGCACTCAGGAAGTGCTGGGAAAGAAGCAAATAGACTCTGTGAAGGGCTGTGACCTGACGAGCAGAGAATGTTGGACTGAGCTGGACCCCGTAGCAGAAGAGGAAATACGCACATGGCGTCAGAGAGCAAGCCCGGCCCGGAAGCACAAGCATGGGCTTCTCTTGCATCATGGCTCTTGTGGCTGTGTGACCTCAGGTAAGTTGCTCCCCAATCCTGGAGGCGTCCCTGCAATGGCTGCAAGGTGGCTGCTCCTCTTCCTTTTCCTCCTCCTCTTCTTCCTCCTCCTTCTCTTCCTCCTCCTCTTCCTCTTCCTCTTCTTCCTCCTCCTCCTCCTCCTCCTCCTCCTCCTCCTCCTGCTCTTCTAGCTAGGCTTAGAGAGAAGCCCCAGCCAGGGAGGGCAAGCAGTGCGTCCCACAGGGACCTGGGCTGTTCGTCTTACAAACATGCTGGCCGTGCTGTTCCCCACACATTTTCCCATTGCTGCCCAGGCACAGGAGTCATCAGCAGCTCCCAGCAGTTGAAGGAGCCCATCTGGGGACAGAAGCTAACATTTCCTGAGCACTTACTGAGTGCCAGTGCTACTCTCAGCTAAAGGCCAGCAAACTCCAGGCCACGGGTCAAGCTGATGTAGTACAATTCACGAGTGAATTTTTGTTACACTTTAAAATAATTCTATACTTGCTATCCTCTTGAACTTTGGTCCTTACTCTATCAGAACAAAACTACCTGGCCTGGTACTAAAAGCGTGCTAGCCTCTGGTCTAAGTCTTTAATAGAGATTAAGCCCATATCCCGGCAATGACCCTATAAAGTAGGTCACTGTTATTATCCCCACTTTATTGATGAGCAAACAGAAGCATGGAGAGGTTATGAGTTTTTTGAGGTCAAATAGGCAGTAAAGGTGAAGGCAGGATTGGAACTTGGGTAGGGGATTTCTGAGTGCCTTCTTAAGACCAAACTGCCTCAGGTTCTCACCAGCCAGCTGTATGGCTTTGGACAAATGACTTCATTGTGCCTGTGAAGGCGGGAAGGCAATGATTCCATCAGAGGGCTCATTGTCTAAGCTGAGGCAGACAAAGTTATTGAAATGGATAAACTTCAGGGAGTCTGTGACGCTTCCAGCAGGAACTGTGGAAACGAGTGTTGATGACAGGGGCATTAATTGTCAGAGAGAATCCAACCTCCTCAGAAATAGATCCCAAGACCCTCAAAGATTCCCTGCTGTGCTGGCCTTCCTGGGAGGCAAGGTTGTCTGCCTCGGTGGTCATTTTGTCATCTCTTTAGGTTGTCTTTTCTACCTAAATGTTATCCATTAGGTGGGGTTTCACCTTCAGCTTGAAATAATCATAGCTGAAAACAGTGACACAAAACACACACACCTAAGAGCAACTTCTTCTTTTCTACCAGTGTACTCTGCAAGCCCAAGAAATCATCTGCATTGGTAGGGGGTGTGGGAGTGAAAGGTTCATACCCCTTGTTCACTGTAACTATTCAGATTTCTGTATCAGCATAGCTGCGTTCAGCCCCTCTCCCCCGCCAAGACGGTGGTTGTGTGTTTGTGAGCTCCCCAGATAGGGGCTAGGTCCTACCCACCTGTGTCCCCTCAGCCCAGTGCAGGCCTGGCATGTGGTGGGTGCCCAGTAGAGGCTGCCTGGCCCCAGCCTAGGAGGATAGATGAGCACATTACACAACCCAGTGAACGGGTGGGAAGGGTGGTTCAGGACGCTGAGTGCCCTAGTTCTGTTGGCTTCTGGTTGCCTCCAGTGGGCCATTGCCCATGGCCTCGGGGAAGCTGGTGAGGACAGCCCCTTGTTGCAGGCAGTTGTGCTTTGAAAGGTTACAGCTATAGTTCTTAGATGAATCCAAGGAAATGACTCCAATTTCTCGCATCCCACGAAGGACAGAGGAACAATGGAGAGTTTTCTAGCCTTTTGTCTTGGACCCATACATCCCAGAATTAGCAAACAATGAAGTCTCTTCTTTCCAGCCTGCTGCATTCCTCCTAGACTTCTGTACTTCACTCTCCCACCCTCCCTGCCTCCACTGTCTCCAGTGTCCAGTGACTCACAGGCACAGAGAACAGAGGAGGAGTCCAGCTCCTCAGCTCATGTGGCCAGGGACTTGAGGCAGGAGGTTCAGGAGGGCCATCCAGGGCTTTTTGGCTGATGTTTTCCTTGTTTAAAGCAAGAATAACAAAAACTGCCTTGTCTAGATATCATCAGATGGGCTAGAGGCCCAGGCGCTGTGTGCTGGCCCATGACAGGCTCTCTTAAAGTTGCATGTAAGTAGTGCTCAGGAGCCACACACTCCTGGGAAAGAGGAAAAAGATAGGTAGGGGCAGCTAGGGCTCCTCCCCCTGCTTGGGATGGCAGGGAGAGGTGAGGCAGCAGCAGGGAGCCCCCGGCTTCTGCTTCTCCAGCATCCTGGGCTGCTGCTTCCCCAGCATCCTTAACTGTCTCATGACGTCATTTGCTGGCCTGGGCCACTGGCGGAAACAATGCCTGCCACAATGCAGGTGTGAGGCTGGCACAGGAGGAGGGGTGGGGAAAAGGGAAAGTTTCATCTGGAGAGACTTGCGGGAAGGGGCATGGAGAGAGCAGAGGGAGGAGCTGAGAGACAGGAGAGCAAGCATCAGGCATCAATACCAGAGAAGCCATTGAGGAAGGATGGAAATCACTTGCTCTTCATCATGACATGAGCAGACATTCAGACCATCTGTGATGGTTACAGGAACACAGAACATTCCTGGGGACCATGACATGATTTCTAATGACGTGCATGGGGCCAGCATGGGCTGGCTCGTGGAGAGGGAAGGATGCTGGTCACCACAGGCAGTATGTGAGCAGCTTCATGGGGCTTGGAGCAGGAAGTCCCTCTCTAGGTGGTAGCCCGGAATATGTCTGCTAAGATCCCTCTCCCTAACCGTAAGGAACAGCACCTGGTCAGGACAGCTGAGAAGGCTGGCTCGGGGGGCGGCGTCAGCACACTTGAGCTGATGGCTTGTCAACTACCTTACTCTCTACCTTACTTGTGCTAGAAGTGCTCAGAAGCAGCACATACCTGTGTCCCCCTCTGTCCGGGGACAGGCAGTGCCCCTATGACTCATCCATGTGGGTTCCAGCAACCAGCAAGGTGGCTGCCTCGGGCATGCCGGGATGGGACTTCGCAGTCCCTTCTCATCGGCTGCCAGATCACTCTGGAAACAGCAGAGTTACTGGGTGTTTACACCCCCCCACACACACACTTGGAAAGGAAACTAGCTCCCCTGAAGGAGAAAGCAGGCACACATGGGTGGTTTACAACTTACGACAAGGAAATCATGAAGCGAAGGAAGAAGTCAAGTGATACTGCAGTGAAACCATGACATACTGCCAGGCGCAGTCACATTCGCTGTTCAGATCCGAACGGGCTACGAAGCCCAGCAGGACCAGAGACCTCACATCAGTCTCTCCTCTAAAGCTGGAGCAGGACCCCACCCAAACGAACAAGCACAAACAGAAACCTGCATCTTCCCAGAAATATGAGAATGCCAGACATTGCCTGAGCAGCTGGGACCCACACCACACTCAGTGTGTCACCCTGACCTCTTCAATCTGCTTCAAGACCCTCAGCAAGAAACTAAACCATTATGGGAAAATGTGTCCCCAGAGCAGGGTTCAAGTCCCTTCTCGACTGACCACTACCTGGGTGACCCGAAGCCTCAGCTCCCACCCAGTCAGGTGAATGGGGAAAAGAGCGATTACTTTGTAGAGTTGCTGGGGGCATTTATAACATGATGAACAATAGTGAGAATCTACAATAACAACAGAAATTATGGAAATGCAGAGAAGACAAATAGAAGTAAAATAAAAACAGAACCCTCCAGAATTTCTAAAACATTCTTTGTGGGATTGACTAACCTAAGAATCATTCGGTAGAAAAATTTTAGGCAAACAAGAAAAGGTACACAGGAAGTAGGGAGGCTGACCTTTCTAAAGGAAAGGGCATTAAGGAATGAAGGTGGGAGGAAAGGGAGGGAAAGGGTAAGAAAAGGAATGAAGATGTGTCAGGCACACGCACCAGCTCCTCACAAGGACTGTAATCATTGTGTTGGCACATATGTGTGCATAAATAAATAAACAAAGTGCACCCATCCCCCGAATCTTTTGAAGTCTAATGCTGCACAATACCCAAGCTACACGTTTAAAAAAATGAGATGCAGTGACATACCCCATCCTCTGTACAGCTGCTCCTGACCCCGACTCTAGGCTGACTTTTTGGGCTGTCCTTTCTCCATCCTGACACACAGCTGACCTCGCTCTGTGTATTTTCTGCTGCTCGAAGATTCACCCACTCCATCCTTGAGGAGGGAGACCCTGCCAGCCTCCCACATGGCCAGCCATCTCAGAAGATGCTCCTGATTGAGGCTGGATGGAGCTGACAGTGTCAGGCCAGAGAAGAGTGCAGAGTGCTCCCAACATCAATGGGCAGGCTGGCAGATGCCACTCCACTCGGTAACAAGGCTCCATCTTTTAAAAGTAACTAGGATTCATGTTTTGGAAAGAGAAGGCCCGTGCCTGGGCCCAGGGCTCACAGGTGGCAGCACAGAATTGAAACACAGGCTGTGTCTTTGCAGGAGACAGAGGGAGCGGGATCTTTTCCACAGCAATGCTTGGAGAGTGGATAGTTAATGACCCCGAGATCCTGGGATTTTCAGGTGTGGGCTCTCGGCTGTGCCCTGCACTATCAGTTTTTTGTGTATTCTTTTTTTTTTAAATTTATTTATTTTATTTATTTATTGTGTGTGTATGTGTGTGTGTGTGTGGCCAGCTCAGCCCACCAGGGGGCGGGGTTGGCTGGCATGTGGTGCTGGGGGATTGAACCGCAGTCCCTGTGCTTTGCTAAGCTTGTTCTAAGTAGATGCTTTAGACCACTGAGCCATCTCACCAGCCTCTTTTGTGTATTCTTGATGGAACCAGAACTTTCAGAAGTACGAGGAAGGGAAAGAAGCAAAACAGAATGAATGCCCTGGAATGTGGGATGGGAGTCTAACCCCTCTCATCCCAGTCTCAGTTCCATCTTGGTTAATTTCCACGCATCAGGAGACGCAGTCAGGAGACCTGGATTCTAGACATGATCTCAGCACTCGCGAGCATGTGACTACGACTGTTTCCACCTCTGTGAGATAGAAACAATAATATCTTCCCTGCCTGCACCCCAGGGCTGTTGCAGGCACCCCGGCAGATAATAGGGGAACAGTAAACATGCCAACGCACTATCTGCATCTGGACAAGCCTGAGAGCTCCCCGGTCCTGGGAGTCGGAGCGGTGGGGCACGGCAGCTCTCCTCCACAGCCCCAGCTCTGCCGACTTGACCTTCAGCCCTCCCCACGATCACTGGCTTTGTGAAGGACCCTTTACTAATCTTTCAACAGGCTCACAACCTTGATCATAACTGAAATTATTTTACTTAGTCATTGCCCAATACTATCTTGGGTACTTTTTTTTGATGTTGAATCATTAAAATAATTCTGAATATTAAGTGTTGGTTTATGAATTAACAATAGTTTTATTTTTTGTGTTTGCTTTTTATATATTAGGCTCACAGGCTGATTTTAATCTTACACCAAGAAAAACTGGAGAGTCACTGAGAGTTTGTAAATCAGCACTAGACTAGCTGATGTGGGGTGGGGTGAGTTCTTAATAACAAGGTGGGAAATTCTCACAGACACAGGGGAGGGAGGCATTATTACACATGTTTCACAAGGAAGCAAACTGAAGGGCAGGGTGGTAATAATTTAGTCAAAACCTCACAGACAGTGAGTGGTCTGAAGCCAGAGCCTAAGTCTTCTAGGTTTAATGTTTGTTTACAACCCCTGGCTGCACCTGGCCTCAAAAACCCCCTCCATCTCCCTGCATTCAAGGCTGCCCTTACCCTGTCTCCCCTGCACCCCAAAATGGGAGCCAGGCAGGTGGGCAATGGGAGGGATGGGGATTGGTAGTCAGGACAGGTACGTGCCTTAGAGCACGAAGTGGTGGGATGGTCTGCGTGAACACTCCTGGGGGAGAGGGGTAAGGATCCCACAACACCCAGCAGTGACTCTGGTGCATGGTACACTTACCACTGTGACCTAAGTATCTGCCCCACAGGAACACCTGACAAGCCTGAATGGCTGGAATGCCTTCATGGAATGTTTTTTAAAAAATAGTGAAAAAGGGCAACTCACTTTGTGGGCCCCCTTCCACCCCTCTCAGACAGAAGCTTTTTCTCTCTCAATACATTCTTCCTACTCTTAGAAAAATAAATGGTAAAAAAAAAAAAAATACAAAGAAATACATGATTTCTTTTTAACCTGGAAGGAAATGAAAAAAAAACAGAAGAGAGAATTAGCCAGGGCTGTGTCTATGTGATGAACTCACACTGGGTTTTGTGTGCCTCTTGGGGAAAGCCTGGCAGAACCACAGAAATTAAGGAAGGCGCTGAGGGAGGGGCTGGGCATTGCTTTTGAATTCATCACATCTTCCTACCAAGGATTTCTAAGCCATCTTTCTAGTACCTGATTTCAGCTTAAAGACTTCAGGGCTCAGGCCCCAAGAATGCGAGGCCCTTGTGCAGTCTCCCCTGAAGGTCAACACCTGACACACAGACCCCTCTTCCATGGGCTCTCCCTTTCCAGCCCCGGGCCCTGTGGAAGGACAGCCATAGGGCTCTGCAAGTGACAGAGGCTTGTGGCTACATAGTCAATCTTGGAAAAGTGAGAAGACAGGAGAGAGATTTTAAAAATACAAATGTAATTAATATTTTTAGGATCTTAGGAGTTATAAAGCTTTGGGATCTACTGCTTCTTCTATTTAGCTTGGAGTATCCAGATAAACTATAAACTAGAGACTCTATTACACCCTATTTACTAAGAGGGGGGCAGAAACCCATGGAAGGTACTGGTCCTTATACACAGAAAATTCGAGAAGCACAGGAAAGACACAAAATCCTGGGTGCAATAGAGAATGAGGTCCTCCTCACCAGGGAGGTGACCCTGGAACTGAATGGAAAAACACAATTATACATAAAATGGGTAAGGAAGCGAGACTCCAGGCAGATGACCCTGCAAAGCCTTGAGAACCCGAGGAAACCTGGAGAAGTCAACAGGAGCAAGATGACCACAATGACAATGACGGCAGCCCACACCTACCTTTTCTTCCTATATGCAGATGCTGTCAGAACAGGCACTCTTAAGCAGCAGTCCTGATGTGTCTACATTAACTCTCACACCTTTCCTGAAGGTGAATGCTTTTTACAGATGAGGAAACTGAGGCCCAAAGAAGTAGCTTGCTTCTCAGCTTGTGTGACAACAATCTTGTGTTACTTTAAGATGTATAAGTTTCATCCTGAGAGCCAGGAATACAGAGAGAGAGAGAGAGAGAGAGAGAGAGAGAGAGAGAGAGAGAGAGCGCTGCAAGGGTGCTGTGCTCTAGAAAGCTTGGTCTGAGGCAGGGTAGCTGTGGGCATGGAGAAGCTGAAGCTGGACCATGCCAAAGCTATTTGTTCGAGGAAGACCTGGACAGGGGCAGCAGGGACAGAGAGCAAAGGGACATTCCCAGAGATCCTGGTCGGTAAGCAACTGTCCGGACAGACATGCGCCTCCACTTCCTCTACCTATAAAGCCAAAAATCACACGTTTCCATCTCCAGTCCTACCTCAAGAATTGCTGGGAAATTAATGAGGCAGAGCCCTGGGTCGCTTTCATGTGCCAGACAACACCCTTGTACTACCGGTGGTGCACATTAAAAGCTAAGCTATAAAATGTGCTTTGGCAGAGGACCTGGGAATAATTATAGCCTGCTAATTATTGTTAATTTTACCACAGCTTTGGAACTCTGAACTTTCTCAGTGATTCAGAAAGAGATTGCAACCCCTCCGTCCCATTAGAGGAGCCACACAATGGCAAACCAGCAATTTCTCACTGGTCCTATTCTTTCCTGCGTTATTTACACAGATACAGAGAAGAAAAAGCAGTCATTTCCTCTCCTAGAATTACATTGTAGACAGGACCCCGTGCGGTCTTGCTGGCTCTTTTAAATTTGCTTTTTCATCTTTCTGCTAAGTAGACATAAATGTTGTATGACTGTGTGTGTAGAAAAGACCTGTTTAACATAGCTTTTCATACACCGAACCCCAGGACCTCAGGGTTGTATCCGCGATGTGCTAACAGAGCGCTCACTTTTCTTCAGACGCCCCTAAGAGCCAGGCAGAAGGCTGAGGCCCTTTCGGAATCTGAAGGGGCAGCGCCAGGCGAGCTCCGGGTCTGCGCGCTTCTGCAGGATCTGCCAAAGGCGGCCAGAGCCGCGGAGCCTGGGAAGGGCGCGAGGCGGAGGTACTGCAGGCTTGGGAAACGCGATCAGGAGGGCGGCGGGGGGAAGAGCGGAGCGGGAGAGGTTGGTGAGGGGCTGCACCGGGAGGCGAAAAGGAGAGTCTGGGACACTGAGGACTGAGCGACAGGGACCGGGCGGGGCGCCCCGCGGGCGGGGCAGTATCGGTGTCTCACGGCTCTCGGTCGGAGGAGGGAGGGGCAGGAGGCCCATCCTATCGCGGGCGGCGCAGGGCGTGGTGTGGCGCCCGAATTCCCCCGGCGCGTCGGGGCGGCCGGGCGAGTCGAGGGCATAAGAGTACGCGAGCAGCCAGCGCCAGACGCCCCAGCCCGCAGCATGGTCCAACCGCACTGCCTCGCGCCGTTCCTGGCGCTCCTGGCTCTGTCAGCGGCGCCGCGTCCGGCAGGCGCGCAGCACAACTGCACGTGCGCCACCAACAAGCTGAGCATCTGCAGCCCCGACGGGCCCCGCGGCAGCTGCCGGTGCCGCGCGCTGGGCTCGGGCGCGCTGCTCGACTGCTCCAAGCTCACCGCCAAGTGCCTCCTGTTGCAGGCGCGCGCGCGCGCACCCCCGCGGGGCCGCTCGCTGGTGTCGCCCGGGCCGCTGGCGATTGTGGACAACGACGGCTTCTATGACCCCGAGTGCGACGGCGAGGGCCGCTTCAAGGCGCGCCAATGCAACGGGACCTCGGTGTGCTGGTGCGTGAACTCGGTGGGCGTGCGCCGCACAGACAAGGGCGACCGCGGGCTGCAGTGCGCGGGCGTGGTGCGCACGCACCGCATCCTCATCCACCTGCGCCACGACCCGGCAGCAGAGCTCAACAGCTCTTTCTTAGACGCTGAGCTGCGGCAGCTGTTCCGCCAGCGTTACGGCCTGCGTACTCCCTTCCTGCACGCGGTGCGCTACGATGCGCCCACCATCCAGATCGAGCTGCGCCAGAACGCGTCGCAGAAGACGCCTGGCGATGTGGATATCGGCGACGCTGCCTACTACTTCGAGCGCGACGTCAAGGGCGAGTCGCTGTTCCCGGGCCACCGTGGCGCGGGTGTGCCAGTGCGTGGGGGGTCCCTACCCGTGGAGCACACACTTATCTATTACCTGGACGAAGAGCCCCCCGAGTTCACCATGCGGCGTCTCACCGCAGGCGTCATAGCCGTCATTGTGGTGGTCTCATTGGCCCTGGTCGCCGGCGGGATCGTCCTGGTGGTCACCGACTGCAAGAGGTCGGGGAAGTACAAGAAGGTGGAGATCAAGGAGTTGGGGGAATTGAGAAGTGAGCCAAGCCTGTAGGTACCTGCGGGCCATGCAAGGGTGGGGAAGCTGACAGCCCAGACCAGGGAGAGTACCTGCTTCTTTCCTGGCCTGAAGGAGGCATTTCTCCTCCCAAGCCTACTCCGCCCTCACCAGCTCCCCATCAGCAGGCTTGATGGGTCTAGTTCTCAGCACCACTTATTTCTTACACTTTGAAGGATGTGCTTCTAAAAGTCTCCTTTGGGTCCAAAGTCAAGAAACAGGACTGAGTTATGGAAGGATGGCACAGGGACAACGATAAGAAGCAGGTTACCAACAACCCAGCATCCTTGGCAAGTGATGGGATCAGTCTTTGGGGCTGGTACTGTCTTAGGTTAAGTGATTTGAGGAGCTCTCCTGGATCAGGGCTTTCCCTGGAAAAAGAGGAGCTCATTATTGGGGGTGTCAAAGATGTCAGAGGCCTATTTTCCATTGTTTATGGTTCCCACTGTGTATCTCATGACCCAGAAAGAATCTTGTCTCCTTACCTCAACACATTTTATGTGTGTTTGTGGTCTCCCTAACCAGCACAGCCACCTCCTTGGCTCGCTCTGATTATGACTGGTGATAGTAATGTCTTCTTTTGTAAAATGTTTGTACATATGTTGACTTTGATAATGCTGCTGTGATTTTTTTTAAAACATGAATTTAATAAAATATGAGAAATACACAAACCAGAAGGTGGAGTTTGTGAAAACCCTCCAGATACCATTTTGGTTTCCTCTGACTAACTTCTACAACTCTTTTTTTCTCCCAAAATCTGACACTCTTTCAGAATGGACCATTTCATGTCCACACTCTGGTGTTTCCTAAGCTACCCTGACTGCTGAAAATGCTGTTCTTCTAAGATTATTGGAAACCTCCTTCAGCCTGTAGGGGTGGGCCTGAGGGAGGAGACAAGAACTGACTGCCGACACCAGGTAGGGGGCCAGGCACTTTGGTCATCTCCAGCAGAGATGACCACTGGTGGAGAGAACAGCTTGAGAGTTTGTTTCCCATGATGTTTCTCTTTGAAATTTAAATTTCTGCACTAGTTCCAGGCTGTAACTCCCTGTCCTTTCTATCACTCAGAGTTGGAAAAGTATATTCGTATGTATAATGTTTGAGACACCAGCTTGCTGGAAACAATGGAGTGTTGGTAAGACGAGTTCAAATCTTGCTTGGTTGGGTAGGAAGTCTCGAGACCCCTTTTTCTTTATCTGTTAAGCTACAGATCCCTTTGTCACTGTTGTGGAAATGACATAGAATTGAGATGTGAGCAATCTGGGCAATTTCTGACATTTTTCTCTGTTCTGAACTGTATCCATGCCACATATCAGAGCACAGGTCTGAAGAGGTTGACCAAACCCATGAAAATGCACGTCCTCCACATACCAAAGCCAGGGTGCAGGACCCTGGCATTGACTTCCTAGCCCACGTGGCTGTCAGGTGCTAGCAGGCAGAGATACCTTGCTTACCCATTTTCTTCAAGCTCCTCATGCTGTTGTGAAACAGCTCACCAAGGCTGCAAACAGAACTCCTGCACCAGCTACCTGCAGGGCCCCAGCCTCACCTCCAGGATCTCCCTCCCTCCTAGCTCCCCCTGCTCTGCTTGCCCTCTCTCTGTGCCTTAGGAAGAATGTGAGGTGTGGACACAGAAGCAGGTCCCAGCTTGTCTTCTGAGCCCAGCATGAGGCTCAACAGGTTTCGTTGCATGAGTTACCAGGGATTTTTCCACTCTTGCTTTTTCCTTCATTGGGGAGTTTTTAAAATCATCTATCCCCACAACTTGCATAGTTTTCTCTTTATCTTTCCTTGTAGAATGTTAGCACTACAAAGAAGGTCCTGTACTCTAACACACCCATTCTACAGAATAGAAAGGTAAAACCCAGATAGAAGTGATTTGCCTAACTCGGGCAGAGAGTGGTTGAACTGCCTAGAGAACCAAAGCATGGCTCCAGGTAGCTCTTCCTCCCATTGCCTCCGTGGGGAGTCTTTTATTTATTTTTCGAATATTTTTCTTCAATTCTTATCTATTCTTTAGCTTTTGAATACCACTTACGTGAGAGAGATACTTCGACTCGATGTAAAATGGATGAGCTTTGAAGTTCCCTGGTTGTGGTTTTCCTACTTATAAAACAACCTAATTTTATCTAGGATGCTATGCTTTAAAGATCAGACAGAAGACCTGAAAAGATTGTGTATTCAGCAAGCGATTACTCTAGGTTGACCTATAACAAGTTACCTAAGAACATGAGAAAAAATTACTAGCCGTGGTTGAACTCTTCCGTGGATGTAAACAGAATGCCGCCCTGCTGTTCACAAGGGCACCTGCACCCTGCCCTTGTGCTGTATGAGCAGTGAGGGCCACCCTGCAGGCCACGCTGGAGTCTTGAGAGTGTGGACCCCGCTGCGCCCGGCCTGCCCCACAGCACACTGATCTTATCTTACTTTTTAAACTACAAGTTGAGCAACACCGTCTTGAAAATCTGAAATCCCAAATGCTCCAAAATCTGAAACTTCCTGGGTGTTGACCTGGCATCACAAATGGAAAATTCCACACCCAACTTCATTTGACCTTCTCACGGTCAACATGCAGAAGCACTAAATGCGCTGAGTGAAATTGCCTCCAGGCTGTGCAGCTGAGGCCTCCCTAAAATGTAAATGAGTCTCATGTTTAGGCTAGCCTCTCAACTCCAGGATATCTCACTGTGTACATATAAGTATTTCAAAATCCTCCCAAATTTTTATCTGAAATTCTGTTCTGGTCCCTAAGCATATGGATAAGAGACTCTGCCTGTACTTTATTACAGGGTCTTCATAACAGTATTTCATTTTATTTTAATTTACTCTTTTATCCTAATTGGTTTTGAGTGACTGTATTGTTCCTATAAGGAGAAAATGAGAGACTGAGAAGTTAAATGGGTGATTGAAGGTCAGATGGGTGGCATGCTGGGGCTAGAACTGAGGTAAACTGCCCCTCTTAGCCATGTTCTCACCACTGGACTGTACTCCCTTGTTGTCATTTGTGAGATCGCAGGCCAGAATGTATTTATTTTCTTTTGCTGCCCTAACAAATTACCATAAACTTAGTGGCATAAGCAGTACCTTTGTTACCTCACAAGTCCAGCGTGGTCTTCCTGGGCTAAACTCAAGTGTCATCAGGGCTTGATTCGTTTTGGAGGTGCAAGAGGAATGCTTAAGATACGGGAATAAGAGCTGCACTTTCTTGCTGGCTAGAAACTGAGGGCTTTTCCATCCTGCAGCTGTGGCCCACATCTTCCCTTCATCTTCAGAGCCAGGAAGGCAGCGCCTCTGTCTCCCTCACCCCTCTGCCTTTGCCCCATCTCATTCTGATCACAGCTGGGAAAGTTTCCCTGTTTATGAGGACTCTAATTAGACTGAGTCCACCAAGCTATCCAGGTTGAGACTGTCCTGTCTCAAAGTCTCCTGCTTAATCATACCTGCAGGTTCCTTTGCCATATCGGGTGGCACATTCACAGGTTCTGGGATTGGGGTGTGGATATCTTCCATAAGGGAGAGCACCGTTCTGTGTGTAACAGAGGATGGCCCTGGGTCCGTGCTCTTAAGCAGTATGCCATCCTGCTTCTGTGATAGGTAGAGTCCACTTTTCTATTCAGTCATTGCTGTCTAATGAATGTACCCTCTTCCAATTTCTATGTTGACACCCACCATGTAATGACATTACAGGGTGGAGTTTGGGGCCCTTGTAACAGAGGCCCCAGCTAGACCAGTGTCTCTGTTACCATGTGAGGACACAGCGAAAAGATGGTCATCTATGAAGCAGATCTCACAAGGCAATCTATGGGCCTTTTGATCTTGGACTTCTCAGCCAAGAAAGCTCTGATAAATGCATTTCTATTGCTTATGAGCCACTCTGTCCAAATAGGTTTGTGTTACAGTTACAAAAGAGAGGTGTTTCCTCTACGGTTCTCTTCTCTGTCCCCCTTTTTAAGGATAGCTTTTCCAAGGAAGAAAATGACCTCTAGGAAGAATTGTGTATTTCATACATAGGGTCATAGGATGCTGATCCCTAATAAGCATTCAGGAGAGGGGTGTTGAATTTAGCTAGTGCCACAGGTTGCCAGTGACTGAGCGCAGCACCAGAACAGTGTCCTGCTACTGTCTTCATTATTCCATGCATTTCCAGCAGCCCCACAGCTGTGAGGTACATTCTGCCACTCATTCCTGCTTTACTGATGAGGAAGCAAGGCATTAAATAAGAAGTCACATGGTTGATAATGAATAGAGTTAGAGTTCAAAAACAAGGCTGCCCTCCTCCAGAGACTGCTCTCACTACCACACCCTGCCGTGGCCTGGGCACAGTCTGTTATCAGATGCAGGATCTGGAGGAGCTGTTTACAGATTCTTTGTGTCTTGAACAAATAACTGAGCAGGACACTCAGGAAGAGCAGCAAGAGTAAGATTTATTTAAAAGGAGCAACAGCAAGCAAAGCAGGAATAACCATAGGGTACTATTTAGTACTAAATGGAGGGAAGGGAGAGGCTCCCTCAGCTCCAGAGGTTCTAACTGTACTGTTAACAGGATCATTGGTGAATCTGAGTGTTTGTGGCTGTGACAGATCATTCCCAGGGACACCTCAGTGCTTCCTGGTGGGACCTTGTTAGGGGTTCTCTTACAGGACTTTGCTTCTCCTGGATGCTTCTGTTTTATTCCACCCTAGCACAAAGATGCTCTTTCCCTCAACTCACACAGGGTAGGAGTGGGCCAGTGAGAGGAGCTCATGGCCCCAACAGGGACGGCTAAGGGTCTTCTAAATTCCTGGGATTATGGGAGGGCCTATAGGTGGGGATTGACAGGCATTACGGCACCCTTGCATAGTTGACTTGAACTGAAAATCTGGGTGAAGAATGTGCGCCCACGCAGAAGTCTACTGGGTCATCATGGCGGCAATCAGCAGGGCGGGGGAATCCCAGAACCAATGATAAGGAATGGCTCCTAGGAAGTCTTTTGTTTTCTGTCCCTGGATTAACTGGGAACTTCCGTTTTGGATTTTCACACTGGCCAACCCTCCCCCAATCAGCGCCTGTTGCGTCACTGTACCGCCCATGTAAACTCCGCCCCTAGCCCAATACCATAGAAGCGCCAACTTCTGTCTCCACTTGGAGGGTCTCTGGCTTTTTTTTTGGCCACCCTCCCACACCTGGCAATAAAGGGTTTCTTAGTTTCACCTGCTTTTCTTTCGCACCAACGAAGGAACCTTACAGTAAGGTTGTACTGGGTTAGGGTGGTGTGTTAGTTGATACATTGTGTCAACTTGGCTGAATCAGCTCCAACATTGTTTGGCTGCTCTGGGTCTTTTGTCTTTCCATGTAAACTTTAGAGTCAGCTCATTAGTATTCATAAATGACTCGATGGACTGTTGGTTAAAATTGTATGGAACCTACCGGTCAAATTATAAAGAATTGATATTTTGACCACATTGAAAGCCTTTACCTGTGAGTATGGAATGTCTCGTTTATGTAGCTCTTTGATTCCTTTTGCATTTCTTATAAAACCAAGTATGTACTTACCAGTTGAACCAGCAATCATGTTCCTTAATATTTATCCCAAGGAGTTGAAAACTTACATCTACACAAATACTTCTACTTCATGTAGAACTCACACATCTAAAACTTTTTATTTCAAAAAACAGTAGAGAGCAATATGAAGGTGGAGATAGACTGAAGTGATAACCCTTCAAACCAAGGGCTCACTGATGTGGGCTTAGTGCAGTGGTGGCAAATATGCCATATTTCATTTAAGACAGAAGATGTTAACATCCAAGTTGTTTTTGTAAACTATGTTCAGTATTCAGGGTTTTTTTTTTTTTTTTTTTTCTTTCTGTATTTTAGGGAAGGGTCTACAGGGTGTTCAGAGTCTCACTTCTAGATTGGACTCTGTAGTGATTCTGTTTACAGCCTCCCAAGAGCTGGGATTACAGGCACACACCACCCCGCCCAGTCTCAATTGCTGTCCCAGGGGCGGGGCCACCACAGCAGGCCTGGAGATTGAACCCCCAGCCCCTGTGCCTGCTTGCAGGCACTTTAATCTGCTGAGCTATTTGGCTGGCCCTAGTATTCAGGTTTACTTGCAGTGTTGGCACTTGGTGATTAAAAAAAAAGTGTTTCAGGTTGTAGTTTGGGCATTCCTCTCTAAAAGGCTCATCATCACTGGCCTGGTAGATTCAGGCTGAGGTTTGGAGCCAGGTAACCTGGGCCTCAGCGCTGCGACTCACAAACTCTTAGGGTAACATAAACATGAGGTGCTCAGATGTACACAAGGAGGTCAAAACACCAGGCCTACTCTAGGTACACAGAAGGCTGTCCAGAGCTGGTAGTTTCTGTCCTGTGTTTCAAAGAGTGAATTAGGTGCTGACAGAAAAGGTATTTGTCGCTCATCCCCGTGGTGTTCACTCCCATCTCCCTGTGGGTGCCTGGCCCATATTTCTGTGCATGGTAGTTGAATGTGCAACTGCTAACACCTAAAGCCCTTTGGTTAAAGTTTTCTCTGGCTGATAGGATCCCACTTTGCCTGTGCCTGCATGTAGGAGACTCCATGTGCGACAGAATAAGTCAGCTCCAGGACAGCCTTCCACCAGTGCCTGGAAGGAGACAGTGGGCAAGCAGCAGAGCTTCCTTATCCTTCGGTCACAGAAACTGTAAAGCCAGTTTCACGGTGCCCCAGTCTTCCTCAGAGGGACTGTATACTCCATTTGTCCCCATTTGTAACTAATTTGTTAATGTACCTTTCACTGGTGCTGTAGTTTGGATCCTGAACATCTGCCAAAGCCCATGAATGTTAGACTTGTCCCCCAGGGTAGGACTACTGGGGACAGTAGAACCTTTAGGAATTAGGGTTTGTAAGAGATACTTAGGTTAATGGAGGGGGTGTGTGCTTCAAGGGGATTGTGGAAACATGTTGTTTCTTTGTGTCTTGGCCATCAGTTGAGTGGGCCTTTTCTGGCATATACTCTGATCATGATGTACCGCTGTGCCACCACAAGCCCAAGCAACCAGGCCAAATTGAAACCTTGAAATCTGTGAATCAAAAGAAACCTGTATTAATAATTTATTTATACTAGAGGTTGAAGCCACCGCTTTGGCCCTGAACTATATCCCAGCCCTTTCTCATTTTCCTTTTAAATTTTGACATAGGGGCTCACTGAGTCAGTATGTTGCTCAGGCTGGGCTAGATACTTACAATACTCCTGTACTAGCTTTCCAGAGTACTGGGTAAACCTCTTCCCTTTTCAAAGTTGATTTGTCTCAGATATTTGCTATGGAAATAGAAAGCTGAGTAACACAGTCGGCTTCCTTCCTTCCTTATCTTGCTTCTGTATTCCCCAACTGGTGTATCCTGAGCTCATTCCCCACTGCAAATTACACGCATTTGGATTCTTGTCTTAGCATCTTCCTTTGGGAATTCCCCTACTAGCCAGTATTTTACACACAAAAAAAGTGACATGTGCAAGAGTGCATCAACTCTCAAAAGAAACTGGAGAGGTTATCCAAATTATCTGGGGATCTGCTGCCTGCTCTAGTGAATTAATGAATGAAGAATCACTTGGGTTTATAAACAGATGGGTGCCATAAGGTAATGAGCCATGTTTTATTGTAGGAATTAAGGGAGTTGAAGACCTACGTCTGTTAATTTTTCTTGAAGCTCCATGTCAAAGCAGTCCCTGGCATGCAGTGTCCATAAATACTGTATTATTGAATCAATAGATGTTTGTAGTATTAAAGTTAACGTAGGCTATGGACTCGGGGTGGCCACAATGTGCCAATTTTAACAAAAGTGCCCTTCTGGATAGTGAGGGAAGCTGTGTACCCGTGGGATCAACATGAACCTGCCACTCAATTCTGTACTTCCCATTCTGGATGCTCCATTCAATTAAAATCTAAAAAACAAAAAGTAGCTAGGGGTTTGGCTTAATGGCTCAAGTGACTTCCTGCCAAGCACAAGGTCCTGACTTCAATTCCTGGTACAAAAATAAGTAAATAAATACAAAAATAAAAAAGTAAAACACAGGGCTGAGGAGGTAGCTTGGCAGTCTAAGCATCTGTCTGACAAGCACAAGGATCCAGGTTCGATCCCACCATTTTGGTACCACAGGCCATGCCAGCCCCAGAACCCTGGGTGCACTGAGCCAGCCACTAAAAACGGGTATGGTGGTGCATGCCTGTAATCCCAGCTCTAAGGAGGCTGAGAGAGGAGGATCACTATGAGTCCAAGCTGAGTAATGAGACACTGTATCCAAACACATTAAAAAAAGAGAGAGAGAGAAGAAGTTAGATCTAAACCAGTCTTCTCCTAACCCTCAAAGTCTCACATATATTCCTTTATGCAGGATGTGTTTAGTCCATCTCTAAGATGGACAGTTTCAGGGATGCTGAAAAGTCCAAGCCCAAAGTCTCCTCTGAGACCCAATGCAAACTGGTAGCTATGTGCCCCTGTAAAAATCATAGACAGTTAAAACAATGACAACACACAATAGCCTAGGGTAAATGTCTCTGTTTCAAAAGGAAAAAAGGGGTATTAAAGCAAAACCGAAACCCAGCACAGCAAACATTAAATCCTTAGCTCTGTGTCTAGCACCTGGAACAAAACTGTGAAGTCTCAATGGTGAGAGAGTTCCACCCCTTAGCCTTCCAGGCCATTCTCTTGGGGTAACTTTGTTTACTGTCTACAGTACTCCTCAGTGGACTTTCTAGGTTTTTAGTATCTCTGCTTTCCTGGAGTTCTCACTGAACATTCAGCTTCACTCTTGAAGCTTCACAAACTGCCTTTTTAGGGGCACACTACCTGACCTTCCAGCCCTTCTTCTGAAATCCGGATGGAAACATTTCTCATCCTACAACTCTTATATATTGCATGCCCATAAACCCAGCACCATATGAATGGTCTGTCACCAACCAGAGCAGCAGCCAGGCACCTTTATATCGTGATTGCCAAGGCCACTGAATGCCTAGATGGCTGTGTACTTTGAACCAATTCCCCACGCAGCCCTTCTCAAACAGGGTGCCCTGGGAGTTTCTTTTCAAAAGTAAAGTCTTTCGTTTTTGTACCTTTGCCTGGGAAGGATGGAGTCTTGCTGATTCCCAGGTTTCCCTCAAGGCATCCTGCTGTCCTGACACAAACTAGTTAGCTTCATTTTAGTACAAACCTTTCTAGCAACCAAGCTTTCTTAGGGCAAAACTTTGTATATCCCAACTTTATAGAAGCTTCTTTGCCATTTTTGTTCTCACTGTAGGACTGGTGAAAAGCCTCCTACAATACCCATGCCATAGCTTGAACATTAGATTAGCCTTGACATTTCATTTGTCAGATTAGTTAGTATACTGGCTTTAATCTTAGTCTCCTACAAAGTTGCAGGACATAAAATGTACATACATCTTCTGCCCAAGATTAAAACATCCCACTGCCAAGGGAGAGTTTGTTAAACTGAAGTCTCCCGAGTCTGATCTTTGTCATTTGCATTGTTGCCAGCATTCTGGTCTTGTGTGCTCTCCCCAGAATCTCCCACCAACCTGAGCTCACAGTAATCTTGGGCTTCTCCAGCCAGCATCTTCAAATCTTTCCAAACTGCCTGTGAACCAGTTCTGAAAGCTTGTGAAACAAATACTCGGCGAACAGTCACAGCAGTGACCCCATTTCTCGGGCAACCAAATCTTAATCACTTTTCTCATTGCTGGGTCAAAATACCTGGCACCTGCAATTTAAAGGAGGAGCAACTTATTTTGGCACAGAGTTTTAGTCCATGCTCAGCAAGCTTAGTGCAGCAGTATCAAGGCACGAGGCCCCGTCATGAGGGAATGGTGCTCATATCAGGCAGGCAGTCAGGATGCAGGAGGAGAAGGGAGGAACGGGGGCAAAGGTGTATCTCTCTAGGTCATTCCAATGACCTACATCTGTCCAGGCCTGACCTCCTAATAGCGAGTTGTCTACAGCCTCCCAAATCAGTCACCTCCCACAAGGCCTGCTTCTGAGCGTACAAGGCTTTGGCAGGACATTCTAGAGCTAAACTATGATAGTCATTAAAATTAAGAACTATAACTCACAGAAAATATGTATAGTATAATATTATGATGTTTTTAAAAACACCAAAATATTCCCATATCTTTAGTTGACTAAAGGGAAGACTCAGCAACAGATGGGGTAATGAACAAGGCAATTTTTAAGTCACATTCAACTCAGTTTCTATAATCCTAAGAAGTAAAGGTTTATAGTTCCTTTAAAAATATACTGCATTGACCTATATAGAAAAACTGTAAAACTTTATGGAGAGACATAAAAAGGAGACCTAGATAAAAGGAGATGCATGGCAGCGTCTTGGGTTGATAGTCAACACTTTAAAGATATAAATTTTCCTTAAGAGTAATTTAAGATTAACATCAGCAACAACAAATGAATTTTGGTAAGGAGATAAAAAATCTTTCTAAAGATCATCTTGAAGATTAAATGTGTAAGAGGAACCTCTCCAACATTTGGAATTCAGACACTGAAAAATAACAACTTAGGGAAGAAAAGCAGCAGGGAAGTGGATCCCTGAGACCCAGGGAAGATCTGAAGGGACAATCAGAACCCACAATGTGAAAAGACAGATCATAATGCAGAAAAAGGATGGGACAAACTTCTTTCCCCCCAGCTCCCGGCTTGTGGCATGAGAGAAGGATCAAATCTCCAGGCACAGTGAGGGCAAGCGGCACCAGACGCCGCCCAAAAGAAATGCCACAGTGAAGCGGAGCAGAGGCTGCTGTGCACTACAGTAACTGGTGAGGGACTCCAGGACAAGGGCTGACATGGCTCCCGGAAGCGCGCTGGGCCAGCTGCATTTTAGGGAGGGGCCAGCTGAGCCTGGGACTGGGAATAGTAGCCCTGGGTTACTTTCATTTTAGGGCTCCCAATGTTGAAATGTAGAGTGAGTGACAGACAGCCACAGGACATGTCCAGGTCAGGCCTGTAAGAGACACTCAGAGTGTTGATCAGCCTTGGCACCATGACCAGAATCCAGGATCAACTTGAACTTCTGTGGATTTGAAAGCACTGCAAAATGAGGAGAACAAAAATATAAGATTTCTTGAAAGCATGTGGTAAATTCAATCGTATCTCCCACCTTGCATAACTGTATCTGTTAATCTGAGCAACAGATTTGATGATAAAAATAGATAATATATCAATCACTGTTAATCAGCTATTCTTGTTTTGAAAATCTGTAGTGTATATATTGTTATGCTACCCTTTCTGTCTTTATTTTTTTCTTGTTCTTGTTTTTATTATTCAAAATAAAATTACTAAAAAATACTTAAAAAAAGAAAGCACCACAATCAGCACCCTGCCCTAACCTTACCCCAGGCTTCTTGAGATTAAGCAACATGATCTGAGGTTTGACTGCCTACCTTGTCCCAGAGACACCAGAGTCACATCTTGAACTGGACACTATCACAAAGCTGTAGAACTGAGAAGATAACCACAGGCTTGAGATGACATAGAAGTTTGTTCTTTTTCTTTGCTGTTTTTCATTTATTTTTGTTTTTTCATGAGTATGAACATTGTTTTTTAGTTGAGCTTTCTGATTTCTTTACCCACCTTCTTCACCAGTTTCCCAAGGCTTGCATAATCTCCCTGTGTCCTTCTGCCATGCTTTGGATCTTTCTCTTCTTTTACTTTATTTTTTCCTCTTGTCCTTTCAAAAATTTCTCCCTTTAGGTTAAGATTACTCTATTGAATGGATATTTACTGTATATAATTATCTAATTTGTCTTAGATTTTGTTATATAACTATAAATCCTGCATCTATGGTTAAAGATGGCAAATTATTAGTTATCATAGTTTGTTATTTTCTAGTCTATGCTTAATGCTATTGTTATTATTGATTGTAGTACTTTAGCCGTGGTGACACAGTCATTGTGATCAATTGATCTTCCTTATATTCCAGTACCTAGGTTGTCGTGTGGTGTGTGTGTGTGTGTGTGTGTGTGTGTGATAAACAATACTATAGTCTAGTGTCAAAGAACTGAGTGTTAGCCAAGTAGGCACCCTTAATAGCATGAAGAGGCAGGATCTTGGGACAGACTCAAAAGCTAGCTATGCCTACAGGACGTATCTGAAAAGTAGTCATTTCCTAAAGAGGTCTCCATACTGCTAATAAAGCTACCTACTGTAAGTAACTTACAAACATCAATGCAAACAGCAAACAAGTAAATAGAAAATGGGGAAACAGGGAAGCAAGATACAACCCATAATCTCCAACTCACCCAAGATAAGGACACATTGAGGTGGAAGAAATAAAAAACCCACTAGCTGAAATTTATGACATGGTGGCAGTGGAAGTAACAAAACGGATGAATAAGTCTCTTGACAAAAAGAAGACAAGAGATAATTAAAGAGATGATGACTACAATGAAAGAAGTGATTAGTGAATCTAGATTAGTTTCTAGAAGGAGAAGCGCAAACTAAACCTAAAATGCATACAAGGAAAGATTATAAAAATCAGAATAGGAATTAGTGCAATTAAGACTAAGAAAACAATACAAGGAATCAATAAATTCGAGAGTTGCTTCTTTGAAAGATTAAATAAAATACACTAGCTAACTTTATAAAAAATAGGAAAAAGACTGAAATCTGTGCAATTTGGAAAGAATGGTTAAAGGGAAAGAAATCTGAAAAAAGTATTAAGATATATTATGCATGGGTACAAATTCTCTATGATGAACTGATCCATCTGCGTCACAGACATGTATGAATAAGAAAGTTCACAAAGAAGTAATGTGCATGAGCCAGTTTTCTAAAATAAAATGTATATCATGAAATCACAATAGTTGAAATCATGTGCTTATGCCAGAAATGACAGACCAAGGAACAAAATATGACATCACACTTTAAATCAGCCAGGAAAGGGTGGATTATTCAGTTAAATGTTGGGACAACAGTTACTATGATGGTCCTATCCAGGGGAAAGACACATACACAAGTCCTTTGTAAAAGATCTACTGGCCTGGGTGGGGGGCCCTGTGGCCACACCTGGGCCATGGGCCAGGGGCATGCTGACTTTGAGCTTCTGGTGGAGTCATAGTGTACCTTAATTTACACATTTGTGTCACTAGGAGGAAGCAAAGAACCTGGCTTATTCTTACTTTAAAAGCTGCCAGCTGTCCTATGGAAGCCTGGGTGTGCTGCTGGGACTATCCAGCGCTGATACCCTCGAGTCTTGTTTTCCAATGAGGCAGTCTCCATTTTTATTTTGCTAAAGGCTGAGAAGAGCATATTCTCCAATCCATCTTCCAACCCGTATCTCCCAATGAACATCGTCCTGGGGACAGGACCAAAACAAAAAATTCTACCAGCCTAATCATTCTGAAAACATTTAAGTAATATTTTTCTCTCCCAACTTACAATGAATTAAATTAAAAAATTAATTTTAAAAAAAGAACAAAAGTAGAAATCTCAAGTGTCTACCCTAAGGAAATATGATGGTTTTTCTTCTTGCTAGAATAAGCAACTGAACAACCAACAAAATCAAAGGCTTGCCGCTCTGTGTTCCCAAGAGTCTTCCTGAGAACCTCCCTCAGC
>NW_004524732.1:999399-1006357 GCF_000260255.1 Octodon degus
AAAGGGACAGATTCCTATATATATATGAATTAACAAAATTGAAAAGGCAAACACTATGTCGGAAAAATATTAAACACCAGACAATTCTTTTTTTTTTTACAAGCTAATAAAACAAAAACAAGTATTTCATTAAAAAATGAGTTAAAGACTTGAAGAGATACTTGCTAAAGAAATTCAAACGCAATGTAGGCAAGACAAAGTGTTTACTTTGTTTGTTAGGCTTTGAAGGAATTCACACTGAAGTGACAGGAAGAATATTTTGTTTCAGTAATGTTTTAATATCAAGCACTTCAAAACAGATGTGAGCAGCAGGGGTAGAGGTACGTCTCTTTTTTTTTTTCTGTGGTGTTATTTTGCTTGTGCAATGAAGAACTCAGGATGGGCACTGCTGGGAAGGCGCTCCGCTGGAACCTGTGGGGCAGGAAGCAGGGCATTTCCAAGCTCGGCCTCCTGCTCAGCCAGCTCAGAGCCTGGCTCCCGGCGCCTGCGATCTGGACCAGCAGAGAGGGGCAGGAGGGCTGGGGCCTGCCAGGAGGCGGGCGGAATAATTAGGGTGGCAATTCATGAATACACCACCGGACCTTGGGGTGGTCCTTCTCTTCTGCTAACTAGATGCAGTAACTAGGAAAGGGTGTCTGCTCATTTCACGTCCGAAGAACACTCAGGAGGCCGGGGTCGCACGGAAGGGCCCGCGGGGCAGCCAGGCCAGGCCGACTTTTGTTGGACTGGAACACGCGCGCGGCGCCTGCCGACTCCCACGCGCCCCACACGCCCGCGGGACGCCAGCCGAGCACTGCCCTCCCAGGAGCCGCGCCCGCGCGACCTTGTCCGCGTGTCCTTCCCGAGATCCCGCTCCGGAGGCCAGGCCCGGGCACGCCCCCCTCCGGCCGCGCGGGGGAGCCCGAGCGCCGCGGTGCTCGCGCGGCCCAGGACCCGCGGAGAGGCTAACTTCGGGGCGGCCCGGGGTGGGCGGAGCCAAGGCGCGCGCCAAACGGCGGACGGGAAGTGGGGGCGGGGCCTCGGGCGCGGGCACGCGCCTGCGCAGAGCTGCGTCGCCGGAGTCGGCCGTGGCCACTGCTTGTCAGTGAGTCCTCACGGTGACGCCTCCGCTCTTCTCCTCGGAGTCGGGCGGACTGCGGGGCCGGGCGGGGCGAGAACGGGAGCTGGGGCGGCGGGCGCCGGCGAGGAGCAGCGGCCGGCCGGGCGGGGCGGCAGGCCGGGAGGGGGCGCGGGCAGCGGCCTACCTGCTCTGGCGGGACGCCCCGCCCTTCCCGTGGCCGCGCCTGTGGCGCGGGGTCGCGCGCGTCCCCCTTCCGCGTTCCCGGATCCCGGACGTCTGCCGGTATTGGGCGGCGAGCGCCAGGGCGCTTGTCTGAACGGTGCGCGATGCGATGATCTCTAAAAACTTGCCCACGAAAACCACTTTCGTCCTACGCGAGCCACCCGTGCGCCGAGCGGCCCTCGGCGGAGGGGCAGCCAGGGAGAGGGGAGCACGTGCTTGGAGGACGCGATCCCCGCGATCCCGGCATGCCGGCCGGCCGCGGGCAGGGGCGCGGGTGCGGGTGTGGGCTTGGGAGCGGGGCTGCAGCCCTGCGCCTTTCTTTCTTTCTTTCTTTCTTTCTTTCTTTCTTTCTTTCTTTCTTTCTTTCTTCTCTCCTTTCTCATTTTCTTAAGCCCTCCATCCTGTGTGTGCTTTGCTTGAATTATTATTTTAAAGCACTTGTCCTATTTTTGTCAGTTGACGGCTGTTTCCATAGAAACTAGACAAGGAGCCGTCATTTTCAGCAAAAGTTGTTAAAAACTGTCTCCTAGGCTTCACCCCTGAGTGCAGTACGCGCTCATTCTGAGATGGTACTTAAGGAATTAAGGATCTGAGATGTTCTTAGAGGCTAACAATTCAAACTGTTTAATTTTCTCACATCATTAATTTAGTAATCCTCGAAGTCCGCCAGCGATGTCGGTTGACTTGCCACAGATCTGTGAAGAGGATGTCAGCCCTAATTCTTAGATGCTCTGTGGTGTGGTGATTGGCTCTTTGAAAATGTAGAAGTAGACTTCTTTACTGTCTTGATAAACCAGGACTTACAGAATATCAAGTACTGCTTCTATTTTGACACTTGGTTGTCAGTGATACAAATGATAATGATTTTAATTATACACAGACAGTGGGGCTTTTGCTTTTACCTTCTGTCAGTACAGTGAAAGTTCATCCGGCATGAGAGATGAGCAGGAGCTTGCTTGTTGTAGAAGTAGAGCTAGGCCATGTGCATAATAGACGTGAGAGTAGATGGGGGTAAGGTAGAGAGCTTTCCTTTCTGAGGGGCCGTTAAGTAAACAGGTCGTGGCGCTTAGGAATGGGTGAACTGGAGATGGTGGCCAAGACGAAGTGGGCAGCAGCGTTAGGGAGTGTATTGAATAGAAAATCAGTAGAAATTATAAAAAGAGTTACTTGGGTTTTACCAAAGTAATACATCTTGTAAAAAAATGAACACAGATGGAAATAGTCCCTTGAAACTACCATCCTACTACCTTAAATAATTGCAAATAGTTTATGATGTATTTCTATATTCTGTCTTTATAGTATTTACAAATTGGGCAAGGATTTGTCTTTTTTTTTTTTTCCCCCGCAGTGTCCCTTCTGCCCAGAATATTGTCTGTCATGTAATAAGCACTAAATACTAAAATGGCTGTATAGTATGTAGCAGTGTAGGATGAGTGAATGAATCAATATAACCCAGAGGTCAGAAACTGAATGTGATATGTGACTATTTAGTCAAAGTGATCAAATATTTTAAAAGATATTTGAAATGCCAGCATTTAAAATTGATACATTTCACATGAAAACTGAATTTCTGGATTTTCTTGGAAGTTCAAGACATTTGGTAACACGAAGCTCATATTCCACCATACTTGCTGCACCTCCCCGTCTCCATTCAAGTCAGTCTGGTTTGACTGATACTCACTGGCTGCAGTTACATCATGCAGTGCTGCTTTAGACATTTGAGTTTGCCCCTCTTGCCCAATGGAGGTTTTGCAAATAGCATTTAATTATTTTTAAATTTGCATATTTGTTGTGACACATGTCTTCATCTTTGAAATGACACTATAGTATTTAGCAGTGTGGGACTATGTGAATTGGGCTAGATTCGATTGTCTGGTTTGCATTTTAGAAAAATTGCTTTAGCTGTACATTGTGGGTTGAGTCAGGGAAAGGAGTTTATGGTGAAGTGAAGCAAAGTGGTTAGGGCTTGTATAGTAACCAACACACTGGGGTTGCACAGCCCAGGAAGAGCTGGACTGAGATCTGAATGAGGTGGCATTCACAGGATTGATTGAATATAGGCTCAGACCTTTTTTTTTTTCCAAATTGGTAGGACAGTTTCAGTAATTAGCACATTGCATACTCTCTTCGTAGTGATTATTTGCTATACAAGATGCAGACATGATATCCTGTTTACAAACACCATTAGAACAGTTCCCTCTATTCATTAAGAGAATGTAACTATCTATCTTAACCGTTTTGAATACACAGATACAAAATGGACATTCATTTATATATCCCTTTTTTTGTTTAGTTCCGTCATTTGAATATTATAGGTGTGTTAACTCAGCAAAATATTTTAAATGAATCCAGTAATCCATAATAGTCTTCTGCTTGACTGGCAGTGTCAGAAATTGTTGACCTAAGTCTCCTACAGCTCAACATAACACCATGGCTTGGCTTCTTATACTTCATTTTTATACTTTTCTGCTGGATGGTTAAGACCAAGATAAAGCAAGGCCTATGCAACAAGAGTTGTAGCTTTTGGGTCTGATAAGGTCAGTGAAATCCCCTCAGGATTTATCCTGAGATCTTGTACCTCAGATTGTAGATCCTTTGTCATTGTCAGCCATGTGAATGAGTCACGGCCATTGCTTGGCCAATGTGCTCCCCGTGAAAGCCTGAGAGAATGTTTTCTCTCCATGTGACTCTCCTTAGGCACACTCTACATTATCGATCACTTTCCTCTTTGGCCCCATAATCTCCTTGATCAGAAAATTTGGACACTGCTGAGTTACATGACATTACAGTACAAGTTCTCGTATGTCCTGAGTCTTAATTGACCTTGGAAGGCTAGGGCCAAAATGTTGGCTTTCCTTGTGGCCCTCTTTTTTCTCTAATTTGGTCTGCAAACTTAGGTTGTTAACCATCCAGAAGAGAAGCTTAATCACACTATCTGTCTGAATATCAAACATCTTAGGCATAACATGGAACGAGTATTTTTCTTCAAGTATTGATATGTTGAACTTTAAGTTCCTACAGAATATGATGAGAAAACATTTAAAAAATTAAAATATATTTTAAAAATGGGCATAAAGAATTATATAATTCTTGCGTTTACACATAAGTCCAGAAACCTAACCATATACAACCTTGTAGCAGGACAGTCCCACACCATTCCTTTTCCTGTCTCCTGCCTTCATTCACTACCCCCTTCTTTTTGAACAATCATCTACCTGAGAGACAGCACAGCAGCAACTGGCATGTCATGACAAGCAGCCCGAATTCAGAAGACCAGAATGACAGGCAATCCAAGCATGAACCTACTATTACAAATTACCATCTTCAATGCAGTTGATTAGTTCACATGTGTCTGTATATACAGTTAGGGTGAGAATCATTCCAATTAACTGCAAGATTCCAGAATCTTCTGAGGATTCTCAGGATCATTGCCTTACCCATCTTCTACATATAACTGTAAGGCTTGCCCCTGTCATGTTTCCTAGCTCTTCTCCTTGCTCTCTTTTCATTGTCTAGTCCTCAAGTTCTTGCTTTCTTTTTAGTTGTATTATACCTTTCTGTTTGTATATTTCTTCTTTTGAGTTCTTATACTAGGGAAACTATATGATATTTACACATGTGTGTCTGGTTTATTTCACTTATGAGTATATTTTCAAGTGGCATCCATTAATATATAAAGGCTTTGAGTTTATCATTCTTTATAACTGAGTAATACTCCATTGTATAAAAATACCACATCTTTTTCATCCATTCCTCAGGTGATGGGCATCTTAGTTGTTTCCAGGATTTGGATATCACAAATTGTGCTGCTATAAACATAGGCACACATATATCCCTATGATATGATGTTTTCAGATCCTCCGGGAAAATTCCCAGTAGAAGAATAGCTGGATTAAATGGGATTTCCAGGCCAAGTTTTCTAAGGAGTCTCTACACTGATTTCCATAACGGTTGCAAATTTGTTACAGTCTACATACCCACCAGCAGTGGAGAAGGGTTCCTTTTCCCCCACAGCCTCTCCAACATTTATTGTTGGTTGATTTCTTTATGATAGCCATCCTTTCTGAGGTGAGATGATATCTCAATGTTGTTTTAACTTGCATTTCATGGATGGCTAGTGATGTGGAGCATTTGTTCATATATTTATTCGCTTCTTTAATTTCATCCTCTGAGAAGTGTGTGTTCATCTCGGATGCCCATTTCTGGACTGGGTCTTTAAATTTGGGGCCCTAGTGTTTTTTAGTTCTTTATAAATTCTAGAGAGCAGACCTTTGAGAACTTATTTGTCATGATTTTTTCCAAATCTGTGGGTTGTCTTTTCACTTTGTTGGTAATTTCTTTTGATGTGCAAAAACTTCTCAGTAAGAGCAGGTCCCAGTTGTTAATTCTTTAAAGTGTTTCCTGTGTGATTTGGTTTTTGTTCATAAGCTCTTTGCCTACCCCAATGTCCTCAAGAGTTCCTCCTACTTTCTCTTCCAGGAGATTTAGTGTTTCTGTTTTAATGGTTAGATCTTTAATCCATTTTGACTTTAGCTTAGTGCATGGTGATGGATCTGGTTCAAGTTTTCGTTTTCGGCATGCAGAGAGCCAGTTTTTCCAGCACCATTTGTTAAAGAGGCTATCTTTCTTCCAGTGAATATGTTTGGCCCCTTTGTTAAAGATAATGTGGCTGAGTGTGTCGTAGAGGTTTCACCATCTTCTAATGTATTCCAGTGATCCTCAGGTCTATTTTGTTGCCAGTACAATGCTGATTTTATCACAGTAGCCTTGTAGTATAATTTTAAGTCAGGAATTGTAATGCCTCCTGCCTTGTCTTTATTGCCCAGGATTGCCTTTGCTATTGTAGGTAGGTTCCGATCTTTTGTATGTTTTGATCATTAGTAATAATCCAGTACTTTCTGGAACTAATTCAGTGTTCAAAAGTGAGATGTTTGTAAAGTGTAAAGGGGCCCTGGGGTAGTTCCTATAAAAATGTGTAATATTAAAATGCATTCAATTTGTAATATAATCTCATGTGTAAATGTTATGTAGTTTGTAAATGTCTGAGGAAGCAAGAAGGTCTTATTCATTATTGTCTTGCTATTTCCTCAGTCCCTCTCTTCCTCCATTTCTTCATTCCTGGCTCTCTACCCTCTCTTTCTTACTTTGTCCGTACCCCTTCACTTGTCTACTTTCCACACATAATATATTCCTATTTTTTTCTGCATATTAACTTACTTTGCACAGCTTTTTGTGATACATGCTTTGTTTTGTCATAGCATAAACTGTCACTCCTATTTATATATGCCCTTATATTCCTGTATTGGAAGCTGTCTTACATACATGTTTTTGTCAGGTCCTGATTTCTGGGCCCAGTGGCAGGAGTATGTGGGGCAGACATGACCCTTTGGGCCCATTTAGTTGAGGCTATGATTGCATAAATATCTTTTTTTTTTTTTTTTTTTTTTTTGTAACTGTTAGGTATTTTTTTTTAATCTTCTCGTTTTAATGAGAAAAAAGATAAAATAGCAATGAAACAGTTTCAAACCAGGTTAGTAGGACAGTTAAAATCATACATTGACGATATTGTTATCTTCATAGTAATTATTCAGAGGACAAAATGTAGACATAATATCTTGTCTAAACAATATTAGTACAAACCTTTCTTATTGAACTAAGAGAAGGTAGCTGTATATC
>NW_004524732.1:1006597-1038173 GCF_000260255.1 Octodon degus
GGGCTGGCTGGCATGTGGTGCTGGGGGATTGAACCGCTGTCCCTGTGCTTTGCTAAGCTTGTTCTAAGTAGGTGCTTTAGACCACTGACCCATCTCACCAGCCTTTAAGGGACCTTTTCATACTTGATACTAGTCCAAAGATTGTAGGTACTTGAATTCAGCAAAGTAACCCAGTATAGTCCGAGAGTCCATAAGAGTACTGGGTTATCAGCAGAACTGGTGATTGTCAGAAGTTGTTGACTTAAGTCTTTTACAGCTCAGCATATTAATATGGCATTACTTTTTATACCTCGTGGTAACACTTCTGCTGGATGGTTAAGACTTAAGTTAAGACCTATATAACTAAAAATGTAACTTTTGTATCTGACAAGGTCAGTCAAATCCCTCAGGATTTACCCTGAGACTATATACAGCACCTTATCACTCTTTTGTCAGTGTCAGCCATGTGGATAAGTCATGGCCATTGCTTGACCAATTTGCTCTCTGTGAAAGCCTGAGAGAATTCTCTCTAGGTGACTCTCCTTAGGCACACTATACATTGTTGATCGCTTTCCTCTGTAGTCCCATAATCTCCTTCATAAGAAAATTTAGGACACTATTGAGTTGCAGGATGTCATAGTAGAGGTTCTCATGTCCTGAGTCCTCGCTGACCTTGAAGGGCGAGGGCCAAAATATTGACTATCCTTGTATCTCCTCTATGTCTTTTAATTTTTGGTCCGCAAACTTTCGTTGTTAAACATCCAGAAGAGAAGCTTAATGATATTATTACCCTGTAACAGAGACAGTTGAGCTTAACATCACTGTCTGTCTATCAAACACATTAGACATAACAAGGAACTGCTATTTTCCAACAACCATGGATATTCTTTTTTTTTTTTTTTGGTGGAACCAGGGATTGAACTCAGGCCCTTGCGCTTGCCAGGGAAGCGCTTATTCCACTGAGCCATTTCCCTGGCTAACCATGGATATTCTAAAATTTAAATCCCTATAGAATGTGAAAAAAAACAATTACACCTTTTTACACAGAAATTTAGAAATCAAACCATATACTTGTCTTGTAGCAAGACAGTCCTATGACATTTTTTTTGTCTCTTTATTACCTTTTTTTTCTTTTTACAAACATTTAAAGAGTATAGCAATAATTAATACATTAGAAGCAGTACGCATTTAGAAAACCAAAATGACAGGTATTTGAAGCGTGGTTTTAGTATTACACATTTCTATCCTCAATGTTGCTTAGTTCACAGATATCAGTATATGGAGTTAGTCAGGGTGAGAATTCTACCCATTAACTGTTATATTCAAAAACCTGATGGAGATTCTTAGGACCTTTGCTTAACCATCTTGTTTATATACATGTATGGTTTTGCCCCGGCCATATTTCCTAATGTTTCTTTCTCTCTCTTCGTTGTTCAGTCCTTAAGTTCTTGCTTTCCATTTAATTGTGATATACCTTTCATTTTTTATTTCTTCTTTTGAGTTCTTACACTAGGGAGACAATACGATATTTACACATGTGGGTCTGATTTATTTCACTTATGAGTATATCTTCAAGTTGTATCTACATATATAAAACCTTCGAGTTTATCATTCTTTATAGCTGAGTAATACTCCATTGTATAAAAATACCACATCTTTTTCATACATTCCTCAGGTGACAGGCATTTTGGTTGTTTCTAAGACTTGGCTACACAAATTGTGCTGCTATGAACATAGGTGCACATATATCACTATGATATGATGTTCTCAGTTCTTTTGGGAAAATTCCCAGAAGGGGGATAGCTGGATTGAATGGAATTTCTAGTCATAGTTTTTTGAGGAGTTTCTACACTGATGTCCATAATAGTTGCACTAGTCTACATTCCTACCAGCAGTGGTCAAGGGTTCCTTTTCCCCTGCAGTCTTTCCAACATTTGTTGTTGGTTGATTTCTTTATGATAGCCATTTTGCTGGGGTGAGATGGTATCTCCTTGTTTTAATTTGCATTTCATGAATGAGAGATGTGGAGCATTTTTTCATGTTTTTATTTGCTTCTTGTATTTCTTCCTCTGAGAAGTATGTGTTCATATTGGATGCCTGTATTTGGATTGGGTCTTTAAATGTTGGGGATGTAATGTTTTTTAGTTCTTTATAAATTCTAGATAGAAGACCTGTGTCTGAGTGCTTATTAGTTAAGATTTTTTCGAAATTTGTGGGTTGTCTTTTCACTGTGTTTGTAATTTCTTTTGACATGCAAACTTTTCTCAGTAAGAAGAGGTCTCAATTGTTAGTTCTTTCAAGTATTTCCCATGCAGTTTGATATTTGTTCATAAACTCTTTGCCTACTCCTGTTTTCAACATTTCCACCTACTTTCTCTTCCAGGAGATTTAGTGTTTCTGTTTTAATGGTTAGATCTTTAATCCATTGTAACTTTAGTGCATGGTGATAGACCTGGGTCAAGTTTTAGAGCATGTAGAGAGCCAATTTTTCCAGCACCATTTGTTAAAGAGGCTATCTTTCTTCCAGTAAGCATGTTTGGTCCCTTTGTCAAAGATAAGATGGCTAAGTGTGTTTGTAGTTGCATCTGCATCTTCTAATCGATTCCATTGATCTTCAGATCTGTTTTTTGGGGTTTTTTTGCAGTACCATGCTGATTTTATCACAGTAGCTTTGTAGTATAATTTCAAGTCAGGAATTGTAATGCCTCCTGCCTTGTTTTTGTTGCCCAGGATTACCTTTACTATTCTAGTTTTTTTCTGATTGCAAATAAATTTTAAGAATGATTTCTCTAGATCTGTGAGGTATGCTGCTGGTATTTTGATAGGGAGTGCATTACATCTGTATAAATATTTTGAAAGTTTAGCCATCTTCACAATATTGGTTCTTCCTCTACAGGAGCAGGGAATATCTTCCTATTTTCTCAAATCCTCTACAATCTGTTTTTTCAGCGTATTGTAATTTTCATTGAATAAATCTTTTACTTCAGTTATATTAATTCCTAAGTATTTTTTTTTCCCACAGTGCTATTGTAAAAGGTATTGTTTATCTAATTTCTCTCTCAGTGCATTTGTTCTCTGCTATTGACTTTTGTGTACTTTTTATCCTGCTATGCTACTGAGTTTGTGTATTAATTCTAGTAACTTCTTGGTCTTCTAAGTAGAGTATCATGTCATCTGCAAATAATGATATTTTAACTTCATCTTTATCTATTCTTATTCCTTTTATTTCTGTGTGTTGTCTAATGACTAGCTCATGATTCCAGAATTATATTAAATAGGAGTAGTGATAGAGGACATCCTTGTTTTGTACCTGATCTAAGAGTAAAAGATTTGTTTTTCCCCATTTAGAACTATGTTAGCAGTTGGATTTTCATAGATGGCTTTTATCAGATTGAGGTAGAGGCCATCTATTCCAGTTTTCTGTAGGACTTTGAACATGAATGAGTGTTGAACTTTGTCAAAAGCCTTTTCTGCATCAATTGAGATGATTTTGTGGTTTTTGGTATTGGCTCTACTGATATAAATGTATTACATTTACAGATTTGTATATGTTGAACCATCCTTGCATCTCTGGGATGAATCCTACCTGGTCATGGTGTATAATCTTCTTTTTTTTTAGAAGAACACTTTTTTTAAATATTTATTTATTTTTATTTATTACATTTATTTATTGTGTGTGTGTGTGGCCAGCTCAGCCCACCAGGGGGCGGGTCTGGCTGGCATGTGGTGCTGGGGATCGAACCGCGGTCCCTGTGCTTTGCCAAACTTGTTTCAAGTAGGTGCTTTAGACCACTGAGCCATCTCTCCAGCCCCGTGTATAATCTTCTTGATGATTTGCTGTATTCTATTTGCTAGGATTTTTGCATCAATGTTCTTGAGGGAGATTGACCTGTAGTTTTCTTTCTTAGTTGCATCTTTCTCTGGTTTTGGTATCTGTATAATACTTGCCTCCAGTAATGATTTTGGAAGAATTGTTTCCTTTTCAGTTGCATTGAAGAGTTTGAGGAGTATTGAGATTATATCTTCTGTAAAATTTGTTGTAGAATTCACTTGTGAATCCATCAGGACCTGGACTTTTCTTTTTCGGTAGGTTTTTATTACATTTTGAATTTCATTGGCTGTTACTGGGTTATTGAGAGTTCTTATATCTTCTTGATTCAGTTTTGGTAATTTGTACCATTCTAGGGAATCTGTCCATTTTTTCTCTGTGTTTGATTCTGTGAGAGTAAAGATTCTACAATTCTAAAATTCAGATTGATGATCTGAATTTCCACAGGGTCTGGTAATTTCACCCTTTTCATTACTTATTGCTTGAATTTGAGTTTTTTTCTTTCATCTTTTTGATGAGGTTAGCTAGGGGCTTATCAATTTTATTTAATCTTTCAAAGAACCAGATTTTTTATTTTATCTTTTTAATATATTTATTATTATTACTTTTGTGTGTGTGTTTTTTAGGGAAAAGTGTACAGGGTGTTCAGGGTCTCACTACTAGATTGGACTCATAGTGATCTGGTTGCTTACAGCCTCCTAAGAGCTGGGATTACAGGTGTGTGCCACCACACCCAGTCTCCATTGTCATCTCAGGGCGCGCTGGGGTTGGTGCCGGCATGGCAGGCCCATGGATTGAGCCCCTAGTCCCTGTGCCTGCTTGCAGGCGCTTTAATCTGCTGAGCGATTTTGCCGGCCCCAAGAGCCGGCTTTTTGATTCATTAATTCTTTGTATTATTTTCTTTGTCTCCATTGCATTAATTTCTGCCCTAATCTTTATAATTTCTTCCCATCTTTGGGCTTTGGGTTTGGTTTGCTCTTCCTTTTCTAGACATTTGAGTTACAACATTAGCGTATTTGTTCTTGTTCTGTTTTCCTAATGTGTGAGTTCAGAGCTATAAATTTTCCTCTTAGAACTGCTATCATTGCATCCTACCAATTCCAGTATGATGTGCTTGAATTTTCATTGAATTGTACATATTGTTTAATTTCTTGTTTAATTCTTTAATAACAAACGATGTTGAACATTTTTTTCATGTATTTGGCATTTGTACTTCATTTGAGAAGTGTATATTCATTTAAGATGCCCATTTTTGAGATAGAAGGCTTTTTTATTTTTTGCTTTTGTTTGTTTTTTTGGCCGAACTAGGGATTGAACTCAGGCCCTCGCGCTTGCCAGGGAAGTGCTTATTCCACTGAGCCATCTCCCTAGCCAAGATGCCCATTTTTGGATTGGGTCTTTAAATTTCAGGGGTTTGATACTTTTCAATTTATGTGTTTTAGATAGAAGTCCTTTGAGGGACAGTTGGCTAAAATTTTTCCCACTCTGTGGATTGTTTTTTCTTTCTGTTTCTTATCTCTTGTTGTGCAAAGCTTTTTAAAAGCAGAGATCCCAGTTGGTTGTTTGAAGCATTTCCCATGCAGTCTTTTTTCTTTTTTTAAATGTATTTAGTAAAGGTCTACAGGGTCTCACTGAACAGATTTGACAGTGATCCTCCAGTTTTCAGCCTCCTAAGCCCTGGGATTACAGGCGCGCACCACCATGCCCAGTCTCAGTTGCTATCTCAGCCTGCTCCAGGAGCAGGGCCGGCATTGATGGGAGGGACCAAATCCCGGTCCAGTGAGCTGTCTGGTCAGCCCTGCAGTCTGGGTTTTGTTCATGACTGGGTTTTGTTCATGAACTCTATATACACCTATCTCCATCTACTTTCTCTTCCAGTAGATTTAGTGTTTCAGGTTTTAATTGCTACATTTTTTATTTTTAGGTTTTTTAAATTAGTACATTTTATAGTACATGAAGATGGTGTTCCTTATGGGGAATTGGTGCATGTGCAGGACACAACTGAACTTCCTTCTCCTCTTCCTCTCCACTCCTTCCATCTCTCAATTGCCTTCTAATTTTCAAGAGATCTGCCTATTTCCTCTGATGTTTTATTTTGCTTTTGTTAGTATTTTGGGTTTCTCATTTAAGGGAAACTGCATCTTGATTTATTTCACTTAACATTGTGGTCTCAGGTTGCATCCATTTTCCTACAAATGACTCGTTTATCCTCTCTTATGGCAAAGTAGTACTCTGTGGCCTATCAGTATGTTTTGTTTATGTACTGATCTGCTGATGGACATGTAGGATGATTAAGCTTAAACATGTGGAATACAATTACATGAGTGCCTTTTTTTGCTAATGTTGTCAATTGTGTGATTTAGGAGTTATTGATTGATATTTCTCTTAATTATGGATCACACTTCCTACTGCTCGCATACCTGGTAATTTTTAATTGTAAATTGTATCATGTTAAGTTTGATTTTTTCTTTTTTTTTTGTACCAGGGATCAAACTTAGGACCTTGCACTTGCCATGCAGATGCTTATGCCACTGAGCTATCTCCCTGGTCCTTGATTTAGGATGGTGTTTTTTTTTTTTTTTTTGTATTTTAGAGAAGGGTCTACAGGGTGTTCAGGGTCTCTCTACTAGATCAGACTCTTAGTGATCTGTCTGTTTACAGCCTCCCAAGAGCTAGCATTACAGGTGTGCACCACCACGCACAGTCTCAATCACCGTCTCAGTGCATCCTGGGGGTGGGGCTGGCACAGCAGGCCCAGGGATCGAACCCCTGGCCTCTGCACCTGCTTGCAGGTGCTTTAATCCACTGAGCTATTTGGCTGGCCCTTGCATGTGGTTATTAATCATAAGCAATTTGATCTCTTTTGTTCAGGTCAAAATAAATTTCATTGTGGGACTGATTTTTCATTAACATTGAGGCCAAATCTTTTTGAGTACTCTGTCCAGTGCCTGTGAATAATGTGTTTTTGCTTTTGGTGAGTGGGAACAGACACAACTCTGCCCTCAGTGAGTCCTGTGATTGTACCCTTGAGTCTTTTCAGCTCCTCTTTCTAAGCACTGGGGTTTTCTTACACATGTATGCCCTGATAGGACTCAGCTCATAGGAGGGAGAGCTTCTCTACAGACCTCTTCAGTTTTGTTTCTGTGTATGTCTGTCTTCTCTAGTTTTTCTGTCATGTCTACTAGCTATGCGGGGCTCTTGGTGTTCCCAGCTTCATCTCTTCAGTTGAGGGGACCACTGAGCTCTGCCCAGTTTTCGTCTTGTTTCCCATTTCTCAGCCTATCATTGCCTGTTGTCTAATGTGTTGAAATCACTATTTTATATGCTCTATTTTCCTAGTTGCTTTAGGTAGGATGGTAAATCCATTCCCTCTTCCCCTGTCAGAATTCCTAGCATTTTGTTTAAAGAAAATAATTGTGCTTTAAAAGATGTTAATTTTATATACTATTACATACTTTTCTCTTTTACTGCTCATAAAATTTTACTGTTTTTAATCCAATTTGTTTATTTTCCAAATAGTTTGCTGTGAAAATAAAAGACACCTTCCTGCTAAAAATTAAAAATGAAGTGAAAAAAATCCAAGTTTCTAGTGTAGACTTTGTACAGTAGAATGTCATACTCAGTCTTATGGCATTACTGAAAGACCCTACTGTAGAAGCAGGGTAACCCAAGATAATGTATCAAAGAAGGTCAAGTGTGGCATCTGATTCATAAGCATTATATTCCCATTTTGATGAATAAATATTTTCCACAGATTTTGTTTTATTTTTTATGTTCCAGATAATCAAGTGAAAGATGAGTTTCATTTACGGACTGCTGTCTACTACCAGAAGTTCTTTTGTTTTCCGGCTGAATCCACTGGGCAACTGGAAAAAGTGGAACTCACTAGCAGTAACTTCAGCATGCTGTCATCAGTCACAAAGGCACCATCTAGTAAACAGGTGCCAGGGGCTTACGTTATTACATCAGTGTGACAGGCTCACATTTGCGCCTGCAGACTTTCATTTTGACAGGACTTTCTATAACAGAAGACCAGGATTCTTCTCAAGGGCCCAATGTAAGGATGTTCAGGTGGTTACCCACAAATGTTTCTTTTGGAGTGACTCTTTTCCAAGATGGGCATTAACTAAAGAGGGTGCAGTTTTTCTTGGGTGCCCTCTGATGTTATCTCCTTTAAGATCTGTGAGGAATTTCCACACTTCTTCACGAGTTCAAGCTGCTCCTGTTCCTCTCCTGTTGATCCTTCTGAAGCCACTGCAGAAACTATTTGCAATCATTGTGGGCAGGTAAAGTAATTTTTTGAAGTATTTATATTTGTATTGATTTTTATTAAGCTTTACATTCACATTTTGTATCAATTTGTACTAATTAATAAAAATTAAGCAGTAAGGGCTGGCCAGATAGCTCAGTGGATTAAAGCACCTGCTTAGGCAGATGCAGGGGTTGGGGGTTCGATCCCTGGCCTGCCATGCTGGCCCTGTTCCTGGTACCCACTGAGACTGTGATTGAGACTGGGTGTGGTGGTACACACCTGTAATCCCAGCTCTTAGGAGGCTGAAAAACAGGAAGGATCACTACAAGACCAGTCTGTGTAGTGAGACCCTATAGACCCTGTACTAAATGCATAAGAAATAATAGTAAATAAAAATTAAGCTCTAAGCCAGACATATGGTACATTCCTGTAATCCCAGCACTTGGGAGACTGATGCAGCAGGATCGCTGTGAGTTTGAGGCCAACCTGGGCTACACAGTGAGTTCATAGTCAAGCCTACACTGCATAGTGAGACCCTTTCTCAAAACACTAAAAATGCTTAAGTATTTATAAATGTATACTATGTTCTCATATTTTGCATAAAATTAAGTTAATAAACAGTAGGTCCTACCCCCTGAATGTAAGAGTTAATAATCATGAAGTAATTTTCTTCATATTTATAGTATAGAAAATCTTTAAAAGTTATTACATAATTGATCTAGACATTTTAAAAAAGATTTTGCAATTGTAAGAAGAATCAGAAGCATTTGTCATAACTAATTTTAGTGCTTGATGCTGAACTTGAGAAGTTTATAACCAAGACATTCAACAGGGGGCCAGGGTCCTACTTTATAAACATCCTGATTCTGTGCAAGAGGACTACATGGATATGGTGTGCAAGTAAGGACCCACCCTACGGTGGGCAGCCTGCATACAGTTTAAGCATGGAAAAGAGGCTCCCCCTGCCACTCCTCTTGTTGCTTTTGCTGTCTTCTGCCACCTTGAGCAGTTGCCCTTGTGCTGTGGCACTCTGCCTTGGAGCCAACTAATTATGGAGTGAAACCTCCACAAACCAGGCTGAGTAAACCTCTTCTTCCTTAATTTTGGGTGTCAGGTATTTTGTCTCAGTAACAAGAGAAAAGTAACCAAGACACTCATGTATAGAAACAGAACTTACAAATATTGCTTTCGTACTTTGTGATATTTGAGGCAGTGAATCCTTAAACTGGGAATCTTACTTGTGTAAGTAAGATCTCATGCCTAGTTAAGTTAACTCTTAAACCAGTAGTGTTTGTTTTTTTCTATTCTGTTTCCAGAAATATTTATTTTATCTTAGTGGGTTTAAAAAAAAACCCACCAGTAATTACAATATTTATGGTTAAATACTGGTACTACTGCTTTTTTTTAAGAAACCTGCTTATTTCTTAAAGATTGAAGAAAGGTATCTCTTTATAAAGATTTAAAAGTAATTTTTTTTTAAGACAGGGTCTCACTGTCTAGTCCAGGCTGGCTTCAAACTCATCACAGTCCTCCTGCCTCAGCCTCTGGAGTGCTGGGATTATTACAGGTATGCACTACTATGCCCAGCATCTCTTCATAAAGATTTAAATTGTACAACTGTGAAGTGACTTCTTACCCTTCTTCACTTTCCTCTAAGTTGTTACTTAGGGGAAACCCATTTTTTTTTTTGCACTGGGAATTGAACTCCGGACCTTGTGCTTTCCAGATAGCTATGTCCAGATTGCCACTAAGCTATGTCCCCAGCCCCTGTTTTACTTTTTCTTTTTCTTTTTCTTTTTCTTTTTTTTCTTTCTTTTTTTTTTTTTTTTTTGGCAGAACCGGGGATTGAACTCAGACTCTTGTGCTTGCCAGGGAAGCGCTTATTCCACTGAGCCATCTCCCCGGCCCACCTATTTTACTTTTAATAAAAAGTTCAGAATGTTTCCTTTGTAACTTGCTGTATTTATTCCTTAGAATGATAGCTTTCTGATTTCTTGTGTATTTTTGTTCTTTACATTCTTCATTTTTAATGTTGCTACTATAGTTGTAGCCCACCTAAAATTTCCTTTTATGTATTTGTAAAATTTTTTTTTTGTGGTACTAGGGATCAAACTCAGCACCTTGTGCTTGCCTTATGCTCCTGAGCTATATCTCCAGCCTCAAATTTCCATTTATAATGTGTTCTAGATGCATTGTAAATCAATGTCACATGAAATTTTAAATGGGAAATAAATATGCTTCACAGTTTGATTTATGTCTCTTTTGGTTCAAGTACTGTTTAAAGGCATTTCATATGTGTCACTGTGACAGAATACCTGAGAAAATCCCCTTAGGAGGAGGAAGAAAGTTTATTTTGACTCATGATTTCATTGGATGGTTGCTGGCCCTGGTGCTTTGGGCCTGTGGTGGCACAGTACACTATGGGATACACAGCAGAGGAGGCCTGCTCCCCTCATGGTGGCCAGGAAGTAAAAGGAAACAAACGGGCTGAGGTGCCAGTGTCCCCTCAAGGGCACATCCTCTTGTGGCCCAGTTTCCTTCACAAGGCTCCCCTAGTGGTTCTGCCACCTCCAGTTGTGGTTTAGGCTGACAAGCTTTAATAAGTGGCCTTAGGGAGTCATTTCCAGACTGTAGCAATCAGTTAGTAAAACTGATAAAACTTGAAAGAAGTTGTTCTGTGAAGTGAATTTTTGAGAATGATAAATGTATGTGTTAAATTTTTATTATGGTTTATTTATTTTACATGTAAACTCACAAGGAACAATTTTGTTCCATTGCTTGCTGTCAAAATGTTTCTGAATTTTCCTGAGCAGTAGCGATTACCTGGTAGAGACTGGATCTTCCCATCCATTCTCTATAGAATCGTCCATTTCCTTACCTACAATGCAGCTCATCATGCTACCTATTCTTGCTAGAAAGACAATGCAGTTTCTGCTTCTGAGAAGCACTTATTGCCAAAATTAATGCGGAGGTAGTTTCCCTTGTATTTTGCTGAGACGCTAGCAAATTGTGCCAGAAGTCTTGGGGAGAATAGCGGTTAAAGGTGTAGATCTTTCACTGTAAGCCTCAGATGTTTATTGGGTATTTATCCCTATTCCATGCTTACGTGCTTAGACTCAGCAAGGTCATCTCTTCTTGCACACCATATCCTCATTGCCTTGTTCTCTCATTACCTCTGTGACTCTGGGCAAGGTGCTGTCTCATTTTCCAAAACTCAGCTTTTAGAAGATTAAATGAGATGACATGTGTATAATGACAAGAGTCCTTTGCATGTGGTAGATAGATAATGTTAATTAGTGATAGTTATAACTACTCATTTAATGTTTGTCCTAAAAATAGGTAAAGAAGAAATTTATAATTTCAGAATATTTATCTATGGTTCTATATAGTTGTTTCTCTTTCACCATTTGGCAAATAATTTTATAAAGTTATCTTCGCAGAGACATGTATCATAAAGATGTGTTTAATGCTGTAAAATTCTAGGGTGTGCTTCTGCGTTTCAGTGTGCTCCTGTGATTACTACCACTTTGCACTTCTCTCTTTTACTTTAGAGGCATAAGAAAATGGTGGCAGGCACTTCCTCCTAACAGAAAGGAACTATTTAGAGAGAGCGTGAGGAAGAATAAGTGGAAGCTGTTTCTTGGTTTGAGTACCTGTGGGCTGTTATTTGTAGTGTTTTATTTCACTCACCTGGAAGTAAGCCCGATCACAGGAAGGAGCAAACTACTATTGTTGGGGAAGGAGCATTTCAGACTTCTCTCGGAACTGGAATATAAAGCAGTAAGTAGTAAGAACTGTTGGATTTCTTAAACACGCAAAGCAGCAGAGTTTCTTAAATATGAAAGATGTACTACTTTGTAATTTTAGATTCTGATATGAAATTAGTATTTTGTTCCCAGAAGGCCTCATATCTTTCACTTTTACTGTTCCTGCTCTCTTACTACTTTCCTCCCGTTTGCCCTGCTGATGCCAGCCCAGCATGTTCTGTTTGCTGTCACTCTCTCAGGAAGCCTTCCTTGGTGGTTCACAATAGCTTAGGCAGGGCCCTAGAACAAGCCCTGCAAGGTATTCTTTGTTCAAAATGAACTGTGAGCTAGCTCACACTCATTGATGGGCTGCACGCTTGGTGCTCGGGATTAACTCTCCCACTTCCTTCTCTATTTGCTGTGCTTTTCTTTCAAATCACTTTCTTGAAGGTAACTTAACTATTTACTTGGGCAACTTACTGTATTTTTTTGAATATAAAACAAAAGTTGCAATTTAGAAATCTTCACCCCTTTAAAAGTATAATAACTCAGGGATTTAGGCATTGTAAATTCTGGTAAATTCTTTGAGAATGGAGTGTGTCATTCTGTGTAGTGTGCAGCATATCCCTGGTGTGTGCACAGTTTCTTTTCCTGAATTGTCATTTGTAAGCTTCACTTGGCAGCTTCAACACAGTTAGATCTTTGTATCTTTTTATTCTAAGCTTTAGAGTTTATCAAAGGAAATTTACTAATAAAAAGAGAAATGATACTGGCTTTTCACTGTAAAATTGTTCATAATCAAGCTAAGATCAATCTCTTGTAGTAGAATATATAGAGAGGTTTGAAATAGCTTTTAGAATTTAGTTTATTAGATGGCAAGGAAATAAGACATACTTTTCTTTAGTATTTAATCTACACATGTAGTACCTGGTTGATGTAAAAATTCAAGCACATTATAAATATTGTAAAGAACTATGATTATACATAATCTTAACTACTCAAAGGTTAATAATACTGGACTTTTGTTTCAGGCAGCTTACATTGGTGAATAAGCTTTAAAATGCTAATTGATGTAAGGAGTATTTTTAATTCATATTCTGTAAAATTATGCATTTTTGTGGCGTGTCAAAGAAGGTTACTAACTTGTTGATTCATATGTGAAATTACACATTTTATAGAAAGTAAAATATTTTCAGAATACCTTTAATTCTATCACTTTGAAAGGATTTGTCATGAATATAACTTCATAAAAAAGTGTCTTTGTACATAATATGACTGTGGCTAGTCATAATATCATTTAGAGAAAATGATATGCCTAGTTGAGATTTCAGTAATTTCCTTATACTTTAAAATTAATGAAATAGCCTTTCTGGGCCTAAGTTTAACCTTTATATTCAGGTGAGGCTGTTTTTCTATTTAATGGGTTATAAAGGTAATTTTCTTTTGTATCTCTTTATGTGAAGTCTTTGCTTATAGGCAGTGTTTTGTTTCTTGAAATACTTAAGGAAGTAGAAATAATATTTAAGCATTTACATGTGGACAGGTTAAAAGAATGAAATTTTGATTTCAACACATTTATAAGAAAAATCTTAGTACTGGAATTTATTCCTTTGTGAGAAATCACATTGCCTTTACATGAATAATTCAAATTCAAGAAATTTGTATATTCAATGTATATAAATTTTTACATAATTAAAATATTCAACACTAAGCAGCCATGAAGCAATATAAACATTTTTTTTTTTTTTTTCAGAACCAGGAATTGAACTCAGGACCTTGCGCTTGCCGGGGAAGTGCTTATTCCACTAAGCCATCTCCCCGGCCCTAATATAAACATTTTATAGAGCTAAAACTTTTAAAATAAGAATACTTTGCTTTAATGTTTCAGTTGATGGAAGAATTTAAAGATGACATGCTAACTGAGAAAGACCCTCGATATCTAACAGTTAAAGAAGTGGTTTATCATTTAGTTGAATGCAATAAGGATATGCCAGGAATCTCTGAGATCAACTGGGTTATTCATGTGGTTGACTCCCCGGATACAGTAAATGCTTTTGTGCTACCAGTAAGTGAATGTTTTCAAATACATTTTTTTATTGCTAAATTTAATGCCCTTATTTTTTATGTTGTTTTAATTGCTCACCTTGTTTTCTTTATAATACAGAATGGACAAGTATTTATTTTCACGGGGCTCTTAAATAGTGTAACCGATATGCATCAGCTTTCCTTCCTTCTGGGCCATGAAATAGCACATGCAATACTTGGGCATGCTGTAAGTACTTAAAGTGAGTGGTCAGTTGAAGTAATGCTTTGAAGTTGAAAAGTTGTTTAAAGAACTGCATTTTTTTTCAGTTTTCTTTCCTTTTTTTCAATGGTGGAATTTTAGTTTTTAGTAACTTGCTTTATTTTGTTACCTGAAAAATATAATTGGCTAGTTTTGAGAATTTTTATGACCGGAAGTATTTGATACTGGATAATTAGAGTTTGTTTTAAATACCATTTTATCATCTGTCTCTTTTGCTAAAATTTTTTTTCCTCAATCTCTAATTATTTCTTTTCTTTTTTTTTTCAGTTTTCTCCATTTCTACTTCATTAGTGTTTTTTTTCCATAATTTTTCGAATTTCAAATTAGATTTTAACTCCATAATTATTAACATGATTGTAATCTAGTCATCATAATCTTTTTTTTCCCATAATTTTACTGAGAAACGAATAGCAATGAGACAATTTCACACCAAATTGATAGGACAGTTTCAATAATTAACACATTGCATACATTCTTCCTAGTGGTTATTTGTTGTACAAGATGCAGACATGATATCCTATTTACAAACACTATTAGAACAAATCCCTCTATTCGTTAAGAGAATGTAACTATATATCTATCCTTTTGAATACATTTTGAATACACAGATACAAAATGGACATTCATCGGTATCCCCTTTTTTGTTTAGTTAGCATAATTAATCGTGGGAAAGTAATGTTACTTTTTGGGTAAATCAGTTTTTCTTTTTTGTTTATCAGAGGATAGCTTAGAATATCTCTGAAAATGTCTAGAATGAACTGCAGTATATAATTAGTGAAGAGTAATAATACCTTGTCATCTTGCAGTTTTCTGGACCTTTTACTGTATATCTTCTCATTCATAACTTCAGTGTTTCATGAAGTGTATGTGTTTGCTATCCCTGTTTTACGTGCGAGGAAACTGATACTTAAAAGACTAGCTAACATACTTTACCTAGCAAAGTGTCTGACTTGGGACTTTACACCAAGTCTTCTGCGTGCAAGTCTGGCACCTTCCTTTCAGATAACACTGTTATCTGGTTGTTGCTGGTACTCTTTATAGAATTTGGGGTGATTTATGTGCCTGAGATTATACATGTCTAGTTTGACTTGGCATGAGTTCAGGAAAACATATTTTTTTACTCCTTTAAAAATTTTTATTTATTAAAAATGAGAATGGCCCTTGTCCACATGAGAGAGAAATGTATTTTCTTTAATTGGAAATATGAAGGTAAATAGAATTGTGAAATTCCAAGTTTGAAATGTAAGTAATATTAACATTAAATGAAAATGAAAATGTTTATATTCTTTCTAAAAGTCACCTCTAATTCTGCCTTATCTTAGAGTAATAATGAGATGTTTTATTTTGTTACCTGAAAAATATAATTGGCTAGTTTTGAGAATTTTTATGACCGGAAGTCATGAAAAAGTCGCATTTTTTGAAGCACAGTTAATAATTTTCTTTCTTCTGAATTATAAGAAACTTTGAAAAATATTTTTGTTAAATATATACAAGAACAAATTAAGCAATTGATGGTGCCATTTTATGAACTCATATCTCTCCAGTATGGTGTCATACCTGCAAAAACAAATCAAACTTTTTCTCTTGAGCATTTAAAAGTTGTTACTGTGTAGTACATTTGTTTTCTGACATGTAGCTCCATGCCTTATATTCATTGTATTGTCATCTGTTTCAGTGCAAGAACTATAATTAGACGAGATGGAAAATGCAAATAGCAGTCTTAATAGAAAATAGTCATTAATATTTCTTTGCCAGAGGTGCTTGTTATCAACAGTGTTTTCTGTTTTGGGACTCTCAATTTAGAGTCAGTCTAACCTTTTATATTCTCATTCTGCACAAATTTTTTAATTTCTAAGACTTCATCGTAGCAACTGTAGTCTTTAATAATAGAGAGGACTTTTTGTTCTATAATGACTTCATTTTGAGTTTAACTTTTTTGTGTTAAAATTATTCTGTAATTGTTTTTCACAGCATACAATTATTATAATGAAGCAAATTGTATTTTTGTGAGGACAGATCATAATGTTAAAGGGCATAGTCTAAATCATTGGCTTAGGTTTTAGCCATGTTGCATATATTCAGATAGTGACCTCTGTGTTCAGCGTCAGTATGACATTAGTATTTACCAATCAACTCAACAGTGAACAATGAATAATCCACTGCAGCAAACTTAAATTAGATGTTACAGTGTAAAACAACTATGTTCAAGCTAGGCATGGTGGTGATGGCCAGCATTTGGGAAGTTGATGCAGAAGGATCGCAAGCTTGAGGCAAGGCATAGTGCGTTTGAGGCTAGTCTGCATTATATAGCGCTCTCTTGTCTAAAAAATAAAATAGGAAGGTATTTTATGGTAAGCCTATCTTGGTTACTGCCATAAGTAAGTACAAAAACTCATTGAACTCAATTCTCTGTTGAGAAATACTGAACTTATTAAATTACCTACTTGTATAACTAAATCATACTTTCATATATTTAGTTATAAAGATTAGAATGCTTTTATTTAAAATAAACTTGCAATCTTTCTGAATTGTTTAAGAGTTTAGTCTTTCTCAAAAATATAAATACAGTAATCATGTTTATTTGATATTTAAAAGGATACAGTGACTGTATCAGAAACTAAAATTGCCTGAGTTTGAATCTTAGTCATTTCACTAACAGCTGTAAAAATTTGAGCTATTCTTTTAACCTCTTTCCATCTCAATTTCCTTATCTGTAGAATAAGAATAATTATTTCATAGATTGTGTTAATAGAAATTGCAAATGAATGAACTTGTCGTTGTTTCTGACTGATTAGTTTGACATGGTGTACGTTGGTTACATGTATGAGTGACTATGTAAGTTGTAAGCAAGGGAAAGGAACAGAATGAGAACAGAGAAGCACATTAAAGGAAAAAGTTAAGGATTGTAACTGGTGAAGGGCAGTTAAACACATGTAATGTGTTATTTAATGTGACTACACGTGATATGATAACTAAAGAATATAAGCATATACTGTCTCAGTTTATTAAAATTAACCATAATTTTCATTATTTTGATTATTTTTAGGCGGAAAAGGCTAGTATGGTTCATTTATTGGATTTTCTAGGTATGATTTTTCTCACCATGATTTGGGCCATTTGTTCACGAGATAGTTTGGCAATTTTGGGCCAGTGGATACAGTCTAAATTGCAGGAGGTACGTCTGAGGTAAAAATTTGAATTTATAGTGGTCTGTTTTGATGATTTTATGTTATTACTGTAAAGCAACAAATACCATGGATGTTTTCATGTTTTATCATGAAATCGATGTACTGAATTTAATGTCATAATTTCTCATTTTTAGAGGATATTATTGCATATGAACATTTAAATTAAAGAATACATCTTGTGGATAATGCACAGTAATAGGTTAAAAGAGTGTGGTGAATTTTGCCTAATACATTTTTTTTTTCAGTACTAGAGTATGAAACCAGGGAATTCTGAACTATAGCCCCTTTTAAAATTTTATTTTGAGACAGATTTTTGCTAAGTTGCCCAGGATGCCTTTTAACTTCTTGTGGTCTTCTTCCTCGAGTTCCCAGTTGGCGGGGGTTACAGGTGTGCACCATGATGCCCAGCTATGTTATTTTATCGTGGTTGGTTAGACAGGGAGAAAACTCAGTCGCTGACCCTTTTCTTCCTTGTGTGGTCATGGTCAAATGACTATCCTATCCCAGACATTTGCATTTTAATGGGGAACTTACTAAAGAAGCTTCTGAATTTAAGCTGTAATACTCCTGGGATTGGCTGAAGGTGCTTTGCCATCCTCCTCTCTTGCTTACTCCCTGTTAAACTAACATTGCTTAGGAATGTTGAAAGGACAGTCTCACTAGGGGTTTGTTAATTTTTGTTGTTAGTGTGTATGTATAATCATAATAATTCCAAACATGGTTATTCATTTTATTCAGAACAGTGCATCACCAAGAGTACTCCTTGAGATCTTTGTAATTGCTTTGTTAACCATGATTAATTATTTTAGTTTACATCTTGAGGTATTCCCTTTGTCCCAGGATATTCGTTATTTAGGAGCAGTCTGTTGTTTGTTTAATGATATGTGAGCACCCATCAGAGCAGCTGGGTGCTGTTCACATCTAATGTGCAAAATTCTTTGAAACAAATTGCTTTTGAAATGGATAACTCTTATTTCTTTCTGCCATATCCTTTGACTTCATTTATATGGAAATAAAAGTTCTGAAATACAGGAAGACTGGTTGAGAGGACCTCATGGTTTAATACTACTTATGTTGCTGGACTAGTAAGATGTCAAAGGAGTTTATGTAGTTTCCCCTTTTGCCTATACATTTGTTTATAGCAAAGTTAGTTTAGCTATTGTGTCTTGAAATACTTGATGAATCCTACTTCTTGAGTATAATTCTTCAATTTAACAATTAAATTGAAAATAAGTAGGGATGATTTCTGCATCCTTTTATCCTCCATTGAGGCCCTTCTAGGGATTAGGTACCTTAATTTTGGGCAGTTGTTTTTTTTCTCTGTGTGATGGAAGCTCATAAAGGAATGGTGAAGGTGGAGCCACTAGAGAGCAGGAAATGTGTGTGCTCCTTTCCCACTCAGTCACATTGTGATGGCAGAACACTGAGGGCATGGTTTCTTTATCTAAGAGTCACTGGAATCTTGAACTGAGTAATTGTTTGTGGTGGGAAGTTGTCCCACTCATTGTGGGATATTTAGTGGCATATCTGGCCTCTACCCACTAGATGCCACTGTCTCCCCAGTCCCAGCTCTTACAGTCAAAAATATCTCCCAACACTTAGAAGACACAGTCACATCAGGTTAAGAACTACTGCCTCACTATCTGTTACATAGTGAGGACTCAACAGATACAAATTTTATTATTGGTACATTGAATCCTCCTTGCAGCTCTGGGAGTTTGACACTATTATTTGCTCCCTTTTCCACATGATGCTACCAGCTGTCCTTTGAAAGTCTGCATTTTTAGTCAGTAGATGATTGGTAGATTGGATGGGGTACATGCAGACTGTTCATTGAGAATGAGACCTTATGTGGCTTAGTTCTTCAAACTAAAATAGACATAATTGAGAAGGAAGAAGGTTCTATCTAATGGTCACTTTCTGTTTTTGTTATTCTTCTCTTGTTGCTGGGACAAATACCCAACACTCAAAATGAAGGAAGGAAAGGTTTATTTAGCTTACAGTTACTGGAGGTTTCAAGACCCTGGAGGAGAGGTTGGGGTGCTGCCATGTCCAGGATGACCCTCTCCACATCTCAGAAAGCACAGGCTAGCCAGTTTAATGGTTCGTGCCTCTCTGGCTCCTCCCCTCAGGTTCCACCCTGGTCCTTTGGCCCTGCCCCTCAAGCCACTTGCTTCTCCAGCCGCATCTGCTGCATAACTTACATGAGGTTTTTTGGGGGACAACTAGACACAAACCATAACATGTACTATGAACCAGATTGATCATTGCTAGTCACAGTCATATCCCTGCCTTTGAAAAATTGCTCTCTCAATAACCTTTTCTGAAAAGTCCTGCCTATGTATTGATCTATCTCTCGTAAAATTTTAGTACTTATAGTTACAATTTAACTGGAAAACATTCTCATAAATAATAATAATGATCAGGAAAATTAAAGCTATATCTATTTTATTTTTTATTTGAAGTAAGAAGAAAATTTTATTTTCCTAACTAATCAATACTTGGAAAATGAAATTAAGCTAATTTATCAAAGAAAGAACATTCTGTTACATGGTTAATTTCTTTACTGAAATAAATCCTCTAGTAATGTCATTAGCTATTATATACTTACGTGTTTTTCAATTTTTATTTAAAAATACAAGATCATAATGTTCCTTGACCATATTAAAAGCCCTCACTAATAAGGTTTCTCAGAGAACCCTCTATTCAGTGGTTGAAGATTGTAATAATAGACATAAACTAACTTAGAAGATTTTCCAGAAATTCATAGGAATGACTTTTTCTAGTTTATTCCATGTGTTTAAAGTACTAATTTGATGGGGGAAAATAAAGATTGTATGTATATTTTATACTATTGTGTTAAGTGTTAATTGTAGAGTGTAGAATTTTTATATTAGCTACTCCATGAAATAAATTCTAAAAAAATCTCACTTCGGGGCTGGCAAGATAGCTCAGTGGACTAAGCACCTGTGTAGGCAAGTGCAGGGACTGGGGTTCGATCCCTGGCACCTGTAATCCCAGAACTAGCCCCACCTCTGGGCACGCTGAGCCGGCCACTGAATGTGGGCATGGTGGTGCACGCCTATAATCCCAGCGCTGGGGAGGCTAAAAAGAGGAGGATCACGATGAGTGCAAGCTGCCTAGTCAGACCCTGTATCAAATACATTAGAAAGAAAAGAAAACCCTCACTTTGTTATTCCTTTTGTCATAATAAATTGCCTAAATGGAAATTTTCTATTCTGTTTCTTCTCAGTATATGTTTGATAGACCATACAGTAGAACGTTGGAAACCGAAGCTGATAAAATTGGACTACAGCTAGCAGCAAAGGTAACATAGTTAGTAGCTGAAAATATAGTATCCTTCCCATAGAAAGTAATAAATATATTGTGTTAATAAATATGTTGTGTTAATGTTCCGCATGGGTAGAAAAGGAGAGATGAACTGTATTAGCCCTTTGTGTTAATCAGCTGTACTTTGCTGCGTCAAAATACCAGAGGCATCTACTAACTTAAAAACTGGAAAAGTTTATTGAACTCACAGCTTTGGAGGTTAAAAGGCATCAGCTCTGTTCCAGTGCAGTAAAAGGATGGCAGCATGATAGAAAAAGGGTACATGTAGAAGCAGAATGGCAAAATGGTCACATCTGGACCTGAAGCAGAGAGGAGACTGGTGGGGTCCTCAGAATTCCTGTCAAGGGCACATTTCAGTGACCTGAGGATCTCCTAAGGCCCACCTGTGCAGCATTCTGCCATGTCCCAGTGACACTATCCTGGGCCAAGCCTTAACCTAATGAACCCATGGGTGTCACTCAGACTCCACTGACTGAATCACTGGACCCTTCAGACAGTTTTTTTAACTTTGTAAAAGTTGAAGATCATGGTCCTTGAAAGAATACATAGTTGAAGATACTCATTTAGCTCCCTTGTATATAGGAAGCTATATTATGCCTCTGACAGAATATATAAAGTTGCAGTGCTGTAATTATAAGAGTATTTGAAAAAGTCTTAATCTTTCATGGGAAAGGAATTCATAATATATATATAAGCATATATATATATGCTACAGATAGGAAATTTGTAAATTGAAATTTAAAAACATGTAGTTGTGTAGTGTCCCAAACTCTTTTTTAAAAACTTACACCCTCTGGAAAGTTAATGATATTGTACTCCTCTCCCTTTCTTTTTAGTCTCAGGAATCTTTTTGAGCAAATAAGACGATGTGTTTCCCTACCTAGAACAAGGTGAATTCTACTGTAGTTATGCATGGTAAACAAAGTGAAGTTTCTACCATTTATTTAAATGGTAAAAGAGCAGTTAGGTACTTTTATTATTACATATGACTTTTTACCCCAACTCTGGGCCTTTCCTTTTATTTAAATTGATTTTGTTCCTCTCTGCTGAACAGAGCACTTCAGATGTGGCTACCTGTGATAATTGAGTTATTAACAGTGGTCTCTTCTGTCACGCAGTATTCTACAACACTGACCTGGCTATTCTTGAATCTTTATGTTTTCATGTAAATTTAGATGCAGCTTGTTAGATTGCACTTCCATGCAGAAGCATGCCTAGGGTTTTTGACTGGAATTGCATTACGTTTGTGCATCAACTTAGGGACAGTTGAATGGTGTCTGTCCTATTCAGTTTTCCTTTCTGTGGATATGCTATATTTGTCTGTTTATTTAGATGTTCTGTATGTTTTCTAATACTATTTTGAAGGGTTTTTTGTATATAAGAGTTCCACATATTTTATAGACTTAAGTTTTTGATATTTTTGATTTTGTGATAATATCATAAAAATGAGGGCCGACCAAATAGCTCAGCAGATTGAAGTGCCTGCTTAGGCAGATGCAGCATCTGGGATTCAATCCCTGGCGTGGCATGCCCTGCCGTGCCAGCCCTTCCCCCAGGGCATGCTGAGGCAGCGAGACTGGGCGTGGTGGCTCATGTGTGTAATCCCAACTTTTGGGGAGGCTGAACACAGGCAGATCACTACAAGTCTGATCTACATAGTGAGACCCTGTAAATGCTGTAGACCCCGTACTCAAATACAAAAAATACAAAAAATAAAAATTGCTTGTTGTATAAATACAACCAATTTATATATCTGACTTTGTATCCAGCAACTTTTATTTTTTCCTTTCTGAAATATATTCTTTTTTCCATCTACTTTAATATCTTTCAATTTTGTTTCTTAATTTTATTTTTTTATTTTTATGCTTTAAAAATTAATTATTTTGTTTGTTTGATACATGGTCTCAACTGTGCAGTTCAGGCTTGTAGTAATTCTCCTGTCAAGATCAAAAACTATAATCAGTATCACCTTGATATTGGATCATGATCGACCCACTTATTTTTGCATGAGAACTGGGTGATTTCTGTTGATAGTGCTATGTCTTTATTTCAGAATCATAACTGTAGACACTGATTTTCTCTCTTCTGAGTGCATTTCTTAAAAGGTAAAATCCAAAGCAGCATGATTGCACAACTCCAGTACGATTGACAGAATTTTATGTCAGTGTGTTATTTGTGATCCTTGACTTCCAGCACACCTTAAAACACTTTCAACTGTTGCTCACAACTGATTGCATTGAACAAGCTGAAATTTGTCACACACTGTAACTAAGGTGCTTACTACCTTAATACCTTAGTATGCTGCATCTTTTTTTGAAGATCGCTGCCTTTTTGTTTGTTTTTTTGAGACCCGGTCTTGCTATGTAGTTCAGGTTGGTCTTGAACTGACTGTGTAGTCCATGCTGACCTTGAATTTACAGTGATCTTCCTGTTGGAATTTCAGGAGTGGGCACCACACCTTGCTCAGATCCCTGGCCCTTCTGTTGGATGCCACACAGCAGCAATCATCACTGTTTTTTGATCCTATATACTGTCTATAGGCAAAGGTGGAGTGCACTCCTGCATTGTTTCCTTGCCTCTGAGGACTTTTTTCTTGAATTTTGGCTGTACAGCTCACTTCATGTTCTGTCCACAGAGTCTTTAAGCAGGTAGGACTTCTGTTTCCTGTTGCTGAAACTGCTCCTGATGAGTGTGCTCATGTGGTTGGAGGGGAAAGCAGCAGTCTCACAGAACTGGTCCCTATAGGCTGTTTTTAAAATTAGATTTGTCTCTGGTTTCTACCTGCTTTTCTACAACCTTACCACCACATCCCCTTCAGATTTTTCCTCCTTTATTCAGATGCCAGTCAGGGTTTGGGCAGAACTGACAGAGTTTTTCACCATTTTATTGTCCTCTAACTGTAAGAGCTACCTGCTTCAGAGTTCTCATTGCTTCTCTATCTCTTTACTGTCTTCTGTGAACCTGTAGCTGGGAGATTGTCATTTCCCACTCATTTTCTGTGACTTTCTCCATGGTACCTGGGTGAATACCCTTAGGCCAGAAAGCTATTATTTCTTCAAAGATTTTCAGTGTTAAATTCTCTTCTGGCTTCTGTTAATTTTTTTTTTTTTTAAACTTTCTAGTAGCTTTAAGTCATTTTTATTGATAATCAGGTTTTCACTGTTTTATGCTGTAGGGTTCATATGACCACTTTCCCTGTCATCCACTGCTGGGAGCTTCATATTCTGTTCAAGCATATTGTTTCAAGGCATACAACTTTAAATTAGCAATTTTTTCTTTGAGCATGTTAATTATGACATTCCAGTGTTTTACCTTCCCTCCCATCCACTTTCCCCCTCCCTCCTCCCTTTCCCACTCCCTTCCCTACTCCTCACGCTCCACTCTACCCCTTTCCCCTTTCCTAGCCATCAGTCTTTATGTTGTTCCTTAAAAGGCAATAAGGGCCCATGAGATAGCTCAGTGGACTAAGTGTCTGCTTTGGCATGCAGTGCTGGCCCCACCTCCAGGGCTAGCACTGAGCTAGTGACTGAGTCTGGGCGTGGTGGTACACACCTGTAATCCCAGTGCTGTGGAGGCTGAAAACCAGAGGATCATGATGAGTCTGAACTGTGTAGTGAGACTCTGTACCAAATACATAAATGAAAAAAAAAAAAAACAACAACAACAAACATAATTTTTCCCTGTGGCTGCTAAAATATGCTATTTGTCTTTGCTTTTCTGTAGTTTGACTGTGATAGGTTTATGTATGTTTTCTTTGTAGTTATTTTTTGTACTTATTGGCTTAAGTATGTATGTTTTCATCACTGGTCTTAGTTATATTTCTTGTTTCTGAGACAAAATACCTGATACCCAAAGTGAAAGAAGGAAAAGTTTATTTAGCTTCAGTTTGTAGAATAGTTGACTGGCTCCACGGCAGGGTGGTATGTCAAAGGGACATTGCAGAGGAGAAGCAGTTCACGGTGGCAGCAGATGACAGAAGCAAGCAAGCAGCCCTTGACAAACCTGTTTCTGCCTCTTACATTTTAGCCAGGCTAACTGCCTTTAGGGTGGGTAGCATTAACACCTTTATTCCTAGTGCCCTTGGTCCTACATTGCATCACGAGTCAATCCCAATGTCCCAAGCGCTAGATCAAGACACTTCAGAAAAGCCCCAGCTCTGACCATCTCAGGTTTTGGGGACATCTAGACAGAAGCCATCACAAGTGGGAAATGTTTGGCCTTAGTCTGTTTTTATTCTCAAATAATATAATTTTTTAAATTAAGTTCATTGGTACTGTTTAGATACACATCATTATTATATTCATCATAGGGAATTTGTACCTATACATGATACATTTTGATTCCTTTTTCCCCTATTCCCCTCCATTCCATTCAACCCTTCTTCCTGTCTTACTTATAAAGCTTTGTTTCCATTTTATCTTTCATTTCTCATTCCGCCTCCCTCTCAGTTTCCCCTTTTTTTTGAACAGTTTCTTCCTGTTTCAGTTTTTATAATACATTTTTGTTCTTATTTACACATTCATTTTATTATACCAACGAGACCGTGGCAATATTGACTTGTGTGCCTGATTTGTTTCACTGAAGAGTATGTTTTCAAGGGGCATCCATTTAGCTATAACTGTCTCAAGTTTATCCATCTTTATGGCTGAGTAGAACTATTGTATAAAAAAGCCACATTTTTTTTTTGTCCATTCATCATTTGTTGGACATTTATGTTGCTTCCAAGAATAGCTATTACAAACTGCTGCTGTAAACGTGAGTGGACATATCTCTGTGGATGGGTGCTTTTAATTCTTTTGGGAAGACACATTGAATGTGTGCCTGGGACCTCTAGTCCTAGTCTTTTGAAGAGTCTCCACACTGATTTTGTGGTAGGTGCACCAGTCTACACTCCCACAAACAGTAGAGAAGTGTTCCTTTTAACAGTCATTTGTTAGTGGTTGATTTCTTGATAATAGCTATTCTTTCTGGAGTGAGATAGAATCTCAGTGCTGTTTTAATTTACATCTCTCAAATGAGCAGTGATGTTGAATATCTTTTCATATATTTTCCATTGTACTTCTTTACAAATGGAAAATAAGTATATGAGAGGTATGTATTCACTTTAGATATCCAGTTTTGGATTGGGTTTTCAAATTTGGGAGTGTCTGATTTTTCACATTAATTATATGTACTAGATATTTAGTTTTTTGAGGAACAATTGGCTAAAACTTTTTCCTACTCTGAGTTGTCTCTTTGCTCTGTTGATTTCTTTTGCTTTGCAAAAGCTTTTTAATAGGATGAGCTCTGATTAATAAGATGATATGCTGATTTTTTATTATTTCCTGTGCAATTATGATTTTCCTGAAGTCTTTTCCTACACCTATTCCTTCAAGAATTCTACCTATTCTTGTTTTTCTGTTTTAATATTTTGATCTTTGGCTCATTTCTATTTTAGTTTAGTGTATGTTAATAGACATGGGTCTAGTTTTAGTCTTCAGCATAGGAAAAGCCAGTTTTTCCAGCACCTTTTATTAAGAGTCCTACCATTCTTCCAGTAAATGTGCTTGGAGCCTTTAATGAAGATAAGTTGGCATAATGTGTTTGGAGTTGTTTCTGCTTCTTCTAATTTGTTCATTAATCCTTGGGTTAATTTTTTATTTTTGGCCAGTACCATGCTGTTTTTAGCACATTAGCTTTGTTGTATAGTATCAAATAAGGGATTGTGATGCCCCCCCTGCCTTGCCTTTGTTGCCCAGAATTGCCTTTGCTATTCTAGGACTCTTCTGCTTCTAAAGATATTTTAGGATTGTTTTCTCTGTTATGTGAGATAAACTATCAGAATTTTGATTGAAAATGCATTAAATCTGTGTAACAATTTTGGAAGTATGACCATTTTCACCCTGTTGGTTCTCCATATCCAAGAGTAGGGGTTGGCACAGTGTGCCCAGGGTTCATGGGCTGGTGCAACATGCGGTACTGGGACCTCTGAGCTATCTACCCAGCCGTCCTTTATTTTATTATTATTATTATTATTATTATTATTATTATTATTATTTAATGTATTTAGTACAAGAGTCTACAGGGTCTCATTACATAGATTGGACTTGCAGTGACCCTTCCTGTTTTTCAGTCTTCCAAGAGCTGGGATTACAGGCGTGTGGCGCCACGCCCAGTCTCAATTGCTATCTCAGCATGCCCAAGGGGTTGGGCCTGCACAGCCTGTTGGGGATCGAACCCCCAGCCCCTGTGTCTGCCTTAGCAGGTGCTTTAATCTGCTGAACTATCTGGCGGCCCTCCCTCCATTATTTTTTAACATACTATATTTGCTCTTTTTTTTCTTTCCTTCTTGGATTGTGACTGTATGTTGACCATTCATATTTCTCATTTTTTATTTTTCTATTTTCCATATTTATCTGTTTCAGCATGTACTATCTATTTTTCACTGTCTTGCAATTCACTAATCTTACTTATAATTGAGTTCTTTATGAATGAAACTCATGTTTGAGTTTTACATATCAGTTATTGTAGCTGTTCATTCTAGCATTTCAATTAGATTCTTTATAAGATTCAGTTCTCTGGTAAAATTCTCAGTTTTGCCATGAATTTCTTTATATTTTTCTTGAAGGTATTCCTTATACACTTCATTTATTGCAGTAGCTGGGTAATGTCGGTCCATTTCCGTTGTTTGTATTGCCTTCAGTCTTGTTTCTTGTTGTGGCTGCTTATTTTTCATGAATGGTGCATATCTTACATAAGTAGATAGATTGGCTCTAAAGAGTATTTTCTTTCACCAAAGGGATTCTTGTATTTGGTGAGCTCATTGAGTAGAGCGGAACACTTCTCAGTTGGAGCTCATCATCCATTGTGTTCTAAGGTACATGACATTTGTGCCTCACAGTGTACATTGCATTTAAGGTACATTGCATGTGTAGTAGGGTTTACATTCTGAGAAGGCTTTTGAAGGCTTGAAGTGTGTCTTACTCCTTCTCAGCTTTATCTTTTGTCCTCAGAGCACCAAGAGACTGCTAAGGTCTCTTCAGTTTTTGGGGGTATGTTTTATTTAATTTCTGTACCCCTTATCTGGATAAACCTACCTTAAATATTGGTTGTGTCTCCCTTATTGTTTAAGCTTGACTGCTCAAGATTTGGCTACCTTGAGAAGTCTGATTTCTAAGTGTTGGTATGCTACCCGTGTCAGATGCCAGATGGTTTCCTTAGCTACCTCTTTCTAGTTGAGTTTCAGTTGCATTCTGCTACCATTTTTAGCTTCTTGCCATTCATTGCTTAAAACCCTTCACAATTGCTGAGGGAAGCCACATAGAAGTCAGACTCACTTCAGTGAACTTTCCTTATCTGCCTCTCTAAGGGAGTTTGGCTTCTCCAGCCTTAGTAACTCAAGCCTTTGAAGTAGTCTTTTTACTTTGTCCAGATTTTCTTTTGCTTTTGGCAGGAATATAGGTCCATTAGATGCTACTTTATTAGTACTAGAAGATGAATTTTGCATCTTATTCACTGTAATAGCTACCTAATATTCTGTAACAGGGATGATACATTTTATTATTTATCTATTAATGAGCTACTTGAGTTATTTCCAGTTTTTGTTGTTACTGATAATTCTGAAAAGATCACCATCTATCTTTGAACCACATTTTTATAGCTGTGGGAGAGGTAATTATAAGATTGCTAAAATAGTCATTTTTATGTCTAAAAGATGTTCCTAGTTATTCCAGAATGTTAATAGCCAACCCCTGCAACATATGAGAATGTCTTTTTTTATACCCACATTGACACTTTTTAATTTTTAAATTTTTATCAATTTAGGCAAAAAGTTTCACATTACTTCCTAAATTTGTGTTTTTCTTACCTTGTGGTAAAGTTGAATACATTGTCTCTCTTTTATTGGCTGTTTTATTTCCCTTTTCCAGATTGCCTTTTATTATAGTCTGCTTGGTAGTTTTAAAAGAACATATTTTAGACTCTATATTTAGAAATTCTGAATCAGTAGAAAGATGATGACACTCTAGTCTGAAAGTGTTTAAGAGTAGCCAAGTGATTCTGATACCCAGACAGATTTGAATTTCACTACTTTTAAGTATTTGAACTCCAGTTTGTGTTTTTGGGATGGCTTAGTAAGTTCAATTTTCTGTTGTGTTTGAACCAGAAGAATGAATTTAGAGAAATTAATGAAGAAATACTAATGTTTCTTTGATTGATTATAAATTACAAGACTTTAAAAAAGTATATCTGTTTCATAAAATAAATGTGTATCTGATTAGGTAGAACTATAATTCTGTTTCCTAACGCACACTAGAATTGTTGTGTATACTTTGTGACTTTCTGCTAGTTGAGATAATAAGGTCTATTTAGTTCAAAGGAGAAAGAGCTGTTGTTACAGATGTTAAGTCATAAATATATAGAGATACAGATAATGTCTTTATTATGAAACACTTTAGGATAGAAAAATGCCATCTCTGAAGTACAAGTATTTATTTGCTGTCAAAAAGAAAAACAATATGAAAGCCTTGAATATTATATTTATGCTGCCATTTATTGTGTGATAGCTCTTTTTTTTTTGATAATAGCACCATTATCCATTATTTTGTACTTACTATATGCCAGGACTGTGCTCAGTTTCATATATGTTGCCTACTCTTACCTGTTTTATAGTAATTCCATGGAGTGGTTATTGTTATGATAGTCATCTCTGTTTTACAGGTGAAGCTAAAATCCACAAAGGTTATAAGCTACTTTGTTGTTCTTGGGAACAAGTAGTAAAACTGTGATTCAAACCAAGAATGTATGATTTCGAGTTTCATTCCTGTACCATGAGGGCATTTCTCTCATCAGCATGTCTGTTTCTGTATTGTTACATTTCATGCTTACTTTTCTCTTTATCTTCTTCTACTTTTAATAGCACTTGATGCTATTATCTGTATTTTTTTTAGAAACTTATGTGTATATTTTTGTGTGTTGCCATAGACTTCAGTGTCGTATTATAAATTCACAATAAAAGTAAGAGCCTTCCTAATACCTCAGAGGGAACTGTCCTAAACCCTCTTAGCTCTGTGTAACATGTTTGCATATTTGTGGTGGTTGCAGTGTCAGTTCATTGGCTTTGAAGTCTGCTGAGGGCCGTGACCACACTCGTGGGTATGTATGGGAGAGCCTTGGAGTGTGGCCTTTGGATCTGTCTCTGGCTCCTACCCCTTCCCTTTTGACAGTGCTTCCCTGATCTGCTTCCTGGCTGCCTTGAACCCAGCAGCTTTCCTCTACCTTACCTTTCTGTGTGGTGCTCCTGCCTGTGAGCTGAGTTAGCGGGCTGATTCAGGACTGAATCCCCTTCAAATGGGAGCCAACTGTAAGCCAAGTAAGCCTTTCCTCCTTTAAATTGAAGGTGGCAAGCATCACTGTGTCTAGCAACAGGGCTGACTGCATGTTTCATAATTTCTTTATTCACTAAGTTTAGATATTTTCTGTTGACCTCTCATAATGGAAGGTTCAGTCTTGTGTAATCTAATGATTTTATGTCCATATTTTTACCTGTATTCTTTTTTTTTTTTTTAATGGTATTGGCCATTGACCTATGGTCTTCACACTGAGCTGTATGGCCAACCCTTTTTATTTTTTATTTTAAGATGAGGTCTTAGTAAGTTGGTAAATCATCCAGGCTGGGTTTGAAATTTTGACCCTCCTTCCTCAGCCTCACAGAGTGCTGGGATTTCAGGAGTGTAATCTCATGCTCTGGTGTTAATATTTTGTTAAATATCTATTCAAGTCTTTTACCACATCCTAATTGGACAAGTTATTTTCTTATCACTATTTAGAATATTTTCTATGTATTGTAGAGAAAGATGTTTATTGCTTATATAATTTGAAGACATGTATTCTATGGTTTGTCTTTTATTTTTCTTAACAGAGTTTTTGGATTTAGGTTATTTATTTATTTATTTATTTATTTTTTATTTCTTTATTTTGCTGAGCAGACAACTTAATTTCAGTGAAGTCCACTGTGAGTAACCCAGAAGAGCTTCTCTGCCAGTTTCTGCTTCCTTCTGGTACCTTACTCCGGAACTCAGACCACTCCTACAGCCCTCCAGTCCTAGTACTCACTCCTGCGCTGAGTAAGAGTTACTGTTTTTCATTGAGCCTGTGTCCCCATGTCGTATTTGGTCAGGGCACTGCCATGTATTAGACTTTGGGGTGCATCTGGGAGTCCCCTGACATATTTCCCTTCTCTCAAGGATCACAGGCCTGTCCTGCCCATTATTCATTACCTGGAAATATCTGCCTTTTGTATTTGTTGAGCTGTATAGTTATTTATGATGAGAGAACAAGTGAGAGGATACTTATTCTCTTGTGACTGGGAGCATGTATAAGTCCTAAGATTTGTGTGCTGTAGACCTCAAGATTCTTTCTTGGATACCAAGTATAACTTTCCTGTGCTGTTAGGGAATCAGTCAGCTGCCAGGAAGCAGTGTAGTATGGTGATGGCTCGTGGGCCCTGGAACTACTTTGTCCAAGGTTGGTGATCTGATTTACCAGAGAGAGAGAAGTGTGTGATTTTTTTTTTTTTTTAAATATATTTTAGGGAAGGGTCTCCAGGGTGTTCAGGGTCTACTAGATTGGACTCATAGCGATTCTCCTGTTTACAGCCTCCCAAGTGCTGGGATTATAGGCGTGTGCCACCACACTTGGACTCCATGGTTGGCTCAGCGTGCCTGGGGGCGTGGCCTGCACAGCATGGGGGACTGGGTCCCTAGGCTTGTCCATTGTCTTTTAAATTTTTGTACTTAAATTTTTCCCTGCTGTTTTTTCTTTCACAGCTACTTCAAATCTGATGTGCTCAGTATTAAATGTTTGATTTACTCTCATCTATTTCTAATTATGTCTTTTTTACTCAGTGAAAAGCGTGGAGTCCACTTTAGCCTTCCTCCTCTTTTTTTT
>NW_004524732.1:1045248-1049154 GCF_000260255.1 Octodon degus
CCTGGGCTAGGACTGGGTCTGGGGGTTCCCGGAAGTTGGCAGAAATTCCTACTGGGCGGGAGGGGTGGGGGGCGGCACGAGGGGGCGGGAGAGAGTCCGGCCCTCGCTGCGCCTGTGCTGGGACTGGTCCCGCCGGCGCAGGGTAGCAGGAAGCTCTCCACACACTCACCGGACCTGGGCTAGGACTGGGTCTGCCTTCCTCCTCTTTAACAGTTACATCTACTTTTTACCAAGTCGTGGGAATTCCATGTACAAAATATATCACAGTGTGTACCCAGCTGTACTACACATCTTTTTTTGGAACTTTGGTACTAGCCCCATCATAACTTCCATTGATTCCTTATGCACTCCTCTTTATTCCATTCACCACCCTGCTGCAAATAAGAAGCAAGGCCAGTAAGCTGAAATGCTCAGTTTCTCATAATAAGGTGTAAGTGGATATTGGCCAGCACATGTCTCTAGAGCTGTCAGTTTCTCAGTTGGTCCACCTCCTACTTATGGTGGATATGTTCTTTGTGTAAGCTTTAATTGGAAGATAGATCATTCAGACCCAGGAGCTGGGTCTTCTGTGTTCTGCTGATTTTTATTTGTTAATTAAAACATATATTTATGGTGTGCATACTTTTCTGCCACGTTGTAGGATTCTAAATACCTTCAAGGGAGTCAGAATTTGAGTAGCAGAAGAGACATTCAGTGAATGATTTTAGACAAGCATGGAATATGACAGATATATATAGGGGACATTGATCCCATGGGAGAATGTTACAGAGAGGTAGCATGGTCTAAGGGTCAGGAAGATAGCCTAATACACTGAGAAATTATTTAAAGTGCATCATGCTTACTTTGGCTTGTTACAGTGACTAGGGAGGTATGGGAGTTACTGTGTTTGAGGGATAAGAGGTAGGGATGATAAATTCCCTCAAGTAGCCTCAAGGGCTCTCACAGTGAGGAATTGTCCAGTGTCTCTCCCATCCCCAACCTTTAATCTCCTGGGAAACTGCCTCTAGGTTCTTAATATAACCTAAGATAGTTATGCTGATAGCACCATCTAGTGAGGAGTTAGGTCACACACACAAAACTGATTTTCCTTACAGAAAGAGGAGAAACTCTGAAACACTAAACTTCATGCAGAATAGTAGATTGCAGAATCATAGTTTGGGAGCAGGAAAGAATATTGGAGTTAATTTAATCCACCTTTTCTTTTATATATAAGGAAACTAGAGTCCAAAAATTGGTAGGACTTTTCCAGTAACATGTCTAGTTTGGGCTAAGGAGATAGCCCAGCAGTCTAAGTGCCTGCTTGGCAAGCACAAGAATCCGAGTTTAGTTCCGGGTACCTTATCCCGGGTGCGCCAATATGGCCTCGAAATACTGGATGTGGTGGCACACACCTGTTATCCCAGTGCTGGGGAGGCTGAGACAAAAGGATCACTACAAGTCTGAGCTGCATAGTGAGGTCCACATCTAGTTAGTAGGAAGACCCTGGCTTTTGTCTCCCAGGTTGCTATTCTGAACTTTCATCACCCTGAGTTTTTATTTGGATTACCATTTTGGTTTCATAGCTTATTCTCTTAAGAAAAATGAATTAATGAGACCATTTAATATGTGTGTTGTGAAGTAACTTCGATAGTACACACATTATGTCTAACATGGGGCCAGGGAGATGGCTCAGTAGAATAAGCGCTTCCTTGGCAAGCTCAAGGGCCTGAGTTCAATCCCCAGTTCTGCCAAAAAATAAAAATAAAAGACTGTACACATTATGTCAAACATATTTTTTGTTTGTATTTTTTAGTACAGGGTCTACATAGTCTATAGAGTCTCACTACGTTGATCGGACTCCTAGTGATTCTCCTGTTTTCAGCCTCCCAAGTGCTGAGATTACAGGTGTACCACCACGCCCAGTCTCAGTCGCAGTCTCAGCTTGCTGCCCTGGGGACGGGGCTGGCATGTAACATTTTGAACATAGTTTTATCATTCAGAGAAATGAGTGTTCACAGTTGCTATGATGAGCTCTTAATTGTTGAGTCACATGATAACACCCCACCTAAAGACAGAAAAACATATATACATGAAAATTTATTTAAAACTTAAATATTGATTGATGAACTAATATGGCAGCAATCAGAAGATGCTGAAAACTTATGCAAAAACTTTTTATGCTAAAATATACCACAAAATATAGTTCCCATTTCTTTTCACTTTCCTTTTTAATGAGGAGGATTGACGAATACTAAGAATGGCTTAGCTGAAACTGTCTTGAGCCTATGTCATGTTCAGTTGGAAGAGAACAATTTTAAATTGTTGACTGGAAAGATGTTTATAAAAGGAGTGGGCTGCAAATGTGAGTTTTAACAGATGATGCCATCAGTCTTGGAAAATGAAGTTGTGGTTTGTGTGACAGAAATATGTTGGTTTGCTATGAGTGGTGAGGACAGTGACGATGGACTGGCTGTGGCTCCAACAGTGATATAAGTGACGTTTTCCCAATGCTGGGTGTTATTTCAAGTGCCTTGCATGTGCTCTTCCCATAATCTTTATTACAAGCCTGTGAGGCTTCAGTCCTGTTGTTATCCTCATTGACAGATGAGATAGCGCACTAGAGAAGTAATTTGGCAGAGGTGTCACAGATACTAAGGTTTTTCCTGCTGCAGGTAGAGGTACATTCATTTCTGTTATCAAACTTTATTTAACTGCTGGAAACAATTTTGATCTTGTATACTATAGCCTCTAACATCATTTTATTTGTATATGTTACTGGTCTCCTAAATTTTGTCCTATACAGCGCAGTGTATTTTTCTTGTTGTATGAGTCCAACTACCCTCTGCCGTAGCCCTTTCATAACATTGTCTCAGATGATGGTTTTACTGGCCACTTGTTTGTGTGAAATACAGGGAAGAGTGCCAGAATGACTGGGACAAGTGTCTGGTGTTAATAGTGTTCAAAGAAGATTGAGAATTGCTGGGTATGGTGCTGCACACCTCTAATCCCAGCACTCAGGAGGCTGAGGTGGGGGAATTGTTACCAGTTTGAGACCAGCCTGGGCGACAGAGTAGGTTCAAGGCTCAGCCTAGACTACACAGCAGGATCTTGTCATTATCCTCCTGATGAAAAAAAAAAAAAAAAAAAAAAAAAAAAAAAGAAAAAGAAAAAAAATTCAGAGTTGGTAACAGAAGAATTTCTCTCTTGGAGGGTGTCATGGGTGATGAGTGTTTTGTTATAGAGTCTAGTGCATAGAAAGAGAAAATTGAGATAACGCTTTTCATTTCTAATGAACATTTTGACTACAGGTAGAGTGCATCTAGGCTTCTGGTTTTGTTTTAGCATTAGGAGATGCTCAGATTATAAGGGCAGTTCTTACGCTGCTGTATTCATTATGAATATAATAGCTCATTGAGTTTCTAATTGAATATTATTGAATTCTTTATCAGTTAATATTCCCTTAATATTCATGCATATTGTTAATTATAGTCTGGATTAAACTAGATCTTTCTTATAAATTCATGACATCACTTATGACCAAACAAATTGTAATTACAATACTACTCTGATTGTTCACTAGGGAAAGGAGTACAAATAGTGCTCTCCTTGTTCTCAGCTCTGGACTGTCTGCTTTGCAAGAGTTATCATATTGGCCTTGTGATCTCCTGCTATAATTTCAGTGTTACAAATGACCCTGAGGTTCTTGGACAGGGAAGTTTTGTGCAAGGACCCAAACTTACACCTGAGTCAAATTGTGGCCCTGCTGTGAGCTTTGTGACTTTTGCCAGGTTATCTAAATTTGGCCTTGATTTCCTCATTTGTTCTATAAAGTGAAGGTAAGAATAATACTCATCTCACGAGGTGCTTTGTGGATTAAGTGAATTAATGTTTTTAATGAACCTAGTATGGTGCCTAGCATGTGGTGCT
>NW_004524732.1:1051401-1053811 GCF_000260255.1 Octodon degus
ACATTGATGGTTAGAATTGAGATGTATTGACTTATGATTGACATGTTATTTACCTGTTGTCATTTACTCCTTATTCTCCTGTGTTTAATTGCTTGCCCTATTTAGTTGGTTGCTTGTGATCTCATTCGTGGAGTTCTGATCATTTTGGTCCCCCTCTAGAACATCTTTCAGTAGCCTGTGTATGGTTGGCTGTGTCATCACGAAATTCTTTAGCTGTTATTTGTCATGAAAGTATTTCACTTCTCCGTCAAACTTGAAAGAGAGTTTTGCAGGGTATAGTAGTCTGGGCTGGAATTTGTTTTCATAGAGGACTTGAAGTACTCTGCTCCCTGCTCTTCTTGCCTTCATGGTTTGTGAAGAGAAATCGGCCGTAATTCTGATGGAATTTCCTTTGAATATGATCTGCTTCTTTTCTCTAGTGGCTTTCAGTATATTATTCTTGTGCTGAATTTCTGGGATCTTGACTATTATATGTCTCGGTGTGTCTTTCATTGGGTTGAGGTTACTTGTCGTTCTGTATGCTTTGGTTACCAGAATGTCAGATTTTTTCCTCATATTTGGGAAGTTTTCTGCTATTACTTCTGCCCATATTTTTTTTTCTGCCCATATTCTTTTAATTTCATTTGTATTGACTCCTTTCTCATTGATGCCTATTAGTCAGATATTGTTCATATTTGCATCATCTTGCAGGTGATGGATTATTCTTTCCTGCATCCTCGTTGTTTTTAAGAGATCTTTTCTTACCTTTTCACTAGCTGCACCAGTATCTTCAAGATCTGAAATTCTGTCTTCACTTTCACTTAAACGGTTTTGCAAGCTTGTGATTGAGATTTTAATTTCCTCTACATCTCTTTGACTTTGCTTCATGTGATCTATTTCTTTCTTTTATTGCTCATTCAAGGAATCCATCATTTTTCTAATCTCCTCTATTTTTTTTTTTTTTTATCAATGTCTTCTTTAGAGGCAGGTATAAATTCTTTTACTGCAGTGTTTTTTTCAGATTGGGTTTCCTTCCTATGTTTCTGTAGTTGCTTCTTTACTTCAGATGCTATGAGTTCTCTGAATTCTTTTTTTATTTCAGAAAAGAATTGTGCTCTGAGTTCCTCTATAACTTTCTGCTGTTGCTTCTTTACTATTGACTCTATTAATTCATGCATTTGAGCCCAGCTAGTGTCCTCTCCACTTTTTCTGGTTGGGCTTTGGGTTTCCTCCATATGTTTCTGCATTTCATTCTTTACTGCAGATGTTATTAATTCAGGGATGTCTTTTTTTATTTCCAATCTGAGTTCCTCTGTATCTTTCTGCAGCTGTTTCTTTATTTCAGAAGCGGTTGATTCATTGCTTTCAGCTGTGTGATTCCCAATTTTTTCTGTGTTATTGTCCTCTGTACTTGTTATGGGTGGGCTTGGGTTCTGGGGTTGCATTTTGTTCCTTCTCATCATTTTGTGTAGCACTGTCTTCTGACCTTTTTTGTAGATCTTCGTTGTAGTTATAACCTTAGCATGTATTAAAGTTCAGGTGCAAATCGGGCATGGGCTAGGACTGGGTCTGGGGATCCCAGAACATGGCAGAAATTCCTACTCGGCGAGTGGGGTGGGGGAGGTGCTGCGGAGTGGTTGGGGACATCCCAAGAGAGTGGAAGAGAGTTTCACCCACGCTGCGCCTGGGCTGGGAGCAGTAGTAGGTCCTGCTGGTGCAGGGTAGCCGGAAGCTCTCCCACACACTCACTGGGCCTGGGCTAGGACTGGGTCTGGGGGTTCCCGGTACGCGGCAGAAATTCCTACTCGGAGGGCAGGGTTGGGGAGGTGCTGCGGAGTGGTGAGGGGCATCCCAAGGGGGTGCAAGAGGGTCTCACCCACGCTGCACCTGGGCTGGGACCAGTAATAGGTCCCGCCAGTGCAGGGTAGCAGGACGCTCTCCCACACACTCACCGGGCCTGGGCTAGGACCGGGTCTGGGGGTTCCTGGAAAGGGCAGTAATTAGTACTCCGAGGGCGGGGTGGGGGAGGTGCTGCCGAGTGGTTGGGGGTGTCCCAAGGAGGTAGAAGAGGGTCTCACCCACGCTGGGCCTGGGCTGGGACCAATAGTAGGTCCTGCTGGTGCAGGGTAGTGGGTAGCGCTCCCATACACTCACCGGGCCTGGGCTAGGACTGGGTCTCTGCATTAGTTTTGAAAGATAGTTTTTCAGGGTATATTAATCTGGGTTAGATGTTTTCTTTTAGGACTTGAAATACTTCAAACTCTTCTTGACTTGAAGGTTTATGTGGAGAAGTTGGCTGTAATTCTAATGAGCTTTCTTTTATAGGTGACCTGTTTCATTTTCTTTTTTTAAATTTTAATTTTTTAGGGAAGGGTCTACAGGGTGTTTAGTTTTCAGAGAAAACAATTCTTCAATTTTGATACAATTGTGA
>NW_004524732.1:1053911-1063115 GCF_000260255.1 Octodon degus
GAAGGTAAGAATAATACTCATCTCACGAGGTGCTTTGTGGATTAAGTGAATTAATGTTTTTAATGAACCTAGTATGGTGCCTAGCATGTGGTGCTAAAAAAAAAAAAAAAAAAAAAAAAAAAAGAAAGAGAAAGAAATGACTTGGTTTGGAGCCAAATCTTTCTCTATAATCTCATTACCTCAACTTGCTGTCTTGAAACTTTTTTTTTTTTTTTTTTTTTAATGTACTTGGTACAAGGTCTCACTATGTAGCTCGCAGCTTGGACTCATAGTAATCCTCCTGTTTCAGCAAGAGGAGCCTTCTAACCCCACTGCTGGGATTATAGGCCTGTGCCACTATGATTGGTCTCTGTGGCTGGCTTGGCACACCTGGGGATGGGGCCTACGAGGTATGCAGTACCAGGGATCAAACCCTGATCCCTGAGCTTGCCTAAGTGGGTGCTTAGTCTGCTGAGCTATATCACTGGCCCTCAGAATGTATTTAAAGATCAGTGTATTTCACTAATACAGGCTTCCTGTATTTTTCTGGCTAGTCTTTACTAGTTTTGTAGTAAGAAGGGTTACCTGGAGCCTTATCCTTTGTACATATGCTGATGTTTTATAAACATAAGTTTCTTGCATTTGCAGTTGTTTTCATTGTGACAAATGATTTATAAACTACTGATTTTTGAATATTTTAAAAAATATTTTCATTTTGATATATGATTATCACCTTATTTTCTCCTATGGTCAGAACATGGGGTCAATTTGTTATTTATTTTTACCTTTTTCTTGAGACTGAGTTTTTCTGTGCACTGTTGGCCTTGAACTTTTGATCTTTTTGCCTCAGCCTCCTGAGTATTGGGATTATACTTATGGACCATTGTACCTGTCTAATTCCCTTAAATTTTTAAGTATAAGGCAGTCTTAACTAAAAGAACCATGTTGTACAGCTGTTCTATAGAACTTCATTTTGTGTAACTAAAGCTTTATGACCATTGGCCAGCAACTGCCTATTGTCACTTATTCCCTGTCCTTCACAAGCACTATTCTATTCTGTTTCTATGAATTGTATTATTTTCAATACCTGCAATGAGTTGAATCATGCAGTATTTGTCTGTTTTTGGCTGGCTTATGTAATAACTTAATGTCCTCAAAGTTCATCCATGCTGTTGCATTTGGAGGGATTTCCTTGTTTTCTAGGGCTGAATAATATTTTGTTATATGTTTGTACTGTATCACATTTTCTTAATTTAGTCATCTGTTGATGAACATTGAAATTGTTTGAACCTCTTGGCTTTTATAAATAATGTGGCAGTGAATGTGTGATAGTAAATCTCTCTTTGAGATCATGTTTTCAAAACTCTTGGATAAATACCTAGGAATGGAATAGCTGAAACATATGGCAGTTCTATTTTTAATTTTTCAGAATATCCTCCACACTGTTTTCCATGGAGACTATACCATTTATATTTCCACAGGCAATATACAAGGATTCTAATTTCTTCCTATTCTGACTTTATTTAAAAAAGAAATTTTATAATAACCATGCTTATAGGTGTGAGGTGATATCTCATAAATTTTGATTTGCATTTCCCTGAGAAGTGATACTAGACATTTTTTATATTTTTGTTGGTTATTTATATGTCCACTTTGAGAATGCTTATTTATGTCCTTCACTCATTTTAATTGAAATGATATTTTTGTTATTGTATTGTAGGTAGGTATTTTTCATATATTTAGGTATTCTTTTAATGTAAAAATATTACAGATGTGTAAAAATGTTTTTTTCCATCCATTTCATATATATATATATATATATATATATATATATATTTGGTACAGGGGCTCACTATGCAGCTCGGACATATAGTGATCCTCCTGTTTTCAGGCTCCCCAGCACTGGGATTATGGGCATGTGCCAGCCTGGTCTTGGTGGCTGGCTCAATGTGCCCGAGGGCATGACCAGCACAGCCTGTGGTGCCAGGGCTCAAACCCTGGTCCCTGTGCTTGCCTAAGCAGGTACTTAGTCTGCTAAGCTGTCTTGCTAGCCCTCCCATCCATTTCTTAGGTTCATTTTTGACTCTATTAATGCTGTTTGCTCTGCAGAAGGTTTTTTCATTTCACAATAGTTCCATTTTGCTACTTTAGCTTTTGTTGCCCATGCATTTGGTGTTGTATCCAAGAAATTTTTGCCAAAACCATTGTTGGAAAGTTTTCTTCAACTATTATAGCTTCTATTCATATATTTATCTCTTCAATACATTTTCAGTTATTTTTTAAAATATGGTGTAAGGGTCCATTTTCATCCTTATTTGAATGTGGTTGTCCAGTTTTCCTAGCACCATTTGTTGTAAAATTGTATATTCATGATAACCTTGTTAAAGAGTTGTATGTAAGTGTTTTTATTTTGGAGCTTTGTGTTCTGTTCTGGTTTAATGATTGTCGTTTTGCTATTATATTTTCCTGTTATGCTACTATATATGCCTTATATTAATTTTTGCTTCAAAAGATGAAATACCACTTATTCATAGTGGTATTTCACTTTTTCCATGCACAACAACCTACACTCTTTCATTTGTATTTTAGGGAAGGGTCTACAAGGTGTTCAGGGTCTCACTACTAGATCAGACTCCTGGTGATCCTCCTAAGAGCTGGGATTACAGGCTCTTGCCACCACACCCAGTCTCAATTGCAGTTTCAGCACACCCTGGGGGTGGGGCTCATATGACAGGACCCAGGGATCAAACACCGGCCCCTGCACCTGCTTGCAGGTGCTTTAATCTGCTGAGCTATTTGGCAGGCCCAACAGTCTACACTTACTCATGTGAAAAAAAATTCAAATTTAGTCGTGTTATCATCTTCTGGAACTTTATTGTAACTTCCCAAACCCCACATTCTGGCCTGAATTTCTTGTAGCTCCATTTCCTGTAGAACCAATGGTCCCAATCTCACACAACCAGCAACAGAGCTGTCCTTACATGAGCGCTTCTTCTCTAGGTAGCTCACGAGTTTGGGCAACCAGTTGTCAGTGATTTTATCCGGTTAATCCTTCATCCAAGTCACGATATCTTGCACGCTGACTTCACAGTTTCACACTAACTCCAGTGTTAATTGGAGACTTAGGAAATGGGGGTGGCAACAAGAATGGTGACCATTAAGAATGCTGGGCCATAAAAGGTGACCAAAAGGTGCAGGCACCAGAGTTCAGTTAATGAGTACATTAAGTGCATACATTATAGCACAGATAAATTGAATTATGAGGATTCATATTAGATATAGCCATGACCATTTATTATCAAGTATGCATATTATTTGTGTTATGTCTATATTCCAGTTGGTCATCTGGTATTAAGTCTCAAATTCATCTGTTTAAATAGGCACTTAACCTCTCCTCCAAAGGTGCCTCCTTGGTTATTTATAGATACTTAATTATAATTTATATTATATTTATTTTAAATATTAATGTCAATATTCGTATTTAATAGCTGTTAATATTATTTTATAATTCAGTTTGCCAGTTGTGTGTTGCCACAGACATTAAATGTATCTATCTGGCTGAGGATCTTCACAGGAGCTTATTTTGGGGGTAGGGCTTATCTCACAAGCATCCTGAAAAATCATGCAAGGGCTTATTTTGTGGTGAGGTCTTATTTTTAGGAAAATATGATAATACCATATTACTTTAGGTACCGTAGCTTTATAATATTTTGAAATTAAGAGGCGTGATGTTTCCAGCTTTGTGCTACCTCATGATTGTTTTGTTTACTCTAGTGGTTCATTAGAATTTTAGTTTAGTTTTGTTTTTTTTTTGTAAAAATGCCTTTAGGATTTTGATGGGCATTGCATTGAATCTGTAGATAGCTTTTGATGATATGGACATTTTAACATTACTAATTCTTCTAATCCATGAGTAGGAGATGACTTCACTTACTTAATTTTAATCTTTTATGGTTTTCAGTTTGTAAGTCTTTTAAGATTTTTTTATACTCATAAATTTTGTTTTTTCCTTCATTTCTTTTTCAAATGATCTGTTGTTAGTGTATATGATTAAATGGTTTTGTATGTTGTTTTTGTAACCTGAACTTTACTGAATTTATTAGTATATGCTTGTGATACATAATAAATACATTTATCATGGGGCATTTATGCCTAGATATAGCCCGTCCTGATCCTTTTATGTCCCCTTCCTGTTTCCTGTCACCCCTGTCATCATTGCTCTCCTTTCTATCTCCATAGAGTCTGTCTCCCTGTTTTTATCATCTTTTCTTTTGCTCTTTTAGTTACTTATACATTGTTTTCTTTTTTTAGCTTCCTGTGTCTGACTTATTTCACTTAGCATTATGGTCTCAAGACACATCCATTTTTCTACAACTAACTCAAATTTATCGTTCTTGATGATGGACAGTACCCTGTTGTATATATACACCACTTTTCTTTATCCATTCTTCTGTTGGGCATATGGGCTGCTTCCATGAGTTAGCTACTATGAATTGTGCTGCTGTAAACATGGGTATTTATGTGTCACTGCAATATGATGTCTTCAACTCTTCTTGGAAGTGCCATATCCTGTGCAGCTAGGGAATCCTGAGACAGGTGATAGGAGATTAAGATAAGACAAGATGCAAGGGGCCGGCTAACTAGCTCAGCAGATGAAAGTGCCTGCAAGCAGGCGCAGGGGTCAGAGGTTCGATCCCTAGGCCTGCCATACCGGCCCCACCCCCAGGGTGTGCTGAGACAGCAGTAGAAACTGGGCATGGTGGTGCACACCTGTAATCCCAGCTCTTGGGAGGCTTTAAACAGGTGGATCACTATGAGTCCAATCTAGTAGTGAGACCCTGAATACCCTGTAGACCCTTCCCTAAAATACAAAAACAAAACAAACAAACAAAAAAACCAAGATGGATAGGTAAAGGAAAGCTGGAACATGGCCCTCTGATGGAGAGGCATCTGTGTCTCACAGCATCAGTATGTTTATTTATACAAAATGACAAGATGTGGAACCTGTGATGGGGTTGAAAGTGTAAAGTCTCTGTGTTTTGCTAAGGCTGTAGTTCCCAAGGAGGAACACTGAGGGGCTGGAAACCTGCTAACAACTGAGCTGAGGTCTCCTTATTTGCACAATCTGCCTCTGACATTTCATGTTCCTGGGACTGGCTTTGTTCTAGTCTCAAGGAGTTCATCAACCTCTGACTCGGTCACTCCATACAGCTAAGATACCCCAAAGAGGTACAGTTTGATGAAATGAAATCTGCAGTTTTACTTTTTGTTGTTGTTTTTGGTCCTGGGGACTGAACTCGGGACCTTGTGCTTGCCTGACAGTGTAGTTTTACTTTTTGTAGCAACACCATACTAACTTTCATAATGGTTGCACTAGTTGACATTCTTGCCAACAAGGTAGGAAGGACTCCTTTTTCCACAACCTTGCTAACCTTTGTTCATTTTTGAGTTCTTTTAAGCCATTCTTTGTGGAATAACATGTAATCTCAGTGTTGTTTTGATTCACATTTCTCTAATGGTGAAAGATACTGAACACCATTTAATGTAACCATTGGCCATTTGTACTAAATGTATTGGTTCTAACAGTGTGTGTGGGTATGTGTCCTTTAGGGTCCTAAAGGATTATGTCATCAGCAAAGATAGCATTTTACTTCTTTCCTTCTGATTTGGATGCCTTTTGTTTCTTTTTCTTGCCTGGTCAAGACTTAGTACTTCATTGAATGAAAAATGACATGTTTAGATATTTATGTCTTGTTCCTGATCTTAAAGGAAAAGGTTTCAGCTTTTCCTTATTGAGTACAGTGTTAGCTGTAGGCTTATCATGTATTTCTTTTACTATATAGAGGTATATTCCTTTTGTATTGCCAAGAGGGCTTTTTTTTTCTTCATTATGAAAGAATGTTGGGTTTTGTCATTTGCTTTTTTTTTTTTTTTTTTTTGCATTTAATGACATGTTTTTGTCCTTTATTTTATTAATGTGATGTATCACATTTACTAATTTGCCTATGTTGAGCCATCCTCACATTCCAGGGATAAATCCTATTTTGTCAGGACAGATGATCTTAGTATATTAAGTTTGATGGTATTTTATGTTTACCAAGGATATTGGACTGTAATTTTCTTGAAATGACCTTTTAAAGTTTTGCTATCAGGGTACTGTTAACTTCATAAAAGTAATTTGTATATAATCCCTCCTGTATGATTATTTTTGGAAAAGTATCGTAAGGACTGGCATTAGTTCTTTGAATGTTTGATAGAGTTCAGCCAATGGGAGGAGACTTTTTGTTATTGATTTAGTCTCCTTATGTTATCGTTTCATGCAGTTTTTTAAATTCATGATTCAGTCTTGATAGGTTATCTAGAAATATATCCATTGATTATGGTTACCTGATTTGTTGGGATATAATTATTCACAGTAGTCTCTTTATTTTTGTATAATCATGTAACATCTCCTCTTTCAATTCTGATTTCTTGTATTTTATTCATTTTTTAAATTCCAGCTATTTTTCAGTTCTGTATATGTTCTATATAGAAGTCCTTTCTCAGAAGTGTGATTAGCTAAATTTTTACCCCCACTCTATGGATTGTCTTTTCACTTGGCTAGTGTTTCTTTGATGTGCAAATGCTTTTTAATATGAGATCCCAGTTGTTGATTGTTTGAAGTATTTCCCTGCACTTTGAGTTTTGTTGATGAACTCTCTTCCTACACCTATGTCTTGAAGATTTCTACCCACTTTCTCTTCCGGTAGATTTAGTGTTTCTGTTCTAATATTTTCTCCTTTGATTTATTTTGACTTCAGTGCATGGTGATAGACATGGGTCCAGTTTTAATTTTTGGCATTTAGGGAGCCAGTTTTTCCAGCACCATTTATTAAAGAGACTTATCTTTTTTACTGTGAACATTTTTGGCCCCTTTGTCAAAGATTATATGGCTGAATATATTTGTAGTTGTGTCTGCATCTTCTAATCTGATCCACTGATTCTTGAATTTTGTTTTTGTCAGTACTATCCTGATTTTATCACAGTAGCTTTATAGTATAATTTCAGATCATGCATTGACATGCTTTCTGTTGTGCCTTTGTTGCCCGTGATTGCCTTTGCTATTCTAAGTATCCTCTGCTACCAAATGAATTTTAGGAATTTTTTTTTCTAGTTCTGTGATGTGTGCTAATGGTTGGGATTGTATTATAGCTGTGTAACAGTTTTGGGGGTATGATCATTTTCATTATGTATGTTCCTATCCATGAGCAAGAGATATCTTTCCCTTTTCTGATATCCTCTTGGAGCTCCTTTACCAGAATACAGTAATTTTCAATCTATGGGTCTTTTACTTCCTTTGTTAGATTGATTCCTAAGTACCTCATCTTTTTGGATGCTATTGTGAAGGGTGTGGTTTCCATAATTTCTTTCTCAGTGAGTTTGTTTGTGTATAGGAAGGCTATTGATTTTTGAGAGTTCACTTTGTATCTTGCAACACTAGTGAATTTGATTATTAAATCTAAAAGTCTTTTTGGTGCATTTTTTGGAATCTTCTATGTAGAATATCTTATTATCTGTGAATAATGATAATTTAACTCTTCCTTATTTCCTATCCTTATTCCTTTCATTTTTCTATCTTATTTAATTGCTCTGGCTAATGTTTCCAGGACTGTATTAAATAGGAGTGGTGATAGTGTACATCCTTGTTTTGTTCCTGATTTTAGTCTGAAAGCTTTCAGCTTTTGTCCATTTGTATGATGTTGGCTATTGGTTTGTCATAGATGGCTTTTAGCAGATTGAATTAGAGACCAATGTTTAAAAAAAATATCTTTTATTTATTTGGCACAGGGTCTCACTATGCAGCTCAGACTCATAGTAATACCCCTGTCTCAGTCTTCCTAGTGCTGGAATTATAGACATGTCCACCGTGCCCAGTTTTGTGGCCAGTTTGGCACAGGGCCAGCATGGCATGTGGTACCATGGTCAAACTTGGGTCCTTGCTCTTGTCAGGCAGGCACTTAGACCGCAGAGCTATCTCCCAGGCCTATTCTGATTTTCTGTAGTTTTTTTTTGTTTGTTTTTTAAATCGTGAATGAGTGTTGGACTTAAGAAGAGTATAAATTCTGATATTGTTGAATGGAATACTTTGCATCTACTAAGTCCATTTGTTCATGGGTTTGGTTCAGTTTTGATATTTCTTTGTTTTTTTTTTTATTTTTGTCTTTTTGAAAATAAGGATGTTAAAATTGTTTTGTTGCTATTTGATTTTTCATGTCTATTAATGTTTGTCTTATATAGTTTGGTACCCCCATATTTGGTGCATATAATTTGATTTTTATGTCTTCTTGAATTTTTACCCCTAACAAGTATATAGGTTCTTTATCGCTTTTGATCATACTTGGTTTGAAGTTCATATTGACTGTAAGCAGAATAGCTACCCCTGCTTTTTTCTGGGTTCCTGTGTGTTGCATGGACTGTTGTTTTACATCCTTTGACTTTCAGCCTATGAATATCTGTTTGAATTCAGTGTATGTCTTGTATACAGCGTATTATTGGATCTTGTTTCTTCATCCATTTTGACAGTCTGTTCTGAGTGGTGAATTGAGGCTCTTTACATTTAGAGTTATAACTGATATGTATTAGCTTATCTTTGTCACGTTATTTTGCTGTTGTTGGTTCCCTCTGTTTAATTGCTTAACCTGCCTGGTGGATTCTTTCTGTTGTTGTTCTTGAAATTGTTGCTATTTTTATCTCCATCTAGAATATCTTTCAGTAATGTTTGTGGGGTTGGTTTGTTGGTCATGTATTTCTTCAGTTGTCCTTTGTTTTGAAAGTATCTTATTTCTCCATTAGTTTTTTTGTTTTGTTTTGTTTCTTTTATTAATTTTATTGAGAAACAAATAGCATGAGACAGTTTCAAAACAGGTTAGTAGGGCAGTTTCAACAATTAATACATTGCATATTGTTATCTTTGTAGTAGTTATTCATAGTACAAAATGCAGACATGATATCCTGTCCAAACACTATTAGTACAAATCTTTCTTCTCATTGAATTAAGAGAAAGTAGCTGTATATCTATTCTATTTTTTCCCATAATTTTATTGATAAACAAATCGCAATGAGACAGTTTTAAATCAAATTGGTAGGACAATTTCAATAATTAACACATTGCATACATTCTTCCTAGTGGTTAATTGCTGTACAAGATGCGGACATGATATCCTATTTACAAACACCATTAGAACA
>NW_004524732.1:1070120-1073799 GCF_000260255.1 Octodon degus
AATTTAATTTAATTTTTTAATAGATTGCAAATTGAAAATAAATTATTTGCAAACATAAATGAATATAACAATAAAAACTGTCCAAAATAAAAATGAAGAAAGAATTTACAGATCAGTCAGACCTGTTTCATTTTCCAACAGCTTTTAATATTCTATTTTTGTGATGAATTCCTGGAGTCTTTATTATATGTTTGGATGTGGATTTATTTTAGTCATGACTGTTTGGAGTTCCATATGCCTCAATTAACTGTATTTCAAATTTTGTTCCCATGTTTGTGAAGTTTTCTGCTATTCTTCAAATAGTCTTTTTATGTCATTTGTGCTCATTACTCTTTTTAAATTGATACCTATCATTCTTATATTGTTTTTCTTTGCATAGTCTTCCAGTTTTTGAATTATTTCCTGATTTCTTGTTGTTTTAAGAGATTATTCTTAAATTCTTAAATTATTATTCCTTTTGTGATTGCTAACCATAATCCTGTCTTCAAGGTATGAAATTCTATCTTGCAAGCAATTTGTTAGGTTTCAATGGAATTTTTAATTTCCTAGATATCGTTTTGAATCTTTCATGTATTCTATTTCTTTCCTATATTATTTGTTCAAGGTTTCTGTCATTTACCTATGCTCCTCTTTTTTTTTTAAATGTATGTGTAAAAAATTTGCTTAGCATTTCCTTCATTATTTTTTTTTCTGATCTGATCAGATTTACTTTATAGCCTTATGGATTTGTTTCTGTATTTTGGTTGCTATCATTTCTTTTTCTTTTTTTTTTTTTTCTTCTTTTTGCGGAACCAGGGATTGAACTCAGGCCCGTGTGCTTGCCAGAAAAGTGCTTATTCTACTGAGTCATCGCCCCGGCCCCTATTGCTATCATTTCAGAAATTTCAGAGGTGTATCTTCCATCTTCCTTTATCTAAATATCTTCTAGACTTTTTCTGGGTAGGCTGGAGGTCTGAGATTGCATTTTGCTTTTTTGCATCTTGTCATTTTCTATTTCAAAAATTTTTAAATTTTATTTTCATTGTTGGCACTTGTAATTTTTTGTAGTGGTAGTTATATCAAGGACTCTGTAGGAAAAGTGATATTTTCAGAGGTGTCTTTGTGTGTCAGAGGTTCTTGGTTTGTGTCTGTCTCAAGGTCCTACCTTCCCAATTAAGAATGTAATGTTAGAATCCATTTGTTTCTCTCCAGTCCTTTGGTGTTAAGGTGTAGTGAAGTTATTACCCCAGAGCTTCCCAATATTGCTACTGAAGGAGAACAACTGATTGCAACAGACACAACATCCTAACTAAAGTCATATTAGAAACTGACACACTGTCTTGCCTATTCATTTTGTATCTTAAGTCATAGCAGCAACAGAACTGATGGTGAATTGGAGGCTTATATGTGAAGTGTTTCTCCTTGGTAGAGTGTTTTCACTCTGTGGTGGAGAAATTTAAGAAGGATAGTAATATCTCAGCAGATTAAGCACCTGCAAGCAGGTGCAGGGACTGAGGGTTCGATCTCTGGGCTTTCCGTGCTGCCCCCCCCCAGGGCATGCTGAGACAGCTGTGATCCCAGCTCTTGGGAGGCTGATCACTATGAGTCCAATCTAGTAGTGAGACCCTGAACACCCTGTAACACTTCTCTAAAATACAAAAAAAAAACAAAAAAAAAAAAAAAAAACAAAAAAAAAAAAACTGAAAAGGAAGTAGAAGCAAGGCTTAGAGGACAAAAGATGATCACACACAAGCTTTGGGAAACTTGGTAAGAGGAGAGGAGAAAAAATGAAGAGTAAGCAAAAGATTTTCTAAACTTGGTCTCTGGGTTTTGAGGATGGGATAGTTTTCTGTGGCTGGAGTTCTCCCCAGACATTTAGAAAAGAAAATGCTAAAAGAAAAAGATAAACATAAAACAAACAAATAAACAACCAAACAAAAAATCAAAAGCGGCGGCCTCACCCACTTGCTTCTATCTGTGTGTCTTTGTCCCCAAGCATAGTGTTGGTTTCCCTAATTTACCACCTGTTTGCCTCTGTTGTTATTGTGGCTTTGGCCTTTTCCACTCTGCTAGTCCCACCTGTCCATTGTCTGTACCCTCGTTGGGGTCCTACTGTGTGACTTGCATTCCCCGGTTGCCTGGTCCCACACATTTACTGGGGAGGAGTCATTCACCTGGGTTCTTCCTGGGCCGGTTGCTGGGCCCACGATCCTGGTTGGTGTTTTGTTATGCTGTGTTTCTCAATTATTTGGTCTGTTAGACCTAATCTAATTTGGAACTGCCTTTCTGAGGTCCCTTGTTTTGATAAGAAACAAGTTCCGTATTGTTTGGTCTAGAAGGTGCATAGATATTTTATGATAATATTATTAATATTGTATTATACAATGTTATTTTCCTCACTTTTGGATTATAGAATAGCTTGTTAGATGTTGGTCAACTCTCTGCCACACACAGAATTATTATAATGGTTGACCACTATTGAAATTTTTTTAGTTTTATTTCTTCTTTTTTCTTTTTCTTTCTTTCTGTCTGTCTGTCTTTTTTTTTTTTTTTTTTTTGCAGTTTCAAAACTGATTAATAGGACAGTTTCAATAATTAATACATTGTACATTGTTACCTTCTTCGTGGTTATCCACAGTACAAGAAGCAGACAGGAGATCCTGTTCAAACACAATTAGTACAAATCTTTCTTCTCATTGAATTAAGTGAAAGTAGCTGTATATCTATCCTAACTATTCTGTATATACAAATACAAAATCGTCCTTCCTTTATATCCCCTTTTTTTGTTTAGTCCTGTCAGAGGTGGGTATTGTATTGGCATCTAAATACTATAGGTGCTTGAATTCAGCTAAACAATCCAACATTGTGAATTCTTCTTTCAAGTTCTTATCATTTTTGTACGATGAATATTTCACAATAAAGAGTTGTCTTTTTTGTTTTTCCCTTTCATAACATACACTCTTCCTCTCTGATATGCTAACATTTCTCCCTTTTTCATTTTACTGTTTTACAGATATTTTGGCTCTTCCTGTTCATTGTCACTGTCCTAAACATGTTCATTTTGTATTGTAAAAGAATATCACTGAGTTCTGGGGATGTATAAAAAGTACATCTAATATATTTAAGAGAAGAGTTCTATAGCTTATAGCACAAAATCATAGGTTATTTTTCATAAATAAAATAAACACAGGTTACTGAAAAAAACTAAGCAGAACTTATTAGATTTCAGTAGAAACAAACATCAAAGGCAACATTCTGAATGAAAAGTATGTAAAAGTTGATATAAAACACAACATTTGAATGTATCTCAAGCAAACAAGAATCCGCTGGTTGAAAGAACATCTGCCTCAGTGTGCTGGATATAATCACTGTTATTAATAGCTTTTCATTTCGAGTGGGTTAGCAATTCACTTCCTGTAGCAATTCCTGTAAGGTGAGTCTGATCAGTAACATAAGTCTCATCTCTCCTTGGCTGCATGGTTTCTGCTGAAAAAAAAAAAAAAAATTTGCTGATAGCCATTCAAAGTAGCACATACCTATAATCCCAGCACTTTGGAAGGCTGAGGCAGGAGGACTCCCACAGTACAAATCAGGCATGGGCAATTTTACCAATTTTGTGAGACTGTATATTAAAATAAAATCAGGCTAGGGGATATAGCTTGGTACAGAGGTCCTGAGTTCAACTCAAGTACCACAAAAA
>NW_004524732.1:1076015-1096995 GCF_000260255.1 Octodon degus
GTGTTGTTTGGATCTGGCTGCTGTGCTCCACTTCTTTCTGCTGCAGGCATTAGAGTTGAACCCTTTGTGTCTCTCTGGCAAGATGTTCTGCTCCTGAATCAGCTAGGTGAGTCTTACCTCAAGCCCCTTTGCAGGGAGTTCTGCTGAAGGGTTCCATGCTGGGCCTGCAGCCTGGGTCGAATGAAGATCCGCGGGCCCTGGGTCTTGTTACTCACTTGCCGGGCCTGTGCTCTGGGTCTATTCAGGATCCTGGGCCCTGGGTCTTGTCACTCACTGGCCAGGCCTGCGCTCTGGGTCTGTTCAGGATCCCGCCAGGCCCTGGGTCATCTCACTCACTGCTGGGCCTGCGCTCTGGGTCTATTCAGGATCCAGTAGCCCTGGTGGTCTCACTCACTCGCCGGGCCTGCGCTATGGGTCTGTTCAGGATCCGGAGGGCCCCAGTGGTCTCACTCACTCGCCGGGCCTGTGCTCTGGGTCTGTTCAGGATCCCGCGGCTCCTTGTATTTGATTTTTGGTAGTTGATTATCAGGGTATGATTCACTTTGGGTTGGAATTGATTGATGACCTCTGCACTTTCCTGAGTATTGATATCTTAGAGAAAATTAGGATGTTTTCAACTGTTAAATGTTTTACATAACTTATAAGGACAATTTTTAAAGTTTCCCATAATTCCTATAGGCTGTCTTATTTACTGGTGAATGTCCAATGTCTTCCAACCCAATGATTTTTTTTTTTTTTTTCCAGTGGTTTAAGACCAGGTCTTGCTTTGTAGTTTGGGCTAGTGTTAAACTCATTATGTAGGCCAGGGCGGCCTCAAACTCATGACACTTCTCCTGTGTCAGCCTCTCCAGTGCTGGGGTTATAGGTGTGTACCCCATGCCCAGCAAACCATACTTTTAAAACTGGTAGAATTTCAGCTGGAATTCTTTTAAGTCATTATATATCTTTATTCATTGTTGTAGATTACCTTTCTTGTCTCAGCTTTTATTTGTGTTGTGAATGTGGTGACCTGGTTATCTCTCAATATTTAGGGAAATATTACTGTATTTGGAATTTAGCCATGATTACTAATTATCCCTATGTGAATCTCTCTCTCTCTCTCTCTCTCTCTCTCTATATATATATATATATATATATATATGTACATACATAACCTATATTATATGTTATACATATTTTACACATATAGAAATATGTGTATGTATATGAAGAACATGGGTTATATGTGTTTGATAGGTGCATTTATCTCTTTATTCCTGTTTATCTACACATACATATCTGTCCAGTAGGATTTTAAAGTTCTATGAATCTTTTACAGAACAGTCAGAAATCTTAAAGAATTATATTACTTTGAATATTAAATAAAATTTAATGGAATTTCAAATTTTTTTCTTCTTTTTTGAAGCATTGAAAATATATACTTTTGAGGGGGAATTGAACTCAGGGCCTTATACTTGCCAGGCAGGTACTGTCCTACTGAGCAGTATCCCTGGCCCTCCTGAAAATATTTTTGTTTGATAAACAGTCAGATGTTATTTACAGTGAATAGTATGTGATGTTTTATATTTGCCTTTTTTTTTTTTTTTTGCCCCGGAACAATTGAACTCAGGCCCTTGCGCTTGCCAGGGAAGCATTTATTCCACTGAGCCATTTCCCCGGCCCTATATTTGCCTTTTTGGATGTCAGGGTCATACTATTTTAAAACTTTTTGATAGCAAAATGTGATCCAAAGTAAAATGATTACAATCACCTGCTTTCCTAACATTTCTTGTAGAAAGAGTAAGTTAAGAAACATGAAGAAGTTGAATAGACCTATAAATAACTTATTAAGCCCCTTCATAAAGAATTTAAAAATAATTTTTTGCAAATATTTTAATGTAATTCAGAAGTAGAGGACCTATTGTTTCCTACCATCAGATATCTTATATACCTTCTTGCAGTAACTACTTAATAATTTCTCAAGTAGTCTTTCAGAAATTTTCTACAACAAACATCTATGGGATTTTTAAAATTTTTTTCATTAACTTTATTGAACATCAACAATTACATATCATATTAAAAATTGTAGACAAATATTGAAATGTGAAAGATATAAGATGTAGACAGTGAATTTTAGAGAAATATTTCTGAAATGAATGTATAGCATGAGATTAATAATAGATTGAACATTGTAAATATATTATTTACAAGCTTAAATGAATATAATAATAAAATTATCAAAAGTAAAAATGAAAAAGAAAGAATTTACAGATCAGTCATAATAGTTCACTCTGTCAAAATAAAGAAACTTCCACTCATAGTTAGAATTCTCAAAGTAGAAATGGTAGGCAAAAAAATTTCAAGATTTAAAATTTCTGAATTTAGTTGAACTTATAACACCACATTTCCAAGAAAAAATGAACCTTTTGCTCAAGAAATTTGAATAAAATCATACCAAGATACACAAAAATGAAATTGTTCAAAACTTATTGTAAAGAAAAAAAATCATTAAAGCATATACATAAAAAAATTAGCCATGGAAGAACAAAATTAAATAGCAATTTATTCTACATTAGAAAGAAAAAAAAAAAGCAAGTGTATAAGAAACCGGACTGGGGGCCTGCCCCCTAGCTCAGTTCTTTAAGTGGCTGCTTCGACAAAGCAGTCAGGCTCAGGTTGCTGTGGTTCGATCCCTACACCTCCAGCCAGCCAAACCTGTCCTGAAGGCATTCAGAGAAAAAAAAACAAACCCGGACTAATTAAAGACTGAAAGAAAAAAATGATCTGTCCTGTTTGAATTTTATACTTAGCAAACATACCTTTGAAAACTAAAAGTAAGGTATTTTCCAGTTACACAAACTCAAAATATTTTAATACCTCCAGATGTAGCATATAGGAAATCAAAGAGCATAATTCAGAAGACAAGAGTAGTTGCTTTATGGTCTTGGATAAAGAATAAAGTGCTCTCAAATGATAGTTATGCAGGACTATGTAAAATATATTAGATGAACCTATTTAAAAGGTCATTAAAGATTTCTATGAAACAGTATCAGTCTTATGTCGGGTTATACACATTTTTTTTTGGGTGTGTGTGTATGTGTGTGTGTAAGAGACAAGGAAGAAATAATATAAAGTCAATGGAAATATACTTTTTAAAGTTTCTAATACTAGAAATTATCATACTATATCTTTTACATAGATTATAAGTCAGAGATACAGTATAAATCTTAAAATTAAAATTAAGATTAAGCAATATTCAGAAAATTCAGTATTAATTAATTAAAATTAAATGTTTCAAAACAATTGAACTAAGAAAAAGTTTTCATGATAGTAAAGAATTACTAAGAATAAAATAAGATAAATATTGGAATGGCAAATAAATGACCAGCACTTCTAACAGTTTGGGGGTAGGATATCACACAAAGTTCTAAGTGTTGTGGACATGGATAGTGTCCATGATGCTTACTGGTGGTCAAGTGTCCCTTGTGGGACTGAGCTACTATTTCCTTGATATCCACCCTGTAGACCCAGATAGAATCATGACCCATAGGGTACAGGAGAAGTCCATTTGTAGAATATGCTTATGGAAATATTTTGCTGCTGTATACAAAGGAATAACTGAAAGAGTGCTCTTTATACCTCTTATTCTCCTGTGTTTAATTGTTTGCCCTATTTGGTGGGTTCTTTCCATTCTCATTCATGAAATTGTCATTTTGCTCCCTCTCTAGAACATCTTTTAGTAGTCTGTGTAAGCTTGGCCTTGTCATCATGAAATTCTTTAGTTCTTTGTTATGGAAATGTTTCACTTCTCCATTATACTTGAAATGTATCAGTCTGAGTTGGAATTTGTTTTCTTGCAAGATTTGTATTACTTTACTCCATGCTATTCTTGCCTTGATGGTTTGTGAAGAGAAATCTGCCATTATTCTGATGGGCTTTCCTTTAAATGTGATCTGTTTCTTTTCTCTGGTGGCTTTTAGTATACTGTTCTTGTGCCGACTTTCTCGGATCTTGATTATCATATGTGTGGGTGTGTTTTTAATTGGATTGATGTTATTTGGAGTTCTATATGCTTCGATTACTTGAATGTCAGATTGTTTCCCCATATTTGGGAAATTTTCTGCTATTACTTCTGCCCATATTCTTTTTATATCATTTGTATTGACTCCTTTCTCATTGATGCCTATTAGTCTCACGTTGTTCATCTTTACATTGTCTTGCAGGTGTTTAATTATTTTTTCCTGCATCCTAGTTGTTTTTAAGAGATCTTTTCTTACTTTTTCACTAGCTTCTATGGTGTCTTTAAGGCCTAAAAGTGTATTTTCACTTTCATTCAAATGATTTTTGCCAGCTTGTGATTGAGGTTTTAAATTCCTGTATATCACTTTGGATCCCCTTCATGCATTCTATTTCTTTCCTATATTGCTTATTCAAGGATTCCATCATTTTTATATTCTGCTCTATTTTTGTTATCAGTGTCTTCTTTAAGAGCACTTAGTACTTCTTTCTTTATTGTTATTTTTTTTTTTACTTCAGAAATTATTTCTGATCTGATTTCCTCTATTCCTTTTCTGCAGTTGTTTCTTTACTTCCGACACTATTATTTCAGAGATTTCAGGTGTGTGATTTCCAATTTCTTCTATGCTAGTGTCATCTGCATTTGTTCTGGGTGGGCTCGGGGCCTGAGAATGAATTTTGCTCCTTCTCTTTGTCATTTTGTGTATCACTCTCTTCTGACTGTTGGTGTAGAGCTTCAATAGAGTTACTACTTTAGCATCAGGTCCAGATATACCAACTTCAAACTCATCCAAGTGGGTGTGTCTTGGGTCTGGTTGCTGTGCTCCACATTCTGCTGCAGCCCTTGGAGTTGAACCCTCTGTGCCACTCTGGCAAGATGCTCTGCTCCTGAATCAGCTGGGTGGTCTTGTGTCTAGCCTCTTTGCAGGGAGTTCTGCTGCAGGTTCCACGCTGAGCCTGGGCTCTGGGTCGGATGAGGATCCTGTGAGCCCTGGGTCCTCTAACTCACACTCCGGGCCTGGGCTCTGGGTTGAATCAGGATCTGGCGGGCCTGGAAGATCATACTGACATGCCTGGCCTGGAGTCTGGGTCAAATGAGGATCCAGTGGGCCTGGGCAGTCTCACTTACATGCCGGACCTGGGTCAAATGTATGGGATATTTTCAATGGCATATATATATATATATATATATATATATATATATATATATATATAATCACATACACTGAGAAAAAGGAGATAATTTGATGTCTATTACAAAATAATCTGCTTTTTGCCTCATTTTTATTTGAAGTCTTCTAGTTGTTCTAGCGGGTTATAGATTTGAAGTAAAATTTCTTTAGTCAAATTTATTTATTTATGTATTTGGCAGAACCAGGGATTGAACTCAGACCCTTGCGCTTGCCAGGGAAGTGCTTATTCTACTGAGCCATCTCCCCGGCTCCTGTTTAGTCTAATTTAATAACTCTGTTTAAAAACTTGAAAGTTTTAATTTTATGCTGAGCATAGTAGGTTATATTCAGGGATGGGATTACTATGAATGTTAAGTGGGGACAGAAATAATGCAGGAGGGTGGTAGTCTTTTATTTCTATGATACCATATTGTTTTTTTCTTGTTGTTACTATGCACCTATTCTACTTTTACTAAAATAGTGATGGTAAATGTTTTAAAAATATGTGGTGGTGGGTAACCCCACTTGTAACCCCTCTTGGAAATCTAGGAGTATTCTCCTTATTTCCAATAAAACATCTGTCTTCCTCCTTTGAAAAAAACAGATGTAGTAACATGTGATGTTTTAAAATGTTCTCAGAACAAGCTTACTGTGTGTGCTTTTATTAATTTGTGTTTTAGGCTTGTGTGGATGTACGAGCCAGTTCAGTGTTTTGGCAGCAAATGGAGTTTGCAGATGTCCTCCAGGGTCACCCCAAGCTGCCAGAGTGGTTGTCTACACACCCTTCTCATGGAAACCGAGCTGAGCACTTGGACAGACTTATACCACAGGTGAGCTAACATTGTACAAGGCAAGGAGTTATTTCACTGTATCATTTACTACTATTCTTTCTTTTGCATAGGACAAGAGTTGTAACATGTCAGCTATTTTTATTATTATAATTATAGAATATCAGTTTTCCAAGGACTAGTCTAAAGAAATGAAATCCTGCTTGCTCTCATATCTTAAAACATAAGTTGCTTTGTACAGTTGACTTTTTCTAATGGTGAAGATTTAACTTTAACTCAATCAGTAAAAGTTTAAAACAGGACATATTGTTATTTTTAATTTATTGATAAAAATTTATTTTTTCCTCAGTGATGTAATCTTTTTGTTAAAAAAAAAAATCCAAATAATGAGTTGAAATTTGGGACTCAAATGGCCATTAATTTCAGTTTTTTTCTTAGGGAAAAAGTGTGGTGAAGGCCTATTTTCTGGCTTGTGAATGCCTCACTTCTGTAGTAACCTCACAAGCTGGAAGGGCCAAGGGGACTCTAATCCGTTTCCAGGGCTCCACTGTCCCTACTATTCCAGGCACTTTTGTGAGGCCTCACCCTCACTCACCATCACATCCAAATCTGGAGGGTCACAGCATCAGTCTGTAGCTAAGCTTACCCCAAACCAATTCCATTTATAATCTGAACTTGAAGAAAAAAATATTTGAGAAAGAAACAGCAGTAAGCTTGCCTACTTTAGTGTGCAGTGATTACTCAGCTTACCAAGGGCAGCGTAGGCCTCACAACGTGTGTGTCTCACTGCGGTGTGGGTGTCACTGACTCCAAGAGCCGCTGCAGTGCTGCTCCCCAAGACCCGGGGTGGTTAGCATTCCTTCTCAGGCCTGCGCTTACCTCTGAAGCCATGGCAAACCATGATTTCTCTTGGTCATTTCTTTGTTTTTATTTTTGCTTAATGAAAACTTAAAATTAGATAATTTATTAAAGCATAATAATGAATTTTACTAACCAACTTCGATATAAAGCCTTTTCTAAATTCTGAGTTATTTCATGAAATTACTGAAAATCTTCAGAGAAGTTAAAAAATGTGCATTAGAAATTTTTTGTTTTTATAATAATGAGTTGACCAGTGAGTATAAAGAACAATGGTTGGAGAAACAAGTGTTATTTGGGAACCACCGGTGAAGAAAAACATGGAAGTTAGTTTTCTTCTAAAAATAAACTATTCCAGTTCAGAAACTGAATTTGAAAATGTGAGATAAATTTCTTGTGTTTCCCCCCAAGTGATTAAATTCAATTTGAAAGCAATAAAACTCTACTACAATATTGGGAATAATTCAGTGGTTGAAATGAAATTGATAATTAGAGGAAGGGTATACTGTTAATTAGAATACACAGTCATAACTCAAAGATTGTAATTCCCTCCTGCCACAGGTCTAATTTCTATGATGGAAGAAAGCAATTTCTCAGGCAGTGTATGGAGTTAGTGACTATACGTAACTAAATACATTTTAAAATTATATTTTGTTTAGGATTTTTTTTCTACTCAAATGAGTACAATGTTATATTCTCCCTAAAACTTGTTTCTGGTGGTGTGGCTTAAATGCTGTATTCTTTAAAAGTAGTTAGGAATACAGTATAGCACCAGCACACAGACAGACAAAGGCCAGACCTGATGCCACGTTATGCTAAAAAGGTGTTGGCGAAGAAATTAGAATGGTTGAATTCATTTAGGGACTGAGTGGAGAACAAGTTCCAGGACAGAAGAGCTAGAGTAGATGTTTTCACATTTAGTTGGTGAGAAAAGGACATATTTGGATCATATTCATAGGGAAACAAGAAAGCAAGATTCTGTGGCTCTATGGTGAGAACACAAATTTTGACAATTTTGATTTTTTAATTTAACTTACTGAAAGATTATGTCTTTATTGGAGTATTTGAATATCATCACAGAAATATGTTGTGTCTTGCTATAGTGTATGTATAGTTTAAGATATTTTAAACGTATATTTTATGCCTTTAGTAAATATTTATTCTCCTGTTGTATCGTGTTGTAGGTGTGGTAGCTGATGTGAACTAAATAGTCAGAAATCCACTCTTCTTAAAGGTTATTCTGCAGTACGGGAAGGCAGACAATAAAAAGAGGCAGTAGGGAGAAGTATAACTCTCTGGGGTCCCTACTAACGGCACTGGATCAGGGCCCAATATTTATGACCTCATTTAACCTTAATTACCTCCTTATAGCCTCTGTCTCCAAATGTGTTTATATTGGAGCTTTAAAATAAGAATTTAGGGGAGAATAATTTCCTTTGCAGCTAGGTGACCTGTGCGGTGAGTGGAGGTGGGAGGGGTGTTGACGTAGCACTTTAAACTGGGGCTGGAGAAGATGAGCCCTAGGGGACCCTGGCTTTGCACACAGGTGGGACTCTAGGAGATGGTTGTGTGGGGCATCAACAGGCTCCAGCTTGTGTTGCGAAGGATGTGGTTTGCATTTCCCACACAGTGCTGCAGTCTTCTAATTTTATAGTTCTTTGTCATAGTATGTTGTTCAGAAAATAGAGTAATTCCTTTTTTGTTTTGTTGTTGAATCAAGATAATGCCCCAAATTAGAAAAGATACACCCTTGCTATTTTTTTTATGTGAATCCCAGTATAAAACATGTGTAAAGACCTAGTTAAATATAATGCTGTGATCCATTGGCATTTAAAAATGATAAATATAGGTTTGTAATAATAATGTTATGTGTAGTTAATAAGCTGATATAATTTTATTTACTTGAAATAATCAGTCAAATTTAGGAAACATATCCCACATATTTTGGTTACCATAACAACTTAGGTGAAAAATTGAAGAGCAGTTGTTTTATTAACCTGTTGATGTTTAATAGCATGACAATTGTAAAATTATAGTTATACTGTTCAAACTTTAAATTTATAGTTATACTGTTCAAACATAAATTTATGTATTATGGTATTATAATTTGTCTTTGAAATATAATGCTGTGATCCACTATCATTAAAAAATGATAAATAATAGGTTTGTAACTATATTTTTTTCTTGTCTCTTGTTTTCATTTATTACCCTTTTTTTAACAAAAATTTACTTGACAGTATAGCAGTAATTGGTATGACATGACAAGCAGTACATATTTAGAAGACCAGAATGACAGGCATTCCAAGCATGACCCTAGTATTACACATTGCTATCTCCAGTGCATTTGCTTAGTTCACAGGTATCAGCATATATAGTTAGTCAGGGTGAGAATCCTGCCAAGCAACTGCTAGTTTCAAAAATTGCTGAAGATTCTCAGGATCCTTGCCTTAACCATCTTGTATATATAAATGTATGGCTTTGCCCTGTCATGTTTCTTAGCTTTTTTCCTTGCCCTCTCTTCGTTGTCTAATCCTTAAGTTCTCGCTTTCCTCTTGTGTTATACCTTCCTCTTTTCATTTTTTCTTTTGAGTTTTTACACTAGGATACTGTACGATATTTACACATGTGGGTCTGCTTTATTTCACTTATGAGTGTGTCTTCAAGTGGCATCCACTTAAATATGAAGGCTTCGAGTAACTATTAACTAACTTAACTCTTTGAAAAACAAGTTTTATAAAATAGGGATACGGGTTAATAAAGTTACTTGAAAATTTAACTTTGTAAACTACAGGTATTTGAGTTGAATTTTTGTCCCCCCCCCCCTTTGTCTCTTAACATCTTTGCTTTAGGAATGAAAAGGATGAAGAATGATAGAACATACAGGAAAAGCATTTAATTTGGAATTGTTGGTTGTTTATGTTATGTTATAATCAAAATTTTAAGAGGATTTATATGTGTTTTTATAGCTTTCAAAACCAGCTGTATTTGTGAACTGTTTTAAATCTTGATGTTCAGATTTCTTACATTCAGTTCTTAGGTATCAGAATCACTCAGTGGCAGGCTGTAAATGCATTTATTTTAATCTCATCTTGTTTGAATACTTTCAGGAAGCTCTGATTTTATGCTCATGTGTAAAACATCCTTCTGTATTTATAATTGGGCAGAGTAAAGGAACAAATCATTGATATTCTATGTCTCATGAGCAGAAGAACATGAGTGTCTAACATTAAAGTGAAATGTCATTGTTGGCCGGTGTTCACAAACATACCCAGTTCACCTTACATAATTTCATTTTGTCTGACATGGAGAGTGTTGAAGCAAAGGCAAATGCCATAGTGGCTCCTGTAATTGAGTTGGCCAGGAAGCCTCACAGTAACATTGTCTGACACCCTAAGGAAACATTGTGGTGCATGTGCTGTGTGTCTGTTTGAGGGTGAAATGAATGAGCTGTTAGAAAAAATTGCTTTGGGGGAGGTAATGACATTTTTAGGGAAACATGAAAAAGTGAAGGTGTGTTTTTCCCTTGAAATATCTTGAGTTTTCACTTTCAGAGGACAATGTATTCCAATCATAAATTCTCTTTTACAATAATGTTTTCCTTTTTAAATTAAACTTGTTATTGATAGTTTATGAATAAGTAATTGCTGCTTTATTTGCTGTGTAGTATCTAGAAGAATCCTCGTGTACAATAGCAAGTGGTTTCATAGTAATGCTTCTAGGAATAATACTTTTTAAAAGTAAAATACGTTTATTATTTACTTTTATTATTTTTAATTTTTTAAGAACTTTCATGTATTTATGGGGTATAAGTCATTTGATATTTGTATAGACTATGGAATTGTCAGATCAAACTAACATATCCTTCACCTTAGTTGCGTTTTTATTTTTTAATTTTTTTTTTTTTGGTGGCAGCATTTAAAATCTCTTAGCAATTTTCTATGATATGGCATATCATTATTATTTATTGTGGCCACAGTGCTGTGCTGCACTGTGTCGTGGAAGCTTTGTCCCCTTTGCCCAGTATTTCCCACCCCCACTTCTCCACCTTGCCCCCAGCAGCTGTAATGTATTCTGGTGTTTTAGATCCCACGTGTGAGATCAGCTGAGATAGAAATACTACATAGGCAGTCAGACAGAGCCAGCCTGTTGAGGGAGTCACTGTAAAAGTTGAGATCACATCACAACTGTGGATGGATATGCATCTGAAGATTAAAGTCACAGTAGCCAGATTTACGTACTTCTCTAAAGGATAAACCAGAAGTTTGAGATTTTTATTACCACCTTTTTGAGATTCCCATTTAAATAAACCAGTGTCTAATTAGGGTTGGGCCATCTTCCACCGAGAGTACTAAGACTGAAGACAGACTGAGACCTCAGATTATCAACCAAGGTCGCTTTCTTGCTACCTTTGGATCAATATTAGCCAGGTGGCTATACTTGTAATCCTATTGGTTGGTGATAGTTTGTACCATGTTGTACCCACCTCAGTGTGCCCGGAAGGCAGGTGCTTAGGTGCCGAGCTGTCTCCCCAGCCTGTCAGTACATTTCTAAAGCTCAGGAAGGGATTTTGAGCTCTTTTTTTACACCATTCTGTAGCCATTTTTACTTTTATTTTATCAGTAGGTAAATAAGCAATAAGGTGTGTAGATATATGTGAAACAGCTCCATTTCTAGGGTAGTAATCTATCAGACAGTAGTTTATTTCCATGACAAGTATCATTTTTATTATTAACTTTTTACAGTTCACAAAGTTGTAAAATCATTCAAAGACCATGAAAGATAGAAATAACCCCAGATGTTTTACTTTTTAGGGCACCTAATAATCTTTTCTGCTGATTTCAAAACTTACAAAATTCTTTCTTTTTATATTCTAAGGTCATTTGTTTTCATTTCAAGGAAAGATACCAAATCAAATCATTGTTTGAGATTAATTTATACATATAAATTTTGTTTTATTTTTGAGTAGCCATATAAGCAGTATCCTTGGCATATTTCTATTCTCATTAATTCTTATTGAATCTATTGCTAAGTTAGTTTTTAGGTTGTAGTTACTGTGCTGCACTATTTAGGTCTTTTGAAAAATGTATGGTTGCTTTCAGAGGTCAAGGGAGAGATTTGGAAGTAAAGGTGATAGTGTAAATGAATGTAATGGTTTTTTCCCCTTGGTGAATGCAAAACTGAGCAACCTATGTAGAAGAATAGAACAAAAAAAAAAAAGGAACAGCTTTAAAGGTTCCTTTACAGTACATTACCAGGTACTCAGAACCTAGTCTGATAGTTGAGGAAGATTGAAGAACATAACACAGCCAAGTTAAAACACCAGAAGCTGCGAGAATATCTAAGAAATTTAAGTCTTTTGAGAACCACCTGGAAATGCAAGCTGTGTATAGTAATAGAATGGAAATCTATTTGATCCTTTACTGTCTTTATTTCTTTACTGTACTTTATCACATTTATTGTTTTATATAGCTTTTCTCAAGATGTGTTTTCAGACAATTCCCAGAGTATTATACATGAAAAGCTCTGAAGTGACAAAGCTCTGACAGTTAAAGTTATGAAGTGTTTAATCCTCCCTGGCAAAGATAGGCTCTAGAAAGAAGAGCTTTTTTTTGGCAGATCTGGGGATTGAACTCAGGCCCTTGCGCTCGCCAGGGGAGTGCTTATTCTACTGAGTCATCTCCCCAGCCTCAAGAAGAGCTTTAAATTATAGACTCCACAGTAGAATGACATTGGACCTCAGAGAAGTATAAGTTTAAGGTTCAGGAAAACAAAACAGTGGAACTAGTAGCAGGGTCCAGGCCTAGGACCACTGATCTCGTACTCACAGGCATGATGACAGAGTAGAACACAGACAAAACATATATTTTACTTGTAAGGAACAGTGGGATGGTCAAAGTCCAATGACAGGCTAAGACCATGAGCCATCATATCTTTGTCTCTATTATGTATTTAGCTTGATTGGGGGAATGTGTTGGTGGACTGTAGAAGTGATGGGCTGAACTGGTGATGCAGTGAAGGTTCAGGAATTGAGGAACAATGAATTTTGGGGTAGTCACACAGGAACCAGTTCATGGTTAACTGGTAACTTGATTGTCTGCTAACTGGATTACTGAGCTAGACAGAATTTGCATAAGTCAGAATTCTCAGATGCCATGTTATCTTGTTTTTGTGGTGCCAGAATTTCACAAGCTGTTTGCTGGCCTTGGCTCTGGCTGTTGGCTTAAAGAATAATCTGTCCCTATGCCAGCCACAGGCCTTGCCACAAGCTATGTAGGCCTAGGACAGACTCTCAATTTATTTTTATGTCATTTTATTAATATGAATTATTGTCTACTTATACAATGTCAAGCTGGTCCTCAGCAGTGTAGTTTGTGTATTATAGCATTCTTACAGATTATATTCTTCTGCAAGAAAACCACAGGCCAAGTAAGGAATTGAATTCACTTAAATAACATGAAAAATAAGATGTAATTCATAAGAAACTAAATACTGACAGGCATGAGTGTGTTTACTTGTAATCCCAGTGCTCAGGGAGTATGAGGCAAGGAGATCACAAGTTCAAGCCCAGTCTGGGCAACTTACTAACGTAGCAGGCGCTGTCTGAAATAAATAAGTGGGCTATGGATATAACTTGGCGCAAGGGTCCTGGTTAATTACTAGTAACACACACACACACACACACACACACACACAGAAACTAAATATTAAGAAAAAATATATTTTCAGATGCACACAATTGATTTTTTAGAATATTGGTAATACAACTTGAAAAAAAGACATAAATATGCATGATCATTGCCAAATTGTCAGAACATAGTGTCACAATAGTTTTAGGTTTACTGGGGCAAAGAAACCAAGCAACACTCAGAGAAGTAGAAAGACTTAAGCTTTATTCCACTAGCAGGCCCAGAGGAGTGCAGCACCCCAAAGCCTGAGCTCCAAGCCTGGAGTATGATAGCCTTCTTTAAGGGCTGTGACGGGAAAAGGCAAGCAAGGTGTAAGTTACAGAAGCAGCACAGAGGCGGTTCCTCACAAGGGGACAGGCTTATAGTGGTACACATCTGCCTAGCCCTGGCTGGCCTGGGACTGAGATGACAGGGCATGTGAAGCTGTTGGCTTGTTAGACCAGAGTGCATTTGGTGTGGAGAAAAGAGGACGAATTGTAGCAGGAGATGTCAGAGTTGAAATGTTTTGTTTTTCCTCAACAATAAACAGTAAAATTAATACAAATTAGAAGGTGGTGGTCCCATAAAATTGAAATTACCTGACAGAAATCTATAAAATTTTTAAAATAAATAAATTTTATAATGATGTAGTTATATTTTGTGAATTGTTACCAAAACTATATTTCAAGAAATTTTTATCCTTTGAAATGTCTGTCATTGGTAAGGGGATGGCTAGAAGGCCTGGATTCCGTCCTCAGCACCAAAACCAAAAAATAAACCTCAACTAATTAATTAGTGAGAGAGAAAAATAGAACTTACTTTCTTTTTTTTTTTTTTGTATTGTAGGGAAGGGTCTACAAGGTGTTCAGGGTCTCACTACTAGATTGGAATTGTAGTGATCCACCTGTTTACAGCCTCCAAAGAGCTGGGATTACAGGTGTACACCACCATGCTGAGTCTCAATTGCTGTCTCAGCGAGCCCTGGGGGCAGGGCCGGCACTGCAGACCCAGGGATCGAACCCCAATCCCCTGCGCCTGTTTGCAGGTGCTTTAATCTGCTGAGCTATGTGGCTGGCTGTGAAATAGAACTATTATAAGTGCTTCAGATAGAGAAAAAACAGTCAATGAAGTTAAGCACAGATGAGCAAAATATCAGTAGATTCTTTGGAAAATTTAGTTAAAATGATTAACATTGAATTGGTTAAATATTAAAATGTCAGTGAGATCTTGGATAAAGTAACAAAATAAAGAGCTAACATAAAACTAAAATATTTTGAAAAAATGTTACTTTTAGTTAGATGATGTTAATAAAATCACGATCACAAGTAATTAAATGTGTGTGTGTGTGTGTGTGTGTGTGTGTGTGTGTGTGTGTATAAATTGCCACAGTGGATGAAGCTAGAAGTAGAAACTACAGTAACCTAGAATGAACATCCTCAGATTAATTTTGGAAACACATTAGGTGTAAATAAATCAAATAAAAAACCTGGGGGCCTGCCCCTTAGCTCAGTTCTTTAAGTGGCTGCTTCAACAAAGCAGTCAGGTTCAGGTTGCTGTGGTTCGATTCCCTACAACTCAAGCCAGCCAAACCTGCCCTGAAGGCATTCGGAGCGAAAACAAAACAAAACAAAAACCTGTACTAAAAAACCCCCAAAAACCTGTATAGCCATAACAAATTAGCAAAGAAAAGGGCAAATACCCTGATGTGGTTTACTTGGAAAATTTTTTCATAAGTTCAAAGGATAATTATTCAGGGACTAATTATTTCTAGGTACAAAATATAAAACAGATAATACTAAGTATTCATTTTCTGTTATATTTTGAGCATAAATGATTTTATTTTGACAAATTGATTAAAAAATACCTTTAAATACATTATGGGGGCTAGGAGTGTATCTTAGTGGCAGAACCTATCATAAACAGGGCCCTGGATTTGATCCCCAGCACTACAGAAGGGGGGGGGGAATTCATAGACTTGGGTCACTTACTAGCAATATTACAATGCTGTATTATTAACTATGAGCAAATAAATCATTCTCAAGTTCATGGGTAGCGTAACAGAAGAAAAACCACCTGGTACAGAGTGGGAGCCTTGAGACATGTCTTTGATGGAGCCTCTGGACTTTCTCCACAGTGTTTAGTTTGATGGGAGTCTGCTCTCCTGCTTCACCACTGCCTTTGCCCAATACAAGCCTCTCCACTCCCCTCCCTACCCCATGCTCTCTTTCCCTCCTGTTCCCTTTTAGTTTCTTTTTGAGTCAGTTTCACTATGGAGTTCAGGCTGGCCTTGAACTCACTTTGTAGCCAAGGCTAGCCTCAAACTTGCAGTCATCCTCCTGTCTCAGTCTCCTGAGTGCTGGGATTACAGGTGTGCACCACCACATCCAGCTGAAGCTCCCTTTGCACTAGCTGTTGCAGTGTTTTAGTCTCCCTGTTCCGTTTTCCACCTCAGCTCATCACAGCCTGTTTGCAGTACATAGTGAGACTGATCTTTTTAATATAATTTCCTTGCTTAAAACTTTCCAGTGTTTCTCATATAATTTTGAATAAAAATCCACACTCCTTGTTCAGTCTTTAAGTTACATAATTTGGCCACTGTTGGCTTCCTAATTTTATTGCCTGTTGCTTTCTGCAGTTTTCCTTGGTTTCAACTGTCTCCTATCAAGTTTGCTTCCTCCTCACATTTCCTTGCTGATTTCTCTACCTGAAGCATCCTTTCCTCCATTCTTCATTCCTCCCTGGAGAGCTTGCTCTGGTCCCTCTGTCAAGTAGGCTGTCTACACACTCATTTTTCACACTAACAGTGCTGTGGCCACCTCTGTGTGCTTAACCAAAATAAGCTTTCTTGCTCACTTATTGTCTGTCTCCTAACCTAGAACTTCAGGCTCCTGCTCCATTGCTATATCCTTAATGACTGTGATAGTGTTTGAAATGCCTGGTGAACATTTAAGTGACTCCATGAAGTGCAATTAGAGAGAAAAATTAGCAATATAATAGTGGGCTAAAAATAAAAAAAAAGTAGAATTGAATAGCATTTCCACTCCTCTGTAGAACATTGGCATATAGGAAATTACAGTTGATAATGAAGGAAAGATGCTCATAGGATGTGCTATTGTAAAAATGGCAGTGGCATAGGAGTCTTGGCTTTTGGGGTTTTTTTAATATGTAAAATTAAGATAGCAATATCTCCAAGGTGCTTGCTAGGTCGGTATGGGTAAGATCCTGAAACCCTCTCTCTTGCCTTGCACCTTTATAAAATACTGTAATGATAAATCTTTCTACCCTAGGCTCAGTATTTTAAGTGTTTCACTCTGTAACATCAGTTAAATGACATATGTAAATATCTGACACGATGCAAGACAAAAAATGATCAGGTAATAGGTCCTTTCACTTGTAGTTGGAATCTTTAGGTCAGTCAATTCCAAATCTATTTCAGGCCTTTCTGGTGATTCTCAGAAGTATGCATTCTTGCTATTCAGAGTACCTTCCTGATTACAACTACACTGTAAACCCTTAAGTGTTTTCCTTAGGACATTTATCATAATGACTATTCATAGCTAATGTTCTTTAATTGTTTAAAAATTCAACAAGGGTTTATTAGTGTCTATTACATGCACTTTCTGTGTTTTGGCAAAGCAAAGGATGTGCAAAAGCATACTCTATCTGTATTTTGGGGCATTCATTTTTAATAAGGGATTTGAATTTAGAGAAGTAAAATGATATTGGCACCCTGACATGTAATAAGATAAATATGTAATGCAAAACAAAAAACCCAGAAAAAGACTGGGCGTGGTAGCACATGGCTGTAATCCCAGCGTTTGGGAGGCTGAAAGCAGAAGGATCACTATGAGTTCAGTCTGTGTAGTGAGTGAGACCCTGTAGACCCTGTATTAAATACATAAAAAAGAATATAAATAAAAAACAAAAATACCATAAAAATATTTTTCTAAGATAGTAGATAAAAATCTTACACTACAAAATAGGTGAAGATTTAATATATATGATTTATAGCAGGATTTTGCTTGATAGTAAAAGAGTTTATAAACAAAAAATTAATGATAAGGAAACTTTGTGAAGAATATATATATTTTTAAGCAATTAGATGAACATAGGTCAAATATCTCCGAATACATTTATTAAATAAAAAATTTATTTAAGAAATGTGATACAAAAGCATCAGCATAAAAACTTTGTAAGACAAAAATGTTAAAAACAAAACAGGTCCTAATCCTACCATTTATGTCCAAATCAGCTTTCTTTTCTCATAATAAACTTACTTTCAAAGAAATTTTAGGTTCAGAGCAAAATTGAGCAGAAGATACTGAGATTTCCTACCTGGCCATAAAGACAGCTTCCCATATTATCAAAATCCTTCACTGAATACTACCTTTATTTTAACTGATGAACCATATAGGCCTGTCATTATTAAGCCAAGGCTTCCTCTTGGTAATATGCCTTCTGTGGGTTTTGACAAATGTATAATGGGATGTTTCTACTTTTCCAGTACCATGCCATATTTCATGCCTGTCTATCCTCCCCCCATACCTGGCTCCTACTTTTTACTGTATCCATCACTTTGCGTTTTCCAGAATGTCATACAGCATTAATGGCAAACCTTTTATAGCTTGCAGTGATAGAAACAGCCACTGAGGGACATGTGCCATTGGTTCACCACCACTGCCATATAACCTACTCAGATTGACTTTTCTCAGGAACACACACTTACGGTTCCTCTGTGTTTTGGGGACTTGACCAAGCATTTCCTCATTGAGCTGAATAATTCTCAGTTGTCTGCATGTGCCTCAGTGTGTTTATCTGTGCCTCTACTGGAAGATAGCCTGGGTGCTTCCATGTTTTGGCAAGCAAAGGTGTTATAAGAGTATTTCAAGCCAGCTTTTTGTTTTCTGCCAGTCATTTAACTTCTCTAGGGCTCAATTTCTTCATGTATAAAATTTAGCTGATAATTTCTAAAGATTGTTGGATTTGAAATTATTAGGTTATCTGGCTAAAGTCATGAAACTTTGTTATCCTGCTTGTGAATAAACTTAGGTTTGCCTGAGTTATGGATGACTTTATAAGTTGAAAAGGGACTCCGGTAGAAAGCAGTCTGGTCTCATATTATAAAATTGTAATCTGTTCTTAGGGTTTTTTTTTTTTTTTAATCAGAGCTTTCTGTTTTGGGGATGTATTTAAAGTAAGCCAAAACGGAATTTATTTATTTATTTTTTTCAAAGTTTTATTGATAAACAGATAGCAATGAGACAGTTTCAAATCAAATCGGAAGTACAGTTTCAACAAATAATACACTGCATATATTCTTCTTAGTGGTTAATTGCTGTACAAGATGTGGACTTGTGATCCTATTTACAAACCCATAAGAAAAAATCATTCTATTCATTAAGAGAATGCAACTATATATCTATCCCAACCACTTTGAATACACAGATACAAAATGGACATTCATCGGTATACCCCATTTTTTCTAAGTTCCGTTATTGAATATTATAGGTGTGTAAACTCAGCAAAATATTCTAAAAGAGTACAGAAGCCCATAATAGCATTGGGTCTTCTGTTTAACTGGCAATGTCAGAAATTATTGACCTGAGTCCCCCACAGCTCAACTTAACAGCATGGCTTTATTTCTTATATTTCGTCTTCATACTTTTCTACTGGATGGTTAAGACCAAGGTAAAGCAGGACCTGTGCAACAAGAGTTGTAGCTTTTTGGTCTGAGAAGGTCAGTGAAATGCCCTCAGGATTTGTCCTGAGATCCTGTACCTCAGATTGTAGAACCTTTATCAGTGCAGCCATGTGGATGAGTCACAGCCATTGCTTGGCCAATGTGCTCTCTGTGAAAGCCTGAGAGAGTGTCTTCTCCCCATGTGACTCTCCTTAGGCCCACTCTATGTCATTGATCACTTTCCTCTTTGGCCCCATAATCTTCTTGATCAGAAAATTTGGGACACTACTGAGGTACATGACGTTACAGTACAAGTTCTCATATGTCCTGAGTCTTAATTGACCTTAGAAGGCTAGGGCCAAAATGTTGGCTTTCCTTGTATCCCTCCTTTTTCTCTAATTTTGGTCTGCAAACTTAGGTTGTTAACCATCCAGAAGAAAAGCTTATTGTTATTATCACCAAAACGGAATTTAAAAAGTAAGATTTTTTTTTAAAAAAAGATTCTCATTGTAGAGTAATTCATAAAAACCAAATAAAACTATAGAAACAACTGAAGTGTCCCTTAGTACAGAAATAATGTGAGGACAGAAACCAGAGCTATTCTGACTGCTGTGTACCTGCCACTGTATACTTGTGTGGTTTTCTACAGTAAGTAAGGGGACCCAAGAAAGAGCTTTTATCAAATGCACAAAAGTAATGGAGGATGGCATTCTGTTACTCTCTTTGCTGTTTTGTGTTTCTTACTGCTAAGCTCAGCTGTGCCAGTTGTTGTCTGCTGGACTCTAGTTTCCCCTTTTACCGATGCCCGTGTAGACTCAAACATAGTACAGCAGCCATGACAGGGAAACTTCTCACTTGGAAAAGAAAAGCAACATTCTTGTGAGGAAATTAACATTACAGTGACTGTAAGTCCCAGTTTTTGCCAAGAACATCTTGGCTTTTGCCTGGTTGTCTCAGTGTGAATCTCAACATGATCCCTTCTCTCCTCAGAGGTGTCCCTGTTTAAACAGTGTAAGTCACCCTTTAGCTGAGGATCTTCCTGTTCAACACAGTGCTGTAGTAAGGAAACATTTTCTTTTATTTCAGTTCACTTTACTTTGACATTTATTTAACCTGAATCTACTGTGTTGTAAGATACAAAGAGAAATAATATGGAATGCCTATCTAAAAAGTTCACATTAAGTACTGCATTTTCCTCTTTAGTTTGGTATAGTCTCACCAGTCAGAAGGGCTCCTAGCCCCAGCTCCTCCCCATCCACGTAGAAAACTCCTTTCTGACTATCATTAGCTGCATGCCTCCATGTCCCGTGGCAGTGTTTCCATCTAAGAAGCTGTGCCCCATGACACTGCACTTTGAGTGATGGAGATAATGCTGTTCCATTCCTTTATATACTTGAGCCTGCTTCCAGGACCCACATAGACCCATTCCCTTGGATCCTAACTGAGTACATTCAGCCAGAGATGGGCAAAGAACACAGGAAACATCCTGGAGGCTGGAACTAGAATAAGCTCCCCTTGGCCTTACCTATTGTGAAATTCTAGAATTTTGATTTTGTGCCTAGTATAGCAGGTAATTTTTTTTCACTTACCCAATGTTTATTGGTGAGTTGCATTGTAGAGTCTGAACTCTTAATTATTACATTTGTTTTGTTTTTTTTAAACATAATTGGTAGGACTGTTTCAATAATTAACACATTGCATACATTCTTCCTAGTGGTTAATTGTTGTACAAGATGTGGACTTGATATTTTATTTAGAAACACCATTAGAACAAATCCCTCTATTCATTAAGAGAATGTAACTATATATCTATCCTAACCA
>NW_004524732.1:1098204-1099489 GCF_000260255.1 Octodon degus
AACTGTATGGCTTGACATTGTCATGTTTCCTAGCTCTTCTCCTTTCCCTCTCTTGGTTAGTTAGTCCTCGAGATCTTGCTTTCCTTTTACTTGTATTATACTTTTCTCTTTGTATTTCTTCTTTTGAGTTCTTATACTAGGGAAACTATATGGTATTTCCACATGTGTGTCTGGTTTATTTCACTTATGAGTATATGTTCAAGTGGCATTAACTTCAATATAAAGGCTTCGAGTTTATCATTCTTTATACCTGAGTAATACTCCATTGTGTAAACATACCTCATCTTTTTCAGCCATTCCTCAGGTGATGGGCAACTTGGTTGTTTCCAAGATTTGGCTAACACAAATTGTGCTGCTATAAACATAGGCACACATATATCCCTATGATACGATGTTTTCAGATCCTCCGGGAAAATTCCCACTAGAGGAATAGCTGGTTTAATGGGATTTCCAGTCCAACTTTTCTAAGGAGTCTCCACACTGGTTTCCATAACGGTTGCACCAGTCTACATTCCCACCAGCAGTGGAGAACGGTTCCTTTTTCTCCAGAGCCTCTCCAACATTTGTTGTTGGGTGATTTCGTTATGATAGCCATTCTTTCTGGGGTGAGATGATATCTCAATGTTTTTTTAATTTGCATTTCGTGGATGGCTAGTGATGTGGAGCATTTTTTCATATATTTATTCGCTTCTTTGATTTCAACTCTGAGAAGTGTGTGTTCATCTCGGATGCCCATTTCTGGATTGGGTCTTTAAATTTTGGGGCCCTTATGTTTTTTGTTCTTTATAGATTCTAGAGAGAAGGCCTTTGTCTGAGTACTTATTTGTCATGATTTTTTCCCAATTTGTGGGTTGCCTTTTCACTTTGTTGGTAATTTCTTTGGACGTGAAAAAACTTCTCAGTAAGAGCAGGTCCCACTTTGTTAATTCTTTCAACTGTTTCCCATGCGATTTGATTTCTGTTCATGAAGTCTTTGCCTACCCCTGTGTCTTCAAGAGTTCCTCCTACTTTCTCCTCCAGGAGATTTAGTGTCTCTGCTTTAATGTTTAGATCTTTAATCCATTTTGCCTTTAGTTTAGTGCATGGTGATAGACCCAGGTCAAGTTTGAGTTTTTGGCATGTAGAGAGCCAGTTTGTCCAGCACCATTTGTTGAAGAGGCTATCTTTCTTCCAGTGAGTATGTTTGGCCCCTTTGTCAAAGATAAGATGGCTGAGTGTGTTCGTAGGGGCTTCAGTGTCTTCTAATCTATTCCATTGATCCTCAGGTCTATTTTGTTGCTAGTAC
>NW_004524732.1:1102664-1117210 GCF_000260255.1 Octodon degus
TGTCTTTATGAGTTAAATGTGTTTCTTGTATACAGAATATTGTTGGATTTTGTTTCCTAATCCACTGTACCAGTCTATTTCTCTTAATTGGTGAAATGAGTCCATTTACTTTGATGGTTAGAATTGAGATGTATTGACTTACGATTGACATGTTATTTACCTATTGTTGTTTACTCCTTTTTCTCCTGTGTTTCATTGCTTGTTCTATATAGTTGGTTGCTTTTGCTCTCATTTGTGGAGTTCTGATCATTTTGGTCCCTTTCTAGAACATCTTAGTAGCTTGTGTAGGATTGGCTTTGTCATCACGAAATTCTGTAGCTGTTCTTTGTCATGAAAGTATTTCACTTCTCCATCAAACTTGAAAGAGAGTTTTTCAGGGTATAGTAGTCCGGGCTGGAATTGTTTTTTATAGAGGACTTGAAGTACTCTGCTCCATGCTCTTCTTGTCTTCATGTTTTGTGAAGAGATGTCGGCTGTAATTCTGATGGGTTTTCCTTTGAATGTGATCTGCTTCTTTTCTCTAGCACCTTTCAATATATTATTCTTGTGCTGAATTTCTGGGATCTTGACTATTATATGTCTCGGTGTGTTTTTCATTGGGTTGAGGTTACTTGGCGTTCTATATGCTTCAGTTACCAGAATGTCAGATTGTTTCCACATATTTGGGAAGTTTTCTGCTATTACTTCTGCCCATATTTTTTCAGTGTCATTTGTATTGACTCCTTCTTTCTCATTGATGCCTATTAGTCTCACATTGTTCATCTTTGCATCATCTTGCAGGTGAAGGATTATTTTTACTGCATCCTCGTTGTTTTTAAGAGATCCTTTCTTATCTTTTCACTAGCTGCACCAGCATCTTCAAAATCTGAAACTCTGTCTTCACTTTCACTTAAATGGTTTTGCAAGCTTGTGATTGAGATTTTAATTTCCTCTATATCTCTTTGACTCTGCTTCATGCGATCTATTTCTTTCCTTTATTACTCATTCAAGGAATCTGTCATTTTTCTAATCTCCTCTATTTTTTTTTTTTATCAATGTCTTCTTTGGAAGCAGTTATAAATTCTTTTACTGCAGTGTTTTTTTTCAGATTGGGTTTCCTCCCTATGTTTCTGTACTTGATTCTTTACTTCAGATGCTATGAGTTCTCTGAATTCTTTTTTTATTTCAGAAAAGAATTGCGCTCTGAGTTTCTCTATAGCTTCTGCTGTTGCTTATTTACTATCGACCCTATTAATTCGTACATTTGAGCTGAGCTAGTAGGAAAGAATTCCACTCTGAGTTCCTCTATGACTTTCTGCTGTTGCTCATTTACTATCGACGCTATTAATTCATGCATTTGAGCTGAGCTAGTGTCCTCTGCACTTGTTCTGGGTGGGCATGTGTTTCCTCCATATGTTTCTGTATTTCATTCTTTACTGCAGATGTTATTAATTCAGGGATTTCTTTTTTCATTTCCATTTTGAGTTCCTCTATACCTTTTTGCAGCTGTTTCTTTATTTCAGAAGGCACTGATTCATTGCTTTCAGCTGTGTGATTCCCAATTTGTTTTGTGTTAGTGTCCTCTGTACTTGTTATGGGTGGGCTTGTGGTCTGATATTGCATTTTGCTCCTTCTCTTTGTCATTTTGTGTAGCACCATCTTCTGACCTTTGTTGTAGATCTTTGTTGCAGTTACAGCCTTAGCACCTGCTTAAAATCAGGTGTAGATCTACAAAGTTTGGATTTATCCTTCTGTGCCTGGCTTGCGTCTGGCTGCTGTGCTGAGTTCCTGTTGCTGCCCTTGGGGGTGAACCTATTGTGCCCTCTAGCAAGATGTTCTGATCCTGGACTAGCTGGATAGTTCTGTCCCGTACACACTCTACAGGGATTGCAGCTGAAGGGTTTCACCCCAGGCCTGTATGCCAGGCCTGAGTTGAGTCTGGAGGGAACAAGGTAGAGTAGGGGGGAGAGGCAGCTCTCCCACACACTCACTGGGCCTGGACTAGGATTGGATCTGGGGGTTCCCAGAACGCGACAGAAATTCCTACTCTGTGGGCAGGGTGTGTGTGGGGGTACTACGAAGTGATGGGGGGCGTCCCAAGAGGGTGAAGGAGGGAGTCACCCACGCTGCGCCTGGGCTGGGGCAAGTAGGTCCTGCTGGCGCTGAGTAGCGGGAAGCTCTCCCACACAGTCACTGGGCCTGGGTTAAGACTGGGTCTCGGGGTTCCCGGAGCACGGCAGAGATTCCTACTCGGCGGGTGGGGTAGGGGAGGTGCTGCAGAGTGGTCGGGGGTATCCCAAGGGGGTGGAAAAGGGTCTCACCCACGCTGTGCTGGGTTGGAACCAGCAGGTCCCGCAGGCGCAGGGTAGCGGGAAGCTCTCCCATACCCTCACTGGGCTTGGGCTAGGACTACTAGCAGGTAATTTTGGATGGCTATTCTTCAAAGCAGGAGAACATTTTATACAGTAGTTTATGACCTTAAATCATAGCTTTTAGATACTTAGACACATATCTGGACCTCTATTTGCCTTCTTGCTGTGCACTCATAAGTAATAGAGGCAGGCCTGTTCAGCATATAACCTATGTGCATACTATGACCTGTAAATTTCTAGTCTCCTCCTGCCCTGTAGCCTATGCTGCTCATTGTACCAGTCTCTACTGGGGGCACCTCAGGTACACACCCACCTCTCTTACATTCTTGCTCCTTCTCAGAGTATTCTTCCTCAAGGTTGCTAGAGGTTCTCTTCTGTCACTATCTGTAGGCCTTTTTCCCCCTGAAATCTTTACCATTGGAGCCTTGTGTGGCCCCCAAATTCTTACTGTCTTTTTCCTTCCTTAATTCCATAAGATACACTACCATTAAAAAATCCTAAGTACGAGCTTTGCCTCCTATATATCTTTCTTTCAAAACTTCCTAAATACTGCCGTTTTTCTTTAAAACTGGCTTATTCAACAAGTGCTAGGAAAGTTAGATAACTGTTTGCAGAAGACGGAAAATGAACATATGTCTCTCACCATGTACTAAATTAAAATGAATCAAAGATCTAAACATTATAATAAAAACATTAAACTTACTAATAGACGAAATACTTGAAGTCGTTGGTGTAGGAAACAATTTTCTAAACAGAATCCCAGTTGTACAGTATTTCTTTTACAACAAGAATCAACAAATGGGGTGAGCAGTTTGTATAGCAGAAATATCAATTATTAGACTGAAGAGGCAACCTATAAAATGAGAAAAAAATTTACCTGCTTTCCTCAGATAGAGGGCTAATATCTAGAATGTTTTAGAACAAATTAGAGCACTTAAAGTAAAAGAGCTAGCCAAGAAATGGGCAAATTAGATTATAGAGGGAGAAATACAAATGGCTAGCAAATACAGCAAAACCTTGCTTTGGTGGCAAAATTCATTCTGGAAACATGCTTATAATCCAAAGGACTTGTGTATCAGAGCAGATTTCCCCATAAGAAATAGCAGAAACTCAGATAATTCACTCCTCAACTCAAAAATATTCAGGTAGAAGTTATTACAGTACAGTAATATAATATAAGATAATAAAAAATACAAAATATGAAAGAAAATAAATTAACCTACACTTTGAAAACCTTAATGGCTGATTGGGAGATCAGAAAGAAGGGTTATTGTGTAGGATAGTTTTCACTGTCACTAACAGAATCACTGTTGTCTGTTGGCTCAATGGAGTCTTTCCTTGCAACTTTAACGAAACACCTATCCAGTGACACTTGGTTTTTCTTGAGTTTGAGGATTTGGGGGAATTGTGGCATTTCATTGTTGTTAAATAGATCCATTGCTCACACTGTTATAGGCTTATTTGGGGGGGATTTTTCCACAAAATTTTGTACTGTTTCCATTTTACACATCTCCCTAACCTCATTTTAGGTGAGAGATTCCTGCAGCTTTTTCTTTTCCTCCCCTGCACATGATGTCTTCTTCATAACCTCTTGCTGTTGGGAATACAGTCACCTACAGTCCTGCAGGGAGGGAAGAAGAGAGAGAGGGAGAGAAAGAAGAACTTTTGGCTCAGTTGTGATCGTGTTATACTTAGTGTTATATACCACTTGTATACAAGACATTGCTCATTTATCCAACTAAAATTTATTGGAAATATTAGCTTGTTTGCAGAAAAAGTTACTTGCAGTCCAAAGTATAATTGTATATGAAAAAATAGTCAACATCTCTGACCATTACAGAGGTGCAAATTTAAACAATATTAAGATTCTGCTGTATACCGAAAATAATGGCAGTCATTAAGGAATCAAAAAGCAACAAATGCTGGTGAGGCTGGGGTAAAAAAGAAACCCTCCTACATGATTGATGGGGATGTAAATTAGTGCAACCATTATGAAATCAGTGTTGAGATTTCTCAAAGAACTAAAATTAGAAATTCCATATGACCCAGCTATCCCTTCTCAGTATCTTTCCCAAAGAGCATAAGACATGCATAACATTGTTTATATCAGCATAATTCATAATAGCTAAATTCTGGAAGCAGAGTGTATACCTATCACAGATGATTGAATAGAGAAATTCTGACATGTATAATGGAATACTACTCAGCTATAGAAGATAAATTTGAGACATTTGTAGGAAAATGGATGCACCTAGAAAAATATAATGTTAATGAAATCACCCAAACACACAAGCTTCAATACATACCTCATTTGAGTGAGGCAAAGGAAAAGAAATGATGGGTGGAGTCAAGGAAATGAATATCTTTCAAATAGGAAAGGGTCCAAGAGAATATGGGTGAAAGAACATGGGGAGGGAAGGGGAAATGAGAAGAATAAAGACATGCCATATATAGAAACCTACCAGGCTCAGTGAATATGCACATTGTGATTGCATCTTTTTTATTTTTGTGGTACTGGGGATTGAACTCAGGACCTTATGCTTGCCAGGCAAGTGCTTATTCTACTGAGCTATCTTCCCAGAATGTGCACATTGTATGTCACAAACATGAGCTAAAATTATTAATGTCAAGCAGAATGAAAAGGGAAAAAGGGAATTAGAGGAGGACAGAGGAAGAGGAGAGAAAGAGAGTGAAATTTTAAAAAGAAACAAGTTGTATTAGTTACATGTACTCCTAAGAATGATTGCAGACTATATGCGTACAGGACACTGCAAACTTATACTAATACATATTAAAAATTTAATATTTTAAAGTAACCCACTTTGAAGAGTTACCTTGTTCTTTAAGGCAAGTTACTTAAAGCAGCAGTCACCCGCCCTGTCCTCACTTTTGGTGGTAACTTGTCAGCTCTGTTGCATGACATTGTTGGTTTTCCCACCATGTGTCAGCATTCTTACATTGATATTGCCTAAGTTTAAGTTTGCAGCTTTAGGTTTTCTCTCTTTTCCAGTCCAGATGACCAGACTTAAGTTGCCTTCCTAGCCACTGCCATGCCCTGCGCATGCAGACATTCTTGTCCAGCAGTGCCGTCTCCAAATAATCAGACTTTGATTTGTGGTAAGATCAAGATCTGGTGTTTTAAAGAGAACAGAGTTTGCAGCTGAATCATGTGGTGTTCTGTGATTGTTTTTCCTCCCCCTACTGCATTTTATTTTTGTTTCCTTTTTTAGGTTATTACCATCGGTTCAACCCAAGGTGTTCAGCTATGTGTATTGTTTCTCAGTGTGTTCTGATGTATATTGTCCTGTCTTAATGTAACCTCATAGGCCTTCTGGTCTTTGCTAATCTGAGTGGTCATTGTAGGGTCTGCCAGACCTCTGGGAAGACAGTGCTCTCTCTGAGACTTGTTTATCCTTGACAGAGCAGTTGTTATTTGCAACAGATAGTCACTCTTGTTTTAAAGTACTTATTTGAGCAAGTGACAAGAAGTAATTATCACTAGTTCTCTTATGTGTTGTGATGAAGATGAATTTTAGTATAGAACTAAAGAATGTAATCTTATACTTAATTTTTGTTTAGATCGTATCAGAAACTGCCTTGTGTTCTGTCTTCATAGGCTCTGAATATTAGAGAGGTCTGTAATTGCCCACCACTTTCTGGACCAGATCCTCGATTACTGTTCAAACTGAGCATGAAGCGTTTTCATCAAGAATTGGAAAAAGAAGACCGAAATACCACTGTGAAGAAACAGAAAATGGATCCTCTTCTCACTCAAAAACAGGAGCAAATACCATTAACATACATAGTTGAGAAGCAAACCAGGAGTTGAATTAAAATTTATGAGACTCAGAATATGTGAAGAATACAGTAATCTTTACCACTTTTATGTTACTTTAAAGAAAAATGATGTTTGAAATTAAAAAAATGGATGTTCAGGGTTAAATCATGTTTATTACAGATACTGTATTATCCAAATTCTTGTAGGTATTTATTTTTGATGAAATATTGATATATTTTGATCTGTTTTAAAATACCTTCAATGAGGAAACTGTCACAGAATAAATGTACGTTTCACGTCTTTACTCTCTTATACTTGCTTTTCTGGTTTGGGAGGGAGGCCCCTGTGGACAGGAAAGCTGAAGGTGCAGTTACTGTTGGTGTACAGGGTTCATCGCTGAGCTGAAACTGGACTGCTGGGTCCAGGGGGCTACAATGAAACACGAAACTAGCAGTCTGTGGAAAGTGGTCTGCACTGGGGGAGGATTATGTGGACACTGGGGCCTTGGGATAGAGGATTTCCTGGTCTTCGCCTGTGGATGAGGGGGCAAGGGCTGTCAGCGAAATGGAAGAAGCTATTTTCATGCTGAGGCACAAGTGGCCCCAGTGACAGCAAGCAGCAGAGTGGGGAGAGAAGATCCTGTTTGTGCTGTCACAGTGTGTTCTTGAGGTTGAAATAGAAATCATGTCATCTTAGCTCCTTACCAGTACTGCAGTTGCGAGGACTGGCTGGTGTTCTCAGGACAGGCACTGCTCGTTGAGGGCTCCACCAGGGGGCCAGGACAGCTTACAGCCCTAAAGGCCATTTCCTGAGCAGGAAGACCTCAGGAGGTACCATGTGAAGACAATGGAAGAACAGCTATAATACTCATAAATTAGTGCACTATTTAGATATGAAAGTAAACTCATAACATTACTATTTTTGTACTACCGAATGGTGAAGTCTAGTGATTGTTAAGTTACAACTAGTTCTAAAGAGGAACGTTTCCCATGTAACATTTGTATTAAATACTTTCTTACATAATTAAGGGGGGGGGAAGCTATTTACTGGGTATGTACGATGAGTTGAGCTTCATTTGCTTCATTTATTCTATAATCTTATGAAATACGTTTTCTCATACCAAGAAACAGCCATTAGGGGCCGGGGAGATGGCTCAGTGTCATAAGCGTTTCCCTGGCAAGCGCAAGGGCCTGAGTTCAATCCCCAGTTCTGAAAAAAAAAAAAAAAAAAAAAGAAAAAGAAACAGCCATTAGAGAGGTTAAGTTACATGTCCAGTGTCTCACGTAGAAAGAGCAAAGCTGTACCTCTCAGAGCACTCTCCTGTCCATCTGCCACAACTCTTGTGTATCGAAGACTAAACTATGAAAGATAAGGAACAAATCAATTCTCAGTGTGTTAGCTTCCCCATGGATGATGTTAGTAAAGGTAAATGTAATTATAAAGTCAGAGCTCTTGTGTTGTCTGCAGAATGGTTGTCCAAATATTCTTCCTCAGACTCTCCTGTCAAAATCTGAGAGCCTGGTGAGTACGAAGAGGAGAGCAGTCTCTCCCTGTCTGTGGAAGTCCATAAGGTTTCTGTTCAGTTTATATATTTTACCTACTTCAATATTTACAGAATATTTGCCTGGTTTCTGAGAAGATACTCAGAGTCTATGTTTTTATGGCTTAGTACATATTGCATGTAAGGTAATTATTAGCCTGTGTAGACGACAACATTGGTAAAGGAGAGGTTCTTAGGAACTATTCTATATTCTGTCCTCCTCCTTTACACTTCTGGTGATTGAAGTTTTGTAAGAGGTTCTATGTAATATCCAAAGATATTTGGAGAATGTCACTTAGAGCTAACCAGTAAAGCACGCTGATTTCCCTGCAGATTTCCTAAGAAAATAATGTGTGGAAACCCTGATCTGTTTTTCTTCCATCTCATTGTCACATCTAATTGTGTTGTTCAGACTTCTTAGAAAACATACAAATTGACATCATGTTAGACCAAAGATAACAGAGATAATACATTCATAGCACATGTGTAAAAGGTGGGTTTTTTAACCCATAGAGTCAAATACAAAAGAAATGTTACATTTTGGCTCAGGGTTTTATTAAAATTAACCATTTGAAGGTAAGCTGTATACTTTTAAGTGTTATGTGAGTACTACGTTCTGCATTTAGTTGTAGAACTGTTGTTCCTCAGCCTATAGGATTTAGATGTTGACTGGTTAGTCACTTATTAGCAGGAGGCTAGTAAATTTGAGGAATAAACTTAATCTCGTAATTTAGATAGAGATTATATCCTCTGAAACTAAAATAGAATGTGTAGCGGGACATGGTGGCCTATGCCTGTAATCCAGATACTGGGGAGGCTAAGGCAGGAGGATTGTAAATCTGAGCCCAGCCAGGACAACTAATGTGAAATCTTGCCTCTTAAACAACAAAAAAGAGCTGAGAGGTAGCTCAGTGATTCAATGCCTACTAGCATGCACACATGTATGCACAATGTGTGTGTTTACCTCTGTATTTCTAATACCTCGTAATAGTTCTTTGCACATTATAGGAATTCAGTTAATATTTTATTTACCACCAACATTTATCATCTGACATCATGTTAGAGAGAATCATACTATGAAATCTCTGCCCCATGGTAGTTGTGATACACTAGACAGGTTACCTGAATGCTAACCCTTATTTCTAAATCTGGCAGTGAGCCTTCAGTGGTGGATGTGATGACTGAGTGATGGGCACTCATTTCATCACCATATTCCCTGCGGAGCTCCAGATTGGCGCCATTTTATTGAGGGCTTGTTTTGTACTGAACACAGTGCCAGGAGTTTGTCAAGCATTCTTGCACCTCAGTGAAGCCCTGTATGTAAAGGTTACAGTATTCCTCACTGTGGATGAGAAAACTGAACTTTACAGGGCGAATGAAATGCCCTTACAGTTAAACTATGAAAAGACCAGGAACAAACTACCATTAAGAGCAGAAAACCCAGCTCATGACCATGAAAGTCCATCCCCTCACCTAACGAGACACCATGTGTCTGCCCGCTCAGGCCACGGTTTAATTTGGAGATCATAGTGTCATCGGGCAGCATGCCTTTCCTCTGCAGTCTCCTCTGGTCACTGCCCTGGTGGCAGTGAGGTTGCAGGCAGCTCCATGTTTCATGTGTGTCTGGTTGTCCTCACTCCCGCTGCAGCAGCACCCTCCCTACTGCAGCAGGGAGCAAGCTGGTCCTGATACCTTGCACCTATGAGCTCTAGCCCTGGAGCAGAGGAGGGGGACAGTCGCCACACACCCAGAGTGGCCCCTACGTGGAGGGATGGAGCAACCCTGGGCCTGCTGAGTAGGCGGCCGGGCCAGAATTAAACCCTATAATGGTTACCCTCTTTCAGCAGGAAAGGAGAATTCCTTCAGAGTTTAATCTGAAATGATACTTGATCCCAGCTAAAATACTGTAGTATATTTCACATTGGCATTAATATATTTGCTTAATTAATTTGTTATTTGCCAAACAAGGTTTGTCTTGTTTTAAACCTAAATTATGTCCTCAAACCTTAAGATTGAAAGACAAACGGCTTGACTTGCTGGGAAGAAAACCAAGGCATGGAGGAATTTGTCAGATTATCCCCGTGTGTGCTTGGAGTCCATGGCTGACGTGGGGCTGGACCTACAGGCGTCTCTGCTTGGCCTTCCAGGGTTCTTGTATCACACTTTTTAGAAAAGAGATATTACCTTTCTTCCTTACCTGAAAATCAGAGCTCCAAGACATTGAGCAGTGTGCTCCAGCACAGCTCGGCTCTGTGTGAGGACCGAGACTCAGAGCCTCGTCTTCCTGATCTGTGCCTCTTCGCTTGGCAGTGTTTCCCTGCACCCACACTAGTGAGCAGCAAGGCCAGTACTTATTTTCCCTTGTTTAAAGTGAATTCTGACAGGTGATAAAAATACACAAACTAAATGTATTTATGCATGGTAAAATCAATGGCCTCATAATGTGAACTGATTAGGGCCTAGGGAGTTCTTTAGTCTGGTGAGAAATGGTCCCCATTCCCCTCTGGAAGAAAACCTCAGCTTTCTATCCCTCTATCCTGGCCCCCTGACTCCCATCAGAAATGTTGAGCTACTGGCTCCCCATCTGAATCGAATCGAAAAGCACTCCTCTCCTGGTACGTGCTCTGTGTGTGAGGAGCGCACCCCACAACTCTGTCTTGAAGGGTTGGAGTGGAGGCTGCTGGGCTGAGGGCAGAGCCACAGTGTGGTGTCGCTCCTGCTCTCAGATCATCTACTATCCGCAAAGACCAGGCAGGACCTCTGGCCATTGTGTCTCCAGCTAAAAGAACAGAAATTGGTGGCTTTAATTTGCTTGGTGGCCTCATTGTGTGAGAAAGAAAAATTCAAGACTTTGAAGGCTCTTGGAAATAATGAAGCATAGTTGGCAGATTGGGTTTTTTTCAGACTATAAAAGAAAGTAAAATTCACATGTATTAATTTTGACCAACAGACCCAAAGCATATTTTTTAAAAATGTATTTTTTTGATACAGGACTTTGTGATGCAGTCCACACTCATAGTGATCCTTCTGTCTCAGCTCGGATTACGGGGCTGGGATTACGGATGTGCACTACCATACCCAGTTTGGGTGGCTGACACTGCTTGCCTGAGTTTCTGGGGCCAGCACAGCATGTGTATTGGGGATTGCACTCAGGACCTTGTGCTTGCCAGGCAAACACCTAAGCCACCACGCTATCTCCCCAGCCCATAACCCTATTTTTGTACTCTGGGTCTCTACTTAAGGAAATATTTTCTAAATTACTTTGTTTTTGCACAGAAACAAATTAAAATTTTCCACATTAATTCCTCTATAGCTCTGAGACAATCAAGGAGAACATCACTGGTCTTATTCTCTCCTTTGTGAGAATGAGATGGTAACATTTCTCTTACCCAGTTCCCAGAATTGTCACAGGGTTTAAATGGAGTAATGTGTGTATGCTCTGTACAGCTTCCACAGGCTGTGCCTGTACTGATTCTTACATGGTGGCATCGTTAGTTAGGAGAACTCAGGGCTGGTGATGGTGTCCTTGCTTGGAGAGTGCTCCTGGAGGAACTCCCACCAGTCCCAACGTTCTAATTCTTAAACCTAGAGAACCAGGGCCACTGTCTACATGATGGGTCAGGAGAATGAGACCTGGACTTATCGAGCCCTCCTCAGGGTGGGATCCTGCAGCCTTTCTCTCCTTCGCATCCTCCCAGCCACTCTACGAGCCCTGGGCTCTTCCCTGAACTGCAGCTAGCACAGTGGCCCCTTGCAGGGCTGGGATCATTTGACTGAGGTCACACAGCCCAGGTCCTTGAGACCTGGACACTTTAACTGTCCATAACACCTGTTTCTGCCCACGAAGGAAATGAACACAGTTGGCAGCACAGCAAGGGAAGCACTTATTTGGGGGCCTTTACTGTGTTTTGGAGCCTAGAGCTTTTCTCCTACTCACGAATCTCTGAAACCTTCCGCTATCTCTCAACAGCAGCTGCAATGCCAAGCAGTGGACTGAAAGTTATTCAAGGGGAGGACTGAGCAATGTTCCGAGACAGGTGCTGATGCAGCCAGCGCTCCATGAGTTTAAGGAAAGAGGGATGCAGATCTGCAGAGAGGAAGGGCCCCAGGAGATGGGCAGGGAGGGAAGGGACAGGAAAATAATGGATGAGTTGTGTGCCTGTACAGCGCCCCTTGATGAGTGAGCATTTATGTACTGCAAACATGCACTAATAAAAGTAAAAATTAAAAAAAGATTTCTCATAGTACTACCAGAAATACTGAAAGAATTAAGGAAGAAATTATGAACAAGGGCAAGTAGCAAGTGATAGTTGTTTTTTGAATGTTTGAGATGGTTTTTGAGTGACCTTTACTTACTTACAGAGGAGGAGGCCTTCACCATGCAGGCACGGCTCTGTCCATATCCCCTTCCTCAGTGCCTCGAGGTCCGTGAGCTTCAGGTCTGTCTGCAGCCCCTTGAGTGATGGTGTGGAAAAGCCCACCAGTTATGTACCTTAGTCACCTACTGCCCCTATTCTGTGCTTTATTTTTCTCCACAGTATTTCTGACCTACTGAAACCATAGACCTATTTGACCCTAATGACTACCAGAAGCTTTGACTTGAGCTAACCACAATGCACTAACTCCTCCTCTCAGGTGAACTACTTTAGGAAGCAAGAAGATGTGGGTTCAAATCCAGCCTTCCTTTCCAGCTGTGATGATCAAGTCACCCTGTCTCTCACATGCATGTGGTTGTCCTCACATGTGTGATGTGGCTACAGAGCAAGCTCTGCTTCCACACCTACCACACTGTCCCTAGAGCTCACCACTGTCTCCTGACCACAGTCGGAAGTAGTGCTTTGTACATGATTCTCCACACAATTTGAAGCATAGTGACTCCCTGCCTTTTCCTACATCAGTCTCCACAGTTCTGCCTCTAGCTGTGCCTCTGAGCTGTGCCGTGAGAGCCAGTCTCTGCATCAGACAGACCCGGGAGAAGGTTGGTGGGTGCCAAGAGGTTACTTCACTCTCTGTTTTCCTCCTCTGTCAAAGTCAGTGCCAAGGTAGCAAGGAGGCCATACCCATGCTTTTCTGAGTGAGGGTTTTTCTGGCACTCAGGATGCAGCCACTAGAAGTACAAGGGGTTCGTGCCCTCAGGGACATCTCCAGACTGGTGGGGATCTGAGGCAGTGCATGTGGGCCTTGGTCTCCTCATCCTTTTGCGATGATGTGGGCCTGTTCTAATTTGTCACAGGCTGAACCCTGGGGCGGAGGGCATCATCTACTCATTCTCTGGTTTCTCTCTCCTCCCCGGCTCCCTTTTGTCTTAGCCACTTTGCTCATCACTGAGACACAATACAGCATCCAGCATGCACAGCTAAGAGAAGAAAAGCTTTCTGTGGCTTACAGTTTGTAGAGGTTCCAGTCCGTATTTGGCAGGTTCCAAAGCAAAGCAGCACTGGGGAGGGGCAGCGGGGCCCAGGCAGCAGAGGCAAAGGAAGAACTGGGAAGTGGGAAGAACCTTCCAGGCCATTCTCCCAGGCTCCCTTCTCTTCTAACCAGACCCTGTCTCCTCACAGCAGGTCAGCTGTGAGCCCTCCAATATAATGGGCTTTCAGAAGCCCTGCATTCAAACATGTGAGGCTTTGGGTGGACGTTGAGATATGAACTGTAGCCCCTGCAGCCCTGCCTGGCGCCCACTGCCCGCCTGGGGCTTGTGTTAGAGCCTAGTGTGGGGGACCCAACCTGGGAAACCAGCTAACAAACATCACGATTGAGTCCCCCAGCAGCCCTGTGGGAAGATTCTGGCCCAGGAGTATTTGAAATGAATTCAAAAAGAGAGGGACATTTCTGGATAATAGTTCCCATGCTCCTGGAGTGGATGGTTAAGAGTTTAGAGCAGAATCTATAGGACAACAGTCAGCAGAATGCAAAGCAGTTTGTTCTCAGAGATGTTTGCTTTGGTCATTGTGTCCTTTCTGCCTCATAAAATTATTTAAACTAGGTGGATATGCATTACATAACAAAGCATCCCATTCTGTCCCTGTTTCTGACCAAAACTATACAGTACGTTTCAAATGCTTTTCTTCTACATCACTGCTGTCGTGTTCTTACATTACAAATAACTGCAGAAGCTTCAGCTCACTGCTGTTTCCCTGAAGCACTCTTTCGCTGAAGTAGTGGCTCCATCTGGATTTTCTCTGTGACTAAAGTCTCATCTCCTAATAATCTTTTTCATCCTTTACACAGCCACAATCATATACTAAGCCAAGTGGCACCCAACGTTGGGAACAAACTCACGCGAGAGGCTAAGAGACAGCGAGGCAGCGCCGTGAGGTATGAAACCGTGAGGGGAGCCTTCCGCTGCAAGTCAGCTCAGGGACTAGCTGCGCAAGGCCTGGAAAGGAGCAAGGATGTGCAAGTCTTTGTGTTAGTCTTGGCATGAGAGGCACAGACAGCCACGGAACAGCCTGAAACATCGCGGCAAGGTCGCGGCCTCAGGATTTCTCAGCCCAGCGGTTATCACTGTCCAATTACTGAATAGGGGCAGTGTTTTAAAAATATTTTTTTTATCTTGCTTTCATCCTCTTCCTTGTATTACTATCATGGGATCACCTGGTGATCTGTTGGCTGTCCAATTACTAGGTGCACGAGGACAGTTTTTTTCTTGCTTTATATGTTGGGAGGACTCAATGTCCCTGGCTAGCCTGGAAAAAACCTTTTATTTCTCCTGCTTTGCCTGCAATACAGATCAGACTTAATCTAAAAAGATACAACAATGTAGGCAACATTTACAATGTCTTTTAAAAAATTGAACGAAATAAAAAGAAAAAGAGCATTGAGAGAGAAAGAGATAGGAAAAACAGGGCTAGAAGCAAAAAAAAAAAAAAAAAAAAAA
>NW_004524732.1:1121972-1126669 GCF_000260255.1 Octodon degus
GCATGTGGTGCTGGGGGATTGAACCGCGGTCCCTGATGCCTTGCCAAGCTTGTTCTAAGTAGGTGCTTTAGACCACTGAGCCATCTCTCCAGCCCCTGAGCCTCCCCTCTTGTCTAACAATATTTCTTATTGGTGGAGCCTGGTTGCCCCCTCCTGGCCTTTTACGGGACTGTGACCATTCTGGATATTAGTAGCTGGCTTTTGCTATCTCGTGAATGGTACTTCTTGGCTGAAGAATTTTCCCTCTGCTTGGTCAATAATAGCTCTTACTGCAGTCCCTTTCACCCCCAATGGGATATGAATCATATTTTCACTGGGTCCAACCATACCAAGGGAGCAGGCCAACAGGTCTTCATTAATTCTGCTGGAGTTCCGAGTTCTTCTGTGTGGCAGGCACTTCCCAAAACCTGCCATTATGGTCCCATATGTTCTCACCCATAGAGTCCTATCTATGGAAGACAGTCTAGATTTAGGGTGGACTTCCTGTTGGCACGCCAATCTGTCCATTATTCTTCTTGCTTATAACCAAAACCTAAAAATGTGGTAGCCCATAAATTGCCTGCATTCGGGTCTAATTTTACGTGGAATTATGCTTTGTCTTTTAATTACTATGGCAACACACCAGCATGAACTCTTGTTATACCTGTCTCCAGGCACCTAGTTTTCCAATCAAAACCCCCCTCTTGTGCCTAGCTCTCCCCCATTCCCTGATATTGCTAGAATTAGTAATTATCAACATATACATAAGCTTAGATGGATTGCACATGACACTCATGCCCATGTTACGATCTGCACTTCCTGTCTACATATTTTAGCTCTCATTAATCAAGAACCCCATATCACCAAATATAATTCCTATAATCAGCATGATGGACCCTTTAAGGCACTTAATATTGCTTTGCCCACTAATGCTACCTGGTTAATTCCTTGTGTTACAAATAATAATATTTATCAGCTAAATATTATACACATTAGGGTGCTCCAACAGTGAGCTGAGGCTTGGCTCCCCACCAACCTCATTCAAGGGTGGATAGAAAATTCCACTCTTGAACAAATTACCTCAGCACTTGAACACTTCAGACAAAAGCACTTGCTAGGCATTTTGATTGCAGCTATTACTGCAGCTTCTGCAGTGACCACTATGGTGGCAACTGCTGCAGTTGCTTTAGCTCTCTCAATCCGAACTGCTCAAAATAGCTCTTGCCAAAATGTTAAACCCAGAATTACTGACTCAGACTAATATTGATAAAGAAATTCTGCAAAGCCTTGACACCTTCGAGGCAGCTGTTTACTAGCTCAGTGAACGCCAACAGCCCCATGCGCCTGGGGTCATCTGAGTTGTGACGCTGGGCATCACTCCTGGGCCTTACTCCTGTTCCTTTTCATCATGCTGGATCTTGGGAGGAGGTGCACACCTTCTACAAAGTGCCTTTTATACAGATATGGGTGGAGGTAGCACTATTCTGCAAGGCCAACTCGGGCCCAACTTCATGGTCTTCAGACAGAGGCTGGCCACGTTACTTCAGATCACATCAGTGATATCACTACTGACTCTAGTCTCAGCCTTTGCATTTGGTTCTTATAGCTGTTGAATTAATTTTTTCTTTATTTCTTGGGAAAGGTCTACAGGATGTTCAGGGTCTCACTTCTAGATCAGATTCATAGTGATCTGCCTGTTTAGTCTCCCAAGAGCTGGAATTACAGGTGTGTGCTACCACGCCCAGTCTCAAATGCCATCTCAGCATGTCCCAGGGGCAGGGGTCAGCACAGCAGGCCCAGGGATGGAACCCCCTGCCCCTGCCCCTGCTTGTAGGCTCTTTACTCTGCTAAGCTATTTGGCTGGCCCTTGGGTTAATCTTTTCTCTGCCCTTTCTTGCAACCCCAGGAGTGTTGTGTGTTGCTCCCATGGGGCTTCCATTCAAAAGCTATATGATGACCTTGCTACATCAAGACCAATGCCCTCCACACTATACTCTTCCTCCATTGCCCAGTCTAGATTATAAAACAAAAAAGGAGGAACTTGGGGAGACCATGGGCAAAAGTGTGTTTCTTTTTCTTTTCTCTTTTGCAGAACTGGGGATCGAACTCAGGCCCTTGTACTTGCCAGGGAAGTACTTATTTTATTGAGCTATCTCCCCAGCACCAAAAGTATGTTTCAAGTGAATGCAAACATCGTAGGGACTTTCTGGTCAGTACTTCCCATGGTCCTGGAATACATGGTAAGAGTTTAGCATCTTCAGGACAATAGTCAGCAGAATCAAAAGCAGTTTGTTCTCAGGGGTGTTTGCTCTGGCCATTGTTTCCTCTGCCCCTGATAAGATTATTTAAACTAGATTGCTATTTGTCACATAGCAAAGCATTCCATTCTGTCCCTGTGCCCTGGCCAAAACTATACTGTATGTTTCAGGTGCTTGCTTTCATGTTCTTGAGCAAAAATAAATAACCACAGAGGTATCAGCTTGCTACTGTTTCTCTGGAAACTCTTATGCTGAAGTAGCAGCCCCACTGGGTCCTCTCAATGAACTAAAAGTCTCATCGCTCAATAGTTTTTACTGTCCTTTAGCCAGCCATGTTTGCGCACTGGCATATGGTCCCACTTTGCAGATGAGAAATGGAAGTTCAGGATGGTGACGTGACTGGTTCTTTACACAGCAAGTCACTTTAAGAAACCTACCTTTTGGGACTCTTTGAAGAAACTAGTGAGTCAACTCTCAGTCAGGAATGGGATTTGAAAGACAGTGCTGTGCACATTTTTGCCCCTTCTACTGCTCCTCTAATCATAATGGCCAGGAGGTCCTCTGGGATGCCCAGAGAGGCCACCTACATGCTCAAGAAGAAGCTACTCTTTTCGTTTCTAGCTGCACAACCTGTCCCCAGAGGAGCCTGGCGGGCTGGACCCAGGACCATGACTCACGGGCTCCAGATCCAAAGTGAGCCTAACGGCTGCCATGAAGTGGGGGCTCGGCCCCTGAGATCGTAGTCCAGGTATAAAGTGATATTGACATACACGTGACAGCTTGTTCCAGAGCAGGAGGTCATTATTTAACAGAACAGATTGTAGACAATGCTGCGCAGGCTCCAGAACACAGAAATGTGTTGAAGTTGCACTGCAAAGGGAACACCGGGCAGGAAAGCTGCCGGTGTGGACCAGCTTGGCAGCCCTGAAATTCATTCTGCAGAGGGCCCTGGTCAGACTGTGCTGTAAATCAGGGGCAGGTAGCAAGAGCAGCAACAAAGGCCACCTTCGTTACTGAGACCTTCCCAACTGCATCCTGCAGGCACTTGTCATGCACCGTTGGCTTGGCTTCTGGAGCAATTCTGTGCACGGTCGTGATGGCCCCACTTTACAAACAAGGAGACTGGAGCCAAGAGAACCATGTGGCTTGCCCCAGACCTCACTGTTGAGGTCCCCTTGGCCTTCCAAGCCCCACGTGCTCTGATGTAATGATACCTCTTGGAGACAGACTGTCGGTATAGCTTAGCCCTTTGATTGTTGGCTGGTTTGCAGTGCACAAAAGAGCGTGGTATGGAGAAATTTCTTGTGAATCAGGTAGACCTTAGAAAATTCATTCTCCTCAGGCCACTTCCCTCCTACCAAGCATTCCCTGTTATCTACCCAGAGAGGCTTGAGAAGAGCTAGGGGATTAAGGCACGGTAAGTGACCCTGGCTTGCCCCCCTCCTGCTTCCTTCTCACTTTTGGCTCATACTGCCCCTGCCTCTAAAGGTGGCTTCCAGATGAGAATTTGACACCAAAGCCTGGGAGGAGATCTGCTTCTTGCCAGGTCTCTACTTCAGGAATTCTTTTGTGAGCCAGGGAACTTCAAGAAACAAACAGAAGGCATTTTCAACAAAGCCTCGCATTTTCTGGTGCAGGTAACCTTAACCATCGGCCACTGCTCACGCTGGCTTCTGTGCCTTCTGGGTGAGGTCTCCCTGAACTGCTTCTAACAGCCCAGTAGACGAAGGGAACTCTCTTCACCCTAGCCCCAGTGACACAGGAAAGACACATAGTGCCCCTGTGGTCGAGCTCAGTGGCTATTCTTTTTTTTTTTTTTAAAAAATATTTATTTATTTTTTTATTTATTACATTTATTTATTGTGTGTGTGGCCAGCTCAGCCCACCAGGGGGCGGGGCTGGCTGGCATGTGGTGCTGGAGGATTGAACCGCGGTCCCTGTGCTCTGCCAAGCTTGTTTCAAGTAGGTGCTTTAGACCACTGAGCCATCTCTCTCCAGCCCTCAGTGGCTATTCTTGGTTACTGACTCCCCCTCAGAGGGAATTCCATCTCCCTTTTCACTCAATATATTAACGTGTTTCTATGTGAAAATGGCTAGTGATGAAAATAAAACTAAATTGCAAGAAAGGTTACATCAGGATCAAATGTACCAGGGCCGGCCAAATAGTTCAACAGATTAAAGCACCCACAAGCAAGTGCAGGGGCTAGGGGTTCAATCCTCGGGGCCTGCTGTGCCAGCCCCACCCCTGGGATGTGCTGAGATGGCAACTGAGACTGGGCTAGGTGCCGCGCCCTTATAATCCCAGCTCTTGGGAGGCTGTAAACAGGCGGATCACTATGAGTCCAATCTAGTAGTGAGACCCTGAACACCCTGTAGACTCTTCCCTAAAAAATACAAAAAAAAAATGAGGAGGAGGAAGAGGAGGAAGAGGAGGAGGAGGAGGAGAAGGAGAAGGAGAAG
>NW_004524732.1:1126769-1138024 GCF_000260255.1 Octodon degus
GAAGAAGAAGAAGAAGAAGAAGAAGAAGAAGAAGAAGAAGAAAGAAAGAAAGAAAGAAAGAAAGAAAGAAAGAAAGAAAGAAAGAAAGGAAGAAAGAAAGGAAGGAAGAAATTACAGATCAGTTATATAATAGTTCACTCTGCCCAAATCAAGAAACTTATATTCATATAATTAGAATTCTCAAAGGAGAAAGGGGTAGGTGTTATTTCCTTTATGCTATGTCTGGAGGTATTAGAATATTTTGAGTTTGTATAACTGGAAAATATTTTACTTTTAGTTTTCAAAGGTATGTTTACTAAATATAAAATTCAGTGAGGATGGATCTTTTTTTTTTCTCTTTCAGTCCTTTGAATTAATTAGTCTAGTTTCTTACACACTTGCTCCTTTTTTTTCTAATGTGGAATAAATGCTATTTAATTTTCTTCTTCCGTAGATAATATCTTTTTATGTATATGCTTTAATGATTTTTTCTTTACAATCAGTTTTGGACAGTTTTATTTTTGTGTATCATGGCATGATTTTATTCAAATTTCTTGTTTATTTTGTTAACATTTATATTATGAAGCAAAATGTCAGTTTGCATATGTTATCCAGCCTCACAGACTATGGTACTGTTGTCGCCTTTCCGATGGCCACGCTTCTTTCCCAGGGAGCTTCCCATTGCTTTGATGGTTGTGTGGGCTGCCCAAGGAATGAATCCCCAACATTTAAGTTAGTCATGGTAGTGCTACCTAGCAAACAGTGAGTGACCAGTCTAGGAGTAGGTGTGTAACCAGAGCTGGCCAATGAGATAGAAAAGAAAGCAAATGTTTTCTAGGGATGTTAAGTCTTTTGTTTGTACCTGCATGTTCTACCCCTGCTTTGCAAATATTGTGTCAATATGTGCTGGTCTAGATTCCTAGACTTATTACTTCAAAGCCCCAGTGACACTGAGTTGCTGAGAAAGTACTGGTACTTCCTCCCTTGACACATTGTGAGAAGTGAGATAGTGAACATCTTCACTATTTATGCTGCTATTAACTGCTTATTCTCCTGCCCCAAGAAATAATTTTACTAATAAAACATTGGTTCTATTTTATAGTGAAGAAACTAGGACTTAGGAAATTTAAGTTGCTTTTTGTAAAGTGGGAAGACTTCAACCTATGTCTACCAGAGCCTAAGATTTTCTTTCCACTGATCTGTGAAAAGCCAAGTCTGGAGTCTAGGAGAGTTGTATCCCAGGGACAAGATGCTGACCACTCAAATAAGAACTCAATAATAGGCAGCATGGCAGAGGAGCGAGCTGTGAGTCCCCGGAGTTGTTCATGTTAGGTAAGACAACCATCCATCAGGGTTTCTGGAGAAGAGATCTGGGCTTCAAGCAGGTGGACGACAAGGGAGAGGCGGATACTCCCTCAATTATCAGGAAGATAACCAGGAGACCAAAGATTGCTTGAAAATGAAAGGGAGCTCTGGTGAACCAGATGTTCTGTATGGTGGCTGTCAGGAATCTGTACCTAAGAAAATGGATCTGAAGGCTCTGCAGTTGGACCATGGCCAGCGATGGGGTGATGGGTTTTGAGGGTGAGGTCTGGGTCTCTGTTAGAATCCCAGCTGTGCCACTTCCTAGCTGGGGATGTCAGGTAAGAAGCTGGCCTCAGTATACCTCACAGGCCACTATGAAGATCAGATGAAATCAGGTATCCTTGCTAAGACACTTACTGAAGATCTACTATGTGCCTAGATTGCTGATGAGTCTTCATGTCTTTGTAAGCTGAAGAAAGCTCCCCAACTTTAAAGCACTATATGTTATCCTAACGATCCTAACAATCATCAAATCGTTAATCCCAACAGTCATCAAAGTCTTCTCTCATACCTACCAAGAAGGAGAGAAGAACCTCATTCATCTCTTTTGAAATAAATTGAGCTCTTATCTAGGAAAATAGAAGAAATGGCTCCAACAGACCAAGTTTCCAGCAAGACAAATCCCCCAATGGCCTCTCTCTGCCACCACTCAATAATGGTGTTTGCTATAAATCAGAGAGCTTCTTTATCAAGTGCCTTGGAAGCGCTGGGGACCGATTTAGCCCTAGAGTGAGATTAATCACAAATGCTGCTTTAGAAAGAGTGATGGGTGTGAATAAGAAGGGTTAGTGAAGATCACTCTGATTCACCCTGATTGGAATAGCTGCAGTTTACAGAACTAGGGCTCTAAGTTTTGAAACACTTCTCTGTTTGAGAAAAATTATTGCATCCCAGAATAGATTACTTTTTCACCAACAATGGCCTAGTGGGATGAGGAATAAACTAATGCTTCTTAATAAAAGTACCTACTATGTGTGCCAGGCATTATGATTATGTCATCTCCTTTAATCCTTACAATCTCTTTAATCCATGAGTAGCTCTAGCTACTCTCCTTTTGTAGATGAGAGAAGCGAGCTCTGTAACAGTGAAATGACTTGTGCATAGTTATGCAATGGCCAACTGGCCAAGATAAGGATGAAATGCAGATCTGAGGGGTCAGAGCCTCACTATGGTGCCTGCTGGAGATTTGATTGCAGATCCCTGACAACAGAGCTCAACACAGGTAGCAAAAAATGACGAGTGGACATGGTTTTCTGGGATCTCAACCCCAGCTGTAATGTGTAAGAAAGTTCTTTGGGACCCAGTTTTAGTGGTACAGTACTGTGACGACCTTCACCAGCAGCTCATTTTAAAAAATAAGATAGAGGATGTAGGGATGTGTGCAAGCTCCCTAGGCAGAGCTAGTTTCTGGGGTGCACCGATGGAGGGCTCCATGCACTATCTTCAAGGGAGCCTGCCATGGGTGTATGGCTGATGCATGCTTCACTGTATAACTTCAGAGCAATGCGGGTTCTCCCCAGATACTCCCAGCTAGGTACTGAGCTCAGTAGGCTGTGGGAACAGAGCCATGCCCATGGCGTAGGTCCTCTGGGGTACCTTCATTTTGGAGCTCCCTGCTGGCCGCCCTGAGATTCTGAGAAGAGTCAGAAGCTCTCCCCACCATGTTCACCTTCCTTCCCACATTCCTTCCACAGGTGTCAGCCCTGCCTCGTGGTCGGGGCCTCACCCTGCCTCTTCCTGCTCTCCTATATCATGTACATGAGCTTCCCCAGCAGCTCTTTAGCGCACTAATGAGATGCCCATGGACAGACAGTGGTTCCGCTTCCCCAAATCAAATGTGCATACTCAGGAAGGGAGGGCAATGCCGTGGTACTGCCTGCCACACAATCACGTACTACGGAGCAGTGAAAATGATAGCATTAAAGGCAGGTATCAACATGGATACAGCTCAGAAGCATCATGGGAGCCAGCCGTGGTGGCATGTACTGTAATCCCAGCTGCTAGGAGGCCGAGAGTTTGGAATTTGAGGCCAGTTTGGTCAACTTAGCCAGATCCTTTCTTAAAATAACAGATAAGAGAGCTGGGGATTTAGCTCAGTGCTTTCTGGGTTGAAGCTCCAGTAGTACCAAGGACAATGACAGAAATATAATATTGTGCTACAACAAAAAAGTTGTGGAGTGATACATACAGTATGAAACACGTAAGGTTTTAAACAAATCAGCCAATCTCAACAGGTGAATAGAAAAGAAAATGTGGTGTCTGCCCACAATAGAATATTATTTGGCCATAAAGAATAATGAGATCATACCATTTGCAGGAATGTGGATGGAGCCGAAGACCATCATGCCCAGTGAAATAAATGAAACGCAGAAAATTAAAAAACGCATATTTTTTGTGTCATATGAGAAATCTAAAATGTAAATAATTAAAAAAAATAAAATGTAAATAAGCGAATCCAGAAAATGAGTCAGACAATGTAGTACATCATTTATAGACACATACATATGTAATAAAAGCATGAAGACACACTAGGGAACTATACACGCCAAATTCAGGAGAAGTTACCATTGGGGAAAGAAAGAAACACATTGCAAACAAATTTTGTACTTCAGGCTGTGTGATTGGTACACAAATGTTCATTGTACCTGTACTTTTTATATGCCTGAAGTAGTGAGTAGTAAATCATGCACATATTCATGTATGTGTAGAGACATAAATCATATACAACAGGTTACTTCTAGTGAAAAATAAAATGACTTAAAATTGGCTATGTTTTGAGAAATTTGGGATATGGAATGTCACATGCCAGCGGCTAAGCCTTAGCCTGTTACGTGGCTTTTATTGCACCAAGGAGCAACTATTTATTTTTGTACGTGTTTCTCTTCTGTCTCTGACCCTTACTGGACCACCAGCTCCTCGAAGGAAGGCTCTCGTCTCCTTGTTTCTGAATCCGCAATGACTATGACGGCAGCAAGAGCTCAATATGCATTTATGATGTCTTCAATAATCAGGAGGTGAGCGAACGGGGCCCTGGGAAGAGAGACACGAGCGAGCACACGGCGCAGCCTACGGAGAGGCGTCTTCCGTGGGCAGGAAGGCAGAGGCTCTGGTGTGCACGGGCTGCTGCATTTGGGTACGAGGTCTGCGGTGAGACAGCCGAGAGGCCAGGGCAGGGGGCCAGGAGTGTTTCTGTTCCTACTAACGCGCCAACCACTGTGTTCTATGCTACGTGGTTTTTAAAAAATGGTCACAACCTGGCGAGTTGGGCATTATCTCTTTTTATAAATGAGATAAGATGCTTAGCAAATTTGAGAGCAGCCAGAGAGCCGTGTGCCTGCTGATCAGCAGAACCAGGTTCGCACTGACACTCTGCTCACGGGGAGCCCCCGGGTGCGGAAGCCGGGTGCCAGCGCGAGGGGAGTGGTGGCTCTGCTGGGAGGCTCCGCGCACCTAGCAATAGCCTCCGTCGGTCGGTGTCTCCTGCATTCCTGAGGCCACTGTGCCAGGAGACAGTCAGCCAGCACACAGGTGAGGCCACCCCTGGGGAGCCCTGGGCTAGCGGGAGACATACAGGCTGCAGCGGGGTGACACGGTCACTAGTAGCTGGATGCTAAGAGGCTGTACCAGTACAGGGAAGGAACGGGCCCTCCAGGGTTGGTGTCCCTGTGGGTGACCCCGCAAGGGGGTGGGGAGCATGGTGGCACCTGGAGGTGTCTAAGAGAAGAAGGTGCAGCCTCTCCCAGGGCTGCAGATGAGGGGCAGAACTTCAGGAGCTGCCCAGAGTCTCTGGACAGCCACCCTGAGGCTGCTGCCACTCAGCTCATGCACTTTTGGGGTAGCCCAGGTCTTCCAAGAAGTAGCCACGGAGGCAAGATTAAAGGTGCCGGAACCTGGAACGGTAAGTGCCCACTAGAAGCAACGAGATGGAAGCTCTGGGAGGCCATGAGGCGCTAGTCTGTGGTACAGGCCTGGCTCCTTGTACCAGAGGGATGGAAGAAGTGTCTGGCATCTTAAGGAATCCTGAGGACCTGCTGGGTGATGCTGAGCCAAGTCACCCGTGACAGGAGTCCTGAGCCTGCTCCCGCAGGGGCTGGGAGCAGCCAGGGCAGGCGTGGTGCCAAGTTGGTGTTTTCATCCTGCTCTCTTGCTGGGATGTGATCCTTGACACCTGCATCTGAAAGGAGAGCTTTGTCCTGGCTGGTCACAGCCTGCTGGACTACTGGCTCCAAGGCTGCACTGGTGTGGAAAGGGTGTGGTGGGGGAAATGCTGTGCACAGCCACAGGTCATGGCCAGGAAGCAGAGGGAGGAGGCAGGCCCCAGGGAGGGCGATGACTGATGCCGGGTCACTCCCAATGACATCCCCCCCCAAGTGCTACCTCCTGACAGCACGTTTAGCTGCAAATTCATTCCTGGATGGCCCCACTGAGGAGTACTGCGCTCCCCTTCAAAGGCCCCATCTGTGCCCGTACAACAATTTGGGGGCTATCCGGAATCTAAACTGTAACAGTTGGGGCTGAATTTCAGAGAGCAGTTGTTAGGATCATTGGTCAGTTATGCTCCTGGAAGTTGGACATGTAAGAGGCCTATTCTTGCAGCCCTCACATTCCTCTAGGTTTCTTAGTTATAAAATCAGCATTAATGGGAACCACGGTGTATACTACAGGCCCAGCAGTGGGGAGGCTGAGGCAGGAGGATGACCTGAGCCCAGTTGATGACCAGCCTGAGCAACATAGAGCTATGCTGACTCAAAGAAAATAAAATTAAATTGAAAGCTCTGGACTTTGGCTTGAACGCCTTTCTCTGGGCCAGTTTGGTATGGGCCAGAGGTTAGGAGCACAGTTTGTGGGCAGCCCAGCTCTGTCCCTTTTTGGTGGGTACCTAGGAGAGTTATTTAACCCCCAGTTTCCTCGTCTGAGAGTGTGGGTAGTAACACTTCCTGTCATGTATGGTGGTAGGATTAAATGAATTCAAGCACATAGCAAGTATGTTCTTCAGTATCTAAGTATAATTAAAGCACATGGTAAGTGTACTTGCTATGGATGTATGATGGTACCTGGAATTACTGCAGCGGAGCTCAGTCGATTTAGGGGCTGTTTCAGGACATCAGCTTGCCAGGCCCACACTGAAAAGCGAAAGCTCTCTGTCCTGCCGTGGCCTCTGCTCTGTACCACGCGCACTTCAGTCTCACTCCATCCTCAGCCCTTTGCTCATCATGCTATGAAGCTGCCCTGTCCCTTGGACTTGGTTTAGGCTCCTGCCTTGGTCATCAGCCTCTTCTCCAGTGGGACTGTCCTGTGACCCCTTGCCTGTTTCACTGTTAGTGTCTCGTCTGATACACTGAGTTTCCGTGGACGTGAGTACAAGGTCCTGCTGCTGCTGCACCTTCAGCGGGTGCATGGCGGCTTGCCCGGCCCTGGCAGGGGCACTTTGTGAGGTTGCACGGGGCATCTGCCTGAGGGACGGTGTCCCAGCTGGTGTGAGGGACTCTGAGCTGCGTGCCCAAAGAAGGCAGCAGCCTAGCTTGCGTCCTCACTGTGGTGCTGGCTGCTCACACAGGCAGGCACCACTGTGCTGCACCTACCCAGAAGGAGGGTCCTTTCTGACCTGAGAGGGGTGCCGTGTGGGCCACCAGCGCCACTGCCAGCTAGCTGGGCTCCAAATGCACATAAAGCCAGGCCTCCTGCTGTTAGCTGCTTCTTCTTCTGCTTCTGGAAAGGCCATGTGCGAGCCCTTCTGAGACATGGAGGGTTCGAGTCCCACTTCTCTAAGGTCCCCTGCTACCCCAATATTCACACATTCAAGGTAGTGAGGTTAGTGCACTTCAAGGTGTGAGTGTGAGAGCAGGGGCTACCTGGCATAGGGTTCAGGATCGCCCTGTCCTCCACTGGGTCTGGGCTGGCGTGGTCAGTCCTTGCCTCCTGCATGGAGTCCGCCAGCCCAGCCCAAAGCCCCTGTATTTGCTTCACGTTAAACTTTAGTCTTTCTTTCTCACAACAACTGAGTGAAACTGGTCTCACCTTATAGACAAAAGAGGCTTGAGCATAAATAGGCAGTAGAATTCTTTCCCATCATTTAAAAAATATATTTATATATTTATTTATTTATTTATTTATTTATTTATTTATTTGGTAGAGGGTCTTGCTATGCAGCTCAGACTCACAGTGCCCCTCCATCTCAGCCCACACAGCACTGGTATTACAGGTGTGCGGCACTCTGCCTGGTTTCAGTGGCCAGCATGGCATGTGGTACTGGGGATCGAACCTGGGTCACTGTGTTTGCCAGGCAGGTGCTTGGACAGCTCATCTATCTCCGCAGCCCCCCTTCTTTTGTTGCCCATAATTTTTCTCCACATTGCATGTCCCCACTTCTAGTATAAGAGCCTCAGGCATAGGGAACGTGTTTCTGTTTCATTCCACTTCTTCTCAGTCACCTCATACACACAGTAGGTGCCATCGGGCTAGGAAGGCCAATATCCCAGAGATGCAGTTACCTCCTATGTGAGGCCCTGTGATAACTGAGTCTGTACACCTGCAGATTATTGTGTGTTTGCAACAGTGTTCATGTTGGTGTCACACACACACACACACACACACACACACACACACACACACACACTGGTGTGCAGTTTTGAGAAAGCCTCCCTGGGTGAACAGAAAGAGTTATGCTGCTGCTGATGGTAGCATATTGTGCACTATGCTTGGCTTCTTCGTTTCTGCTCTGGGTCCTTCCCCGATGTCCAATTCCCTCCTCCACCAGGGCTGCACCTCCTGCCCTTGGTGTCTGATCTTCTTTGAGCCTTCCAACTGCTTGCAGGATCCACTGACGTAGGGTCCCACTGCTATCCCATGAAGCCTTCCTGCCCCCTCCTAGCTTTGGGGCATTCACTCTTCCTCTCTGAGTCTCAGCTCATGGATAATGCTGCAGGCATCCTACACTCTGCTGGTCAACATGGAAACACATGGCAAGGACCTATACAGAATCACATCTATCCTGGGCTGTGGACTTCCACATATTCTATGTCCACTGGGCCAAGGGCAGTTGTGCATTTGTACCTGTGGGTACAAATTTACATGCAAACTCATTCATGTTTTGCATGCAGGATGTGTGCAGCTCAACAGGAATGCGGACATAAGCTGCAGGTGTGCAGAGGGTGTTATGTGCATGATACCCACTAGGTGTGTGCACACTCTTCTTAGAGTGTGGATTCCCACGTCTGCAAGCACATCTCCCTGTGCTCTACATGTGAAGACTCATGTGCACCCCTGCAAGGACCAGGATGGCAGCACGCGCCTCCTTCTTCCTAGGCACCACCCCTAAACAGGCCTGACCACAGCTCCTGGCCTCTCGCAGACTCAGGCTTCAGCTTTTCCTCAGAGCCAGCTCTTTTGTCCAGTTATCTGGCCCTGGAAGGTGCCAGAGGGTGCAGGCAAGGCTTCCCCAGGTGTCCGTACAGAGGCCTGTTGCCTCCCCTCTCAGCCACTCCTCTCTTCAGGAGCACTCCACTCTCAGTGGGGAAGGCACCAAGGCTCAAGGTAATTAAATCTCTCTTTCACTTCAGCAACATTGATCTGCGCAGGGACACACTCCGACTCCAAAGGAACAAAGCTTTTAATTTCTCGGCTGGAGTACACTGTTCTTAGACTTGTTTCATATGTGAGTCATTAAACGTGAAACTCACAGCATACGTTATCTTTAGAGCATGGTGTAGCTCATAAAAGTGCTTTACACCATTTTATTTGAGAGTCATCCTCCAGGGCAGGCAGTACCTGAACCGCCCCCATGTCACAGGCGAGGGCACTGAGGCTCATGGTACCTGGCTTCCTGCTCTGGGCCAGGTGCTGCTTGGTGCATCATGAGTTTCCATTGTGCACATGCTCACAACAGCCCTCGGTGTGTCTGTCTTCAGCTGTGCTGTGCAGAGGAAGAAGCAGGTGGTAGCCTTGGTAAGTCTGTAGCATGGCGCACTCAGGCCACATGAAGTTTCAAGGATTTGATACAGGCTCTTTGTCTTCTGGGTAAAAGCTAAAGTAATGATGCGTTTTTTTCCAAAGAGAGTAGAGATTTGTCCTTTGCTGTGTAAAGTCCAAAAGGAGAGGTCCTCACTGACTGGCAGCCCTCCTTCTGGGAGTGATTCAGAGATGCAGAGCCTTCCACCTGTGGCCCCACTGTCCCACCCAAACCCCAGGACTCCTTGTGTTTACCACCACAGGGCCAGGCCTGGGGTCCAACTTTCATGTGCCAGAACTGCAAGAGAAGAGTATGGCTTCCGCCCTTGCTCCGCTGTCTAGAACAGCCCCATGGACTCACGCAGAGAGCAGAAACAGTGGCTTGGGAGCCATCGGGTCCACAGGGCGTGCTGCTTTTCCTCTAGCTTCCCATCTCCTCAGTGTTGAGACCACATAGACCATGTCCGTACTCCACTACTTCCACCCTTGAAAGGCTTTATCCAAAGTGAATATTGTCTTTAGTAGGACACAATCTGCTTGTGCCATTTTTAGCCAGACTTTTCAAATTTTGACAACACCTCAGGGAGAGCCTGAATCTCCAAATAATTACTGCTGATTGAGATGCTTGGAATTGAGGGACTCTAAACTGGAGATCTGGGGACATGGAAGAAACTTCAGGTTGACCTGGGTCCTGATTGTGGCACTGTGTGTCCCCGGGTGAGTAGTAGTATCCCTCAGGATACCGAGGGCTGTTGTGAGCATGTACAACTACCAGCACTCCACAACTCCTTGGAATGGTGCAGCAAGTATTTGTAATTGTCAGAAGTATCATACAGCTGGCAGAAGAATATGAAATCAGTTATGTGAATTGTGAGCTGCATTTCAAAGTTTTATTTATCTCGAGATAAGTGAGAGTCATCACATTTCTCCTCAAGACAAAAAATAAATACAAAGAAAAACAGAGGAGCTTTTAGAAATCACTCAGCCACAAAGTCCCACCCCTGTACCACTGCTCTGTGGGACAGCTGTCCCATCTGTCAGCTCCACATCTGCTGGCCCTCACTCTGTAGAGGTGTGACTTTTAGACTCTTGTACCTGTTTACTGGCTTGGCTGGGGATGGTTCCATCCTTGATTATTGTGATATGTGAAAACAATCTCAGTACAAATTCCTCTTGTATTCTCCCCTTTATAGTCCCTGAACAGTGCTGGCCTTCAAATCCTCCATCTCTTATGAACTTCTCCCTTCTCACTCATCCCAGCCTTTAGTTTGTTTTGAGAGAATGAACATGAAGCTGGCTTTGGCAGCTATGATTATGATGTCTATAATTTCAGCATTCTGGGCAGTTTAGTGAGTGACTGAGACCCTGCCCAGAGAGAGAGAAAGAGAGAGAGAGAGAGAGAGAGAGAGAGAGAGAGAGAGAGAGAGAGAAAAGGGAGGAAGAAAGGAAGGAAGAAAGAAGGAAGGAGGGAGGGAGAGTGGACAGGCTTTTATGTAGGTATAAGAGATTACCAGTAGCTAGTTTCACCACAGAAAGTGTCAGGGAGGGCTGGCAAGTGGTCTAAAGCTCCTGCTTAGGCAAGCTTAGGCAAATTGCAGGGACCACAGTTCGATCCCCCAACCCACATGCTGGCCAGCCCCAACCCCAGGGTGGGATGACCTAGCCATTGGGGTAACTGGGGATCCTACATCAGGTACCAAAAGGTTTCACCTTTCCTTTGCAACACGAGGAATTTAGATACTCTAATGTATGACTGTCTTTACCTGTGCAAGCATAAGTTACAGAAAAAGAAAAAATTCTACAAAATGTTGAAAGCCAAAAATTGAATGAGGGTTCTCAGAGTAGCTACTTGGTACTGGGGACCCTGACTACTTTCCTCAGGCTTTTCTCATGGAGAGGAGGTGACAATATTGGATAAAGGCCGCAGCTATATTAGATCTTAGTAAACATCAGATATATATATA
>NW_004524732.1:1138124-1139023 GCF_000260255.1 Octodon degus
AAAGACTCCAGTGAATCATAATACATAATCTGTGTAGATCAACTTCAATTTGGAGCCCAGCCTGCTATTCAGAACCATGGACAGCAACACAGGTGCTCTGAGGAGTCTGCACTTTTGGTTATTATTATTATTTTTAAAATAATTTTATTGAGAAATGAATAGCAATGAGACAGCTTCAAAACTGACTAGGAGGACAGTTTCAATAATTAATACATTGCATATTGTTGTCTTCTTATTCGTAGTACAAGATACAGATATGATATCCTGTCCACAAATACTGTTAGAACAAATCTTTTTATTCATTGAATTAAAAGAAGGTAGCTGTATACCTAGCCTATTTTGAATATACAGATACAAAATGAACCTTCATTTGTATCCCCTTTTTTGGTTTAGTTTTGTCAGAGAAGGGTATTCCATTGTCATTTAAATATTGTAGGTGTGTGAATTCAGCAAAATATTCCAGTATAGTCCAGTAGTCCATAATAGTAGTGGGCTTTCTGTAGGACTGGCAGTGTCATAAGTTGTTGACTTGAGCCCTTTACAGCTCAGCATATTAATATGGCTTTACTTTTTATACTTTGCTTTTATACTTTTCTGCTGGATCGTTAAGACCAAGATAAAGCAAGACATATAACATGAAATGTAACTTTTATATCTGACAAGGTCAGTCAAATTCCCTCAGGATTTATCCTGAAACCCTGTACTTTTGATAATCTGCATTGGTACCTACTTGTTAGAATTATGAGATCTAATTACAATGCACAGTAAGTGACCAATAGCTTGCTTGCCCTCCCTCTCTCTCCCTCCCTCTTCTTTCCTTCCTTCCTTCCTTCCTTCCTTCCTTCCTTCCTTCCTTCCTTCCTTCCTTCCTTCCTTCCTTCCTTCCTTCTTTCCTTCCT
>NW_004524732.1:1139123-1156203 GCF_000260255.1 Octodon degus
CTTCCTTCCTTCCTTCCTTCCTTCCTTCCTTCCTTCTTTCCTTCCTTCCTTCTTTCTTTCCATCCTTCTTTCCTTCTTCCCTCCTTCCTCAGAGGGCCTAGGTACATCACCCAGCTTGTGAATGTGGTTGTTTTAACACATGCCCATGAAATATTTGACATTCCACCTTTCAAGTTGTGGAGTGACTATGTTCTTAAACCTACACAAGACTGAGTGCAGCAAAAAATAAAAATGGAGAGCCATGGATGAGTGAACATGTTCTGGTGAATGGGAGGGCAATAGAATTCTCTTGTGAGATTAGTTGATAAAAGACTAGGATTGTCTCCCTCCTCCTTGGGCCACTTGTCCTGGGGGAAGGCAGGCACCAGTCTTCAGGGCACTTGGGGAATGGCTAGGGTATTTGTGCAGCTTGTGCATATGTGACTTGAGAAACGGTAGCCTGGGGTGGGAACTGGACTTGTGCATTCAGTCACCCATGCTGGGCCCTCACCCTCCCAACATGCGCTGCACACCTGTCGTTTCCCCTTTCAGACTTGGGGCTGAACTAGCTCTTTAGCTCTTCCCATTAGAATAGATATTTTAAAAAGAGATTTAAATTTAAGTTTAATTTTTAAGTTAGTTAAAAAGTTGAAAACATAAAGCTGGAGGTATTTTTCTTTTAAAGAAAAGAATATTCAGAGAAAAGCCAAGGCATCAGCCAACACCTAGTGGCTGACTTTACTTTTGCCCTGAGGGTCCTCAGACATCCAGCTCTTGCCAGAAACTTACACAGCAGGCAGGAGGAGACCTGAGCCAGGGAGAGCCATACTATTTTCAAGTACCTGGCCCTTGGAAAATGGGAGGTAGCAGATGCTTGCTGTCTTAAATTTATACAGCCCTAGAAAAATGATGCTGTTCATAGACCTGGTTTTAGTTGTTGCCTTCTGAGGGTCTGGGGAGATGGGGAAATAGCTCAGCAGCATAAGCACCTGCCTGTTGGCAAGCCCAACATCCTGAGTTTAATCCTCAGTACCAAAAACCAAACCAAACCAAACCAAACCAAACCAAACCAACCACCCAACCAACCAACACTAGTATTACCTTCTTGAGTTCTCCAAACAATGATTTTTGCTTTCATCTCTTGATTTGGTCCTAAACCTCCATTGTTGCTTTTCCTATTTAGAGCTCAGTTGCCTTGTCAGAAACTATATACCGAGCATTTATTCCATTTCAGGCATGATCTATGCATGCATGATCTACCACTCACTGCCACCAACACAGGAGGAGCTTACCTCATTGCCCACATGTGGGGCTTAGACCCAGGCTCAAAAGGCTTAGAAATTCTGGCCCATATTAATATCTAAGCCATGATATGTCCTGCAAGGCACATGCTCTATGACACTCTGCTGTCTCGAGTTTTGATGCCAGTAACTTTCATTAACTGACAGGTAAACCGAGGCTCAAATTCTATACTGACCACTGTTTCTTCTCTGAGTAAGGAAGACAACGCTCACCTCACAGTCTGAGGAAAGAGGGAAGTGCCCACAGGAGTTGATGTTAGTCCCTTTAGACCAGTGCTGTCTGATGGAACTTTCTGTGATGATAGAAATATTTCCTATGGGCCGTGGAGATGGCTCAGTGGAATAAGTGCTTCCCTGGCAAGCGCAAGGGCCTGACTTCAATCCCTGCTTCCACCAAAAAAAAAAAATTTTTCCTGTCTGCCTGAGTGGAAGACACCAGTCAGCGTGCTTACTGAGCGCTTGAAATATGGCTAATATGAAGGAACAGCTAAAGTTTTATTGCATTTTACTTAAATAAATTGAACTATAAGAAGCCACATGAGGTTAGTGTCCCTGTCCTGGACAGGGCAGCCTCCGACCCTAAGCTCCAGGAAGGCAAAGCCACGCCTCATCAGCTGCCTAGGGCAACAGGCCACCCTGTAATGAACTGGTGGATGAGTGGCAAGTGTCAGCCTTGGGCACTGGTAGCATGCATCCATTGCTGGGCACAGCATTGATCTCTACTGGACCCTTCGTGCCCTTCCTCCCATAGCCCCCTTTAGCAACAGCCAATTATGCTTCTCTGCAGAAATGTCATCTTAGCTCCAGGAAATGGACAGAGCCTGGATTTCAGGTGACTGTGGGGGACGGAGGAAAGGAAGCCCCCTACATCTTAATGGGCCACAGAAGACAAGCTGCCCCCACCCCCACCCCACTGAGACTGACTAGAGCTTGCCTGTAACAGAGACAGTTAAATTAATGATGAGCCTCACTGACAGGGAGGCCAGAGCAGCCCCTTAAATGTCACCTTCGTTATTTTTCAAGCCACTGGGACAACTGCCTCTCGCTGTCTTCCGTGTTGCTGTTGTTCTGCCTCGGGGTGGAGGGATTTTCCTCCCTAATCCCTACAATAAGACTTGTGTAAGTTCAGCAAGGGTAGAGATGAGGTGGCACTGTCTGCCTAATAAGGGCCGGGCTGTCACTGCGCTGGAGCTGTGGAGGAGATGTGAGCAGGCAGCAGCTGAGGGCGGCCTGCTGGGACTCCTTTGCGCTCCTGCAGCCTCAGTCCCGGGAGCTTGCTGGTCATCCTGCTCCTCTGATCAATATTCCCAGCCAGAGCATGGTGCATGTGGCCTGGGAGCCTAGGTGGCAGGCTGAGATCCGGGCTGTCCGACATGCCTGCTGTGGGTGATCGTGACTGCTCGCTTCCGTCTGAGACCTCAGGTTTGCACTCTGTGAAAGGAAAGAGGACTGGACACAGCAGTCTTTAAGGTCTCTTTCCCCTACACTTGCACAGCATGCACTTTGCAGCTCCATACCTGGAGGTGTGAGGCAGGCTCTGCCCCTCTGAGGCTGCTATTCAACCCTTTGGAGACAATAATAGAACCTTAGAGGGATGCTTCGAACATCAGATGAAATATCAAATTCCAGTAGTCTCAACCCTGGGTACTATTGAAATTACCTGGAGCTTGTAGTTCATCTTAAAACATCCTATTGCCCAAGTTAACCCCAGATACCGCCTTCACTTACTGCATCAAGGGCAGGGCTGGGGTATCACGCCAGACTTCTCAGGTGTTCTGCACCATGTGTTGTGTCTAAGGGGGGAGGGGCTGTTCACGTATGGCAAGAACTTAATAGGTATGGGGTGACTTGATGGATTGATTTATAAAGATCATCTCATCTCCACCTTCCTCCAAGGTAGGCTCTCTGAGCCTGTTATACATGCCAAAAACCTGCCCAGGGTTGCAGAATACAAATCTCTATGGATCCCCTGTCCTGTCTGCATGCCCCTCCCTCATCTCTCTCTTATCTGTGACTCAGTTCTGCTCCTGCCTCGAGCTGCTCAGCTGTGGACCACAGTTAGTGCACTTGGGCATGGTTTGAGCAGCAATAGTCTAACATGTACCTTCTTGCTTCCCGGATGCACCTCAGCCCACCCTCAGCCCAAGCCGGGAAGCAGAATAAGTGTGAGTGTAGACTGCAACCAGAAAATCTGGGTTCTAATCCCAGCAGAGGCATTTGCTAGCTTTGTGACCCTGAAGACCTATCTCGGCTTCTCTGAGCTGCATTCTGTCCCATGTTTAATGGGGCCTCCAACTTCCCAGCATGCACTTCGCAGCTTCCTGCTTTGGAGTTAGTTGTTCTTGCCCTCTCCTAGAGTGTGACCTTGAACTGAGAAAGGAAAGAAAACTGGAGGATTAGAAGCATGGAGCTCAGACTGCCAAATGCTTTCCCTACTGTATGCAATGTCACCCCACAACCTCAGTGGAATAAATATGTCCATTTTGTAGGTGACATAACCCAGACCCAGGAAAGTCATTTGTTCTGCCATGGTCCTCAGCAGGGACAGGCAGGGCCCCATGTTTGCTGGACCGACTCCAGTGTGTGTAGAAAGGACAGACTCCCACCTGCTTGTGCCACCACAGCATCTGAACTGGCTCCCCTGCTGGCAGGAGGTACCAAGTTAGGAGACACATCTTGGCTGTTTGGTGTTCGGAAGGGCAAGCAGGGGGAAGCAAGCATGCACCCAGTCCTAGGGCCTAGCAGTCTCTTTAGGGGGAGAGAGGCTTAGCACTGAGTGTCCCCTCTCCCGACGGACAGGGTGCACCCCAGCTCCTAAGTATGCACAGGTTGGGGACAGTTGCTGAGCTCTGAGTTTACCACCTGACCACCTCATTCTGGCTGTATTGTGGGTCCTCCCGAGGGACTCCTCCACATGCTACAATCCACTCTGCTGTGGGGCTGGCACTACTACCCAGAGAATGCAGCCCCTAGAGCAGCCCTCCTCATACCAGTGGGTGGTAGCACACAACCACCAGCTCCTTGCCCTGTAGTGGTGTAAATGCCTCCCCATGGGAGGAGGCTGCAGCTGCCTTCATGGCCACTTTCTGCTGTGTATTCTCTTGGATGCTTCTCCTGTTCTTCCCGGCTCCTGTGCTCACCCATATTCCTTGGGTTCTATCTTTCAGAGTGGCTTCCAAAGGACCCAAGTTCAGACGCTTTCAGAATGGTGCCAGGTGGTGGGGAACATGCACACCACTTCAAGGCCCACAGTCTGGAAGGCAGTGGAGACCGACAGGAGGTCAGGTCAGGTCACCTGCACAACCAGGGAATGAGTGGCAAGAGGCAGCTCCAGGCAGGTGGCTAGGTGGCAGGGTCAGGCTGTGGCTTTGTGAATTAGGTAGATAGCCAAAGAGTATAACAACTGATCTTCTTCTCCAAGGAGGAAGGAGAGCCCTTTACTGTCATGAGCCATGTCTGGCGAATCATTTTGTGGGGTCTGTGACTGAGGGAAGAGGCAGCAGGCTAAAGCAGGACTGCACAGGGAGCCTCTGAAGGCAGAGAGGTGTCACCGCTGCTGGACTCTGAGTCCTCTTTGGTGTCCTTCACACATCCACCCATGCCAGCCAGTCCCTTCTGCCATCACCAAGCTGTGCACTGCAGTGGGGCTGTCTCTTGTCCAAAGTGACCTGAGTCCTGTTAAGTCTCTCCTCCAGTGCCCAACACCAGGGGCAGCTCCCCTCCCTCAGCCCTGTATGCACTGAGTGTCTTCATCCTGAGGTCTCCAGCTGACCCCAAACACCACCACCCTGTGGCTACACATGTGGTCTTGACTTTGTGCCTGGAAGGGGCTGTGTGTGGCTGGGGGAATTCCTGGGGCTTGCCTGGCTGGGCCAGAGAGTAGTGCAGGAGCACAGGGACCAGGCCACGGGGGCACAACTCCAGGGACAGAATCATGTGGCCAGAAATGCTTGGCCTGGCGGCTCCACTCCTCTCTCTAAGCTGGGAGGGCAGACCAGATGAGGCTGATGCCTGGGCAGGGCTACAGCTGGAGACCAGCCAAGAGCAAAGAGCCACATTCCCAGGGAAGGTAGAGGATGTGGGGGACGCTGGAGCAAGAGCAGCAGGCGGAGGTGGCTCGAGGTTTCCCAGAGGCCTGGCTCTCCTGAAGGCTCTGTCATAGGTGTGGAGCACTGAGGTAAGTGCCTTGTACCTTAGTGAGTGCCAGAGGGCTGTCCCCACCATCCAAGAGTCCCAGGAAGTGGTGCAGAGGGTGGTTGCACAGCACCCCAAAGGAGCAAGGAGGCTGCCAGCGGGTCTGTACAGGTGAGGCTCCAGTCCCTCTGTTGTCATCGGTGGGGCAATGCTGAGCTCAGAGACTGAGAGGAGCCGAGGAGTCCTCTCCTCGGGGTGGGATGGTGCAGGCAAAGACCTGGGGGTGGCACATTGTCTCATTATCAAAATTGCTGTCATTTGCAGTTACGTGTGGCTGCACAGTCAAACTGACTTTGAACTTTCAGGAGTATGTGTGTAAGTTGTGTAGCTGCCATCGCAGTCGGACCCCAGGGTAGGCCGCTGACCCAGAGTCCCTGAATGCCTGCCCAGACTTGAGTTTTCTGCCCTCCCCGGCCCCCGCCAGCTGGGCTCTGGTTCACAGTGCAGCAGTCCAGGCTTCTCCCTTTCCCTGAAGTCCTGTCTGCAGAACACTACTTGGGTTGCCCTTTGAGACATCTTCCCCACTCAGAAACACCTTTGCTTGGGTGACTTGGATTTAGTGTTTGGTAGTTATGGAAATAGCAGCTATACTATCACGTATAGGTTTTTACACGAATGCAGTTTTTATTTCTGCAAATTAAATACCTAGTGAAGGGACTGTTGGCCTATATGTAACATGGTTTGAACTTTATATAAAACTGTCAGACTTTTGCAGAGAGACTTTAGGATTTTGCATTTCTGGCCACAGTGAATGAAGGCTCCAACTGCTCCACATCTGTGCTAACACTTGGTTTGGTCTTTGTCTTTAGCCATTCTAGAACAAGTGTAACGCTATTCCACTGTGGCTTTGCCAATGTACCATGAATTGTCTCTCTCTTTTGGTGTTTTTTCTCATTCTGATGTCTGCTTTCATGGCAATGCGGCTTTCTACAATCAGTATTTATAAGGCATGTCTTTCTTGTCCTTTTCCTCATTATTTTTATTGCTTGGGATTAAACGTAGGGATTCACCCATGCTAAGCAAGTGACCTACCACTGAGCTACACCTCTTCCGCCTTTTAATCAAAAATTCTATTTAGTTTTGAAAAGCTGTAGCTATGAAGAAAATTCCATATACCCTTTCTCAGCTTCCTTTGATGTTAACATTGTATATTATCATTAGGGTACATATGTCAAAACTAAGAAGTTAACACTGGTACAAAACCATTCACTATGGGCTGGTGAGATGGCTCAGTGGTCTAAAGCACCTACTTAGAACAAGCTTAGCAAAGCACATGGACCGCGGTTCAATCCCCCAGCACCACACGCCAGCCAGCCCTGCCTCCTGGTGGGCTGAGCTGGCCACACACACACACACACACACACACACACACACACAAATAAAATAAATAAATTTTAAAAAAAACATTCACTAAGTCCCAGACTTTATTTGGACTCCCCAGGATCTCCATTGACATCTTTTTATTCCTTCTGACCTACGATCCAACTCAAAACTTCACATCACGACCACTGTTTTCCCTACAACATTGTGGCTGCCTTCATGTGCAGGGGGTACTTCCTTTCCCACCTTTACTTGGCCCAAACTCACTCTGCAGAGCTTGTTTCCTGTTCTACTTTCAATAAAACTTTGCATTGTATTTAGTTATCGTGTCTCCTTAGTCTCTTCTGGTTTGTAACTCTTTCTTGGTCTTTCCTTGTTTCTCCTGCTGTGACAAGTCTGAGGAGCTCTGACCAGGGATTTCTTAGAGTGGCCCAGTGTGGGTTTGGCAGATGTTTTCCTGTGCTGCAGTGAGGTCACAGAGGCGAAGCCTTCTCCTCAGCCCATTGTCTCCCGGAGTCCCTGAGGACTATAAGGCCAGCGCTGCTGACTCAGCGCTGCTCCCTTGGGTCCAGGCTTGGGTGCTGCATTTCTCACTGTGGGGCTGGCAGCTTTTCTCTGTATTGTGCTCCGCTCTTTGCAGGTGAGGCACCAACTCCTGGATCCATGCAGAGCAGGGACGTGAGCACCACATCCTGGAGGGGGAGTCGTTTCTTGGACCAGAACTAGAGAACTGGGCTGACAGCTCCTTCTCTTTTTCACCTAGCTCTTGGTTCTAGATTTCTCACTACCTTTGCATCCAGGCTGGGGGAGGCCGATAGGAAACTCACGCCGGCTTGCTGTTACGTGAAGTTGCTTTGTTTGCAAGTATACCTGCAGCCACTTGCTCACTGGTGTTTTGAGACAGTGGCTCCACACCTATGCCTTCCAGGATTTGTGGCTGCTTTCCGTGAGAGCCAGATAGGGGAAAGGCGTCAGCTCTGTCTCTGATGGAACCCCAAAGGCCTTCATTCATTCTCTGTTCACTAAACCATTCATTTATTCCCACTTGCTCACTCCATTCTATCATTGTTGACTAACTCATAAAATCACATATGTCAGTCAGTACACCTGTTTGGAGCATTCACTCTTTTTTTTTTTTTTTAGAAACTGGGGATTGAACTCAGGCCCTCGCACTTGCCAGGCAAGTGCTTATTCTGTTGAGCCATCTCCCCAGCCCATATTCACTCTTAGGCATTGTACAGGTCACTAAATATGTAAACATGGAGACATAGTTCCTGCCTCAAAATCTCTGGGCTTGAAGGAAAGCAAATGAATTACAAACAAACAAATATTAATATGGTGGAATGAGTACTATGGTACTACAGAAGCAACCAAATGCCTTGCACGAGTGTGTCTTAGCTTGGTTTCTATTGTGGTAACAAAGTATCCGAGTCTGTATAACTTACAAAGGCCAAAGGTTTATTTGTTTGACCCATGGTTCTAGAGGATGGGGAGTCTGAGACCATGGCATCAGCATGTGCTCAGCATCTGGTGAGCGCTGTGTGACTGCGGCACAAAGCAGTGGCACCTGTGTGTGGTGAGGCAGGGCAAGCCAACCAGCTGGAGTCCCCATTTTTTTCCTTATGAAGCACCAGTCCTACCTCTGATAGGGGTTGCTTCCAAATACCATGCACACATGACATTGGGGAACATGATTCCAACATGTGAACTTTCGGGGACACATTCAAGCTATAGCAGCAGATCTCCCTAAGAAGGCCATGGGCCCCCAGGAAGCCATGTTGGGTGAATGTAGGCTTGGAGTGAGCGAGCATGAAAGGACAGCATGAGTGGAGGTGAGGGGTTGGAGTGTTGGGTGATGTGGGAAGGAGTGATGGCCTCTGTCCTTGGCCTAGGCATCCTAGGCTTTCAGGACAGAGACTGGCTGGAAACAACCCTAGGATGGGCCCTGGGACTCCTCCGAGAGAACCCTGAGCTTAGAGGATTCATGTCTGGGCCTCTCAGCCTCTCCTTACCCAGCCATCCGCTTAGTATTCCCTCACTTGCAAAGTATGTGGTTATCACTCCAAGGTGCCTAGCCCATCTGTCAGGGGACTCACACCTCATCTGCAAAGGCAGAGAGGCAGCAGGTCCTGCCTCTGGAGCCACACCTTGCAAGGAGAGGGAGCTGGGCTCCACAGAAATGAAGCTCCAAAAGGAGTCAGGTCCCAGGGCTTCTCAGGAATGTTCCAGAGCCTCTCCTGCTGCTTCTCCCTGGACGCCAGCCCATGGGCACTCAGAGCTTCACTGTTCAAGCCATGGTCTATAAACCATGGTCTACCCAGGTCCTGCCTCCTGTACAGTCTTGTGCTGCACATTCACTCATGCACGTGTGTGTGTGCAGGAAATGAGAAATTTGTTAGAAGTAGTCACTTGTGTTCATTGTAGCAACAACAACAACAACAACAACAGCAAAAGTGACTAAAACCAGGACACTGTGTAGGAAGGGTTCTGAGGCACCACTGCTGATAGCCACTATTATGGAAGGCTCTCTGGGACCACAAGCCTGCACAGAGGTGAACACAGACAGTGTCAGAGCTACTTCTACAAGGACTGGTGCCATTCTTGTTATGGGTTCTTGCATCCAAGCACTACTATTTGAGGTGACTGATGCACTCTCCATTCCTATGTTTATAACTCCTCCTTGCCTCAGCTTCTCTGACTATATCCAGCATGTGCATTCCATTGCAATGCTCCTATTCCATGGCAATGTGCCACTTCTCCAAGAGCTGATTCTGTGGAGACTGTCTTCCAGGTTATTCCCCTTTAGAGAGACTCCCACATGGTATATACACACCTATCCTACTTGAATTCTGTGACCTGCTCTGCCCTGCCCACCCTTGCCTGTGGACATCTTGTCTCCCTTTCTACCCTATCTCTGCTCTTTTCTGCCTCTGTGACTTCCCTCCCTTCCTCCCTTCCTTCTTTCTTTCTCCCCTCCCCTGCTTTTCTTTCTTTCATACTGGGTCTCACTACACAGTACAAACTCCTAGTGATCCTCCTGTCTCACCCTCCTCAGATCTGGGATTATAGGCATGTGCCACCAAACCCAAATGCACTGCATGCCCAGGGTTCCAGGGCCTGCACGACATGTGGTACTGGGGATTAAATTCAGGTCCTTGTGCTTTCCAGGTAGGTGCTTAGACTGCTGAGCTATCTCCCCACCCCACACTCTTCTTGTCTTGTTGGGTCAACTCTCTTTCTGTGCTCCAGAGCACCATGGCTCCTATCCCTGCCCCTGGAGGGGCTCTGTCCCTCTCCCAGCCTCCTCTAGCCCCTGTGCTCACTGCTGAAATAACTGCACTGCTGCTGAGTTGGAGGAGGAGCTCAAGGACTCTGCCCAGTCCCTTGCTTGGCTGCTGGTGCCTCAGTCCTAGCCACGGGCATTTTAACCTCATTTCTGTGAGCCCAATGGGGTCCTTAGTTACAGTCATTTCTTCTGCTCATGTTCCCTGTCTCCATATTTCTCCCTTAAAAATGTGTTGGGGCCACCCTGCCCCCAGCCTCTCTTTTCCTCCTTTAACTGGGGCTCCCTGACCTCCACACTCAGAACCAGGACCAGCCTTGCCTTGGGAGCTCAGCCCCGAAGCCCATTGGACCTAGTCTGGTCCCTGTGCATGCTGCAGGCCAAGGAGCAAGCAAGGACCTGGGTCAGAGTCAGCTCTGTTCTGACCTATGATCCTGTGAGGTGAGCCGTGCAATCTTCCAACCTCAGCTTTTTAACAGTAAAATTGGTAACATTCCTGTCTTGTACTGGGCTGAAGCAGAGCCATTTTTGTTTAGATACTCAGCAGCCATGAACCCCAGGGAGGAGGTCAGGTACCCAGGGCTCACCCTGATGGAGGCTAGTGGGCACCTCCCTCTGCTGGCTCAAGAGGGGTTGGGAGAGTCAGGAGGGCGCTGTGTGTGGGGAGGTGGGGAAAGGGATTCTCTGTGCAGAGGGGCACTGGAGAGAGGCACATACTTTCCTCCTTGGATGTGGGCCCTGTGGCAGCACCCCAGCAGGGGCAGACAGTACCTACCCTGCACAGAGCACACCAAAAATACAACCCAGGAAAAGCTGGGGCCAGGCGGAAAGGCAGAAAACTCGTCCTGGATCGCACTGTGAAGCTGCTTAACCAGCTTGGAACTGTGCCTTATCCAGTCTTCCTATTACATGAGATTGATTTTGTTTTTGCTTAAGTCCTTTGCAGTTGCGTTTGCTGCTACTCACGGCCAACACCCTGATAGCTGGTCTATCATAACGTGGTCTGGTAGTAGTTCTATGATCACTCTATAGCTCTCTCCCCAATGACATGTCCTCCAGGAAGCTGTCCCATATCACTCAAACCAGCTCCCATCTCATCTCTAGAGCCACCTTTCTTTCCTTACTGTCTTCCATTGTAGTTGTCATGACACAGGTGGGTTAGTAGGTTATCCACTCTCCCATAAGAATCCAAAGTCCTGGGAAGGAAGGCAGCGTTTCTTTTGGTGACCCTGTGACCTTTGTGGCTACCAGCGTATACCCAGTCCTCCAGAAATATTTGTTGGACAAGGAATACCGGGTTACACAGTGATGTACCACTTAACAACAGGGATATATCTAGAAAACGGCATCGTATCATGATACAGCAACCAAGGCCACACAACAAGGCCATGTGGCGTGGCCTATTCTGCCATCACCTGCCATGGGCTGTCATTACAAGACTGAGTGTGGGAAAACCTGCACACAGCAGGAAAGTTTACCTCCATGTCCTTTCTAAGACCAAAAAGTTGACCAACTCTCCTTTTTTCATTTTGACAAATGACTTTGTTCCCAATCACTGGCTGATGTATTTCAAAACAATTTTAAATTTACTCTGAAAGGCACCATTATTCCCTCCCCTCGGGAGCAAGTGCTGTTCCAGTGCCCCACCTCGTTGCCATGCTTTTAGTATTCATGACAGCTAAGCAAGCCCCTTTGATTTTTTTCCTCCTCTGCAGGCTGCAGGTGACTGATCACCGGTGCTTGTGAAGAAGGACCAGCGAGACTGCTGGAGCTGCAGGAATCTGGAGCGCTCTGCTCAGTCCGCAGCTCTTACTGGGAAATGAAGGCAGCTCTACCCTGACACTGTCCCCAACACCAGTCCAGAGAGCACCTCCCTGTTCAGTGGGGTCTGTGGGGCTTGGGGAGGGAAGGTGAGATGGGAGCCTGGGAAGAGCAAACAGGCGCGGCCTGTCATTCTCCAGGAAGTGTTGGAAACAATCCAGAGTGCCACCGTGATTTCTTTTATGAAGCATTGCAGTGGCTGGCCACAGAGGATGCAAGCATGGCTCTTGGAGAGTCTGAGCTGTGGTGAGAGACAGAGCTTAACTGAGCGCTCTCTGACCGATCCACAAGGACAGCAGTGACATCAAGCACAGTGACAATCATCAGTTCTGGTGGGACTGGAGATGGAGTTGGCAGCGGCCCTTCATGTCACTTGGTTTAATGATCTCACCTTGCCCAACTCAGATGCCGCTTTGCTGAGCACAAGTATCCCTCACATTTTCTGCTAAAAGGTTCGTGGATAGAATGAGTGGGAAATGGTGCGCCGCCTGCCCTCCGTATGCAGCCCTTTGACTCTGCTTTCCTGTGTAGCATAAAGTCCGTGAAAGAAGCAAATCCTTCCAACTGCCCCTAATGTAGCATACCCTCCAGGTTCTCATCTCGGTCCAAGAAGTCAATATTTACAATCTCAAAGATATGTTATTGGAATCCTATCAAGTTAATTCCAACCTACCACTCCCAGTGCAACCCACCGCGAAACTAAAGACACTAAAACGTATTTATAACTACGGGGGAGCCAAGGGGCTCTAAGTCCAGCCATAAAGATGGCTTTCCAGAACAGAGAGACTGACCCAGGGCCACACCCGGGTCTTACTCAGTGGAGGAGGAGTGGCTTGAGGAGGAATGACTGAGAACTGTGGGAAGTAGGTGAGTCCTATGAGCTGAGCTAGGCGGGCGGCCTGCATTCACCTCTGCCATATGCAGAGAAAGCAATTTGCATTATGCTATTGAGATAGTATCCAATGTTTTGGGGACGTGGTGCTCAGCCAAAATGGAGACAATCGCTCTTCTTTCAGGAGCAGCCGCTCAGGTGATCATCCACACCTAACCCCCAAACAAACAAAAAAAGAAAAAAGCAAACCCCAGAGCAGAGTCACTTTGCTTAACCCAGTCTTATTTCTGTGCTTCTTTCACCAAGGCAAGCCTTACCTTTTGTAGCCAGTACTAATAAGTCCTGGAAGGAGGACCTTTGGGAAATGCCAGTCAGAGTAGCAGTGGTTCCTGGGAGTGTTACATATGGAACAAGCAGTGGCTGAGCAGTTCATTCATTCATGAAAGAGCTACCAAGATACTATTAATGGGCAAGGGGTACAGATTTGATCAGTCTATGAGAAGCTTACAGTATTGTAGAAAAGACAATCAAATAATGAATTTCTCAATTGGTTTGTTAATTAGAATGATGCAGTGTTGCCATAAAAAACAGGAGGTACATACAGCTTTCAATAACAGCGTGAGGGAGGTGGCTCAGGGAAACCACCTTGCTCTGACCAGGACTAGGACATCCTGTGCCTGGCAGCTGTCACTGCTATACCCAGGATGGTCTCAGCAAACCAGTATGGTCGTCACCCTGAAAGAAAGTGGTTTCTGAGCTGCTGACCAAGGACCTTATTATTGCAGAGAGGACTCCAGCAGGCTGGAGACTGGTTTTCTGGGGTCACACCTCCTCCTGAGTACAGCTGTCCCTCTCTGGGGCACAGACAGGACAGGGTTCTCCCTGGAAGTTGCCAGGAAGACAGGCATAGCTTTAGCTAGATGTGATGTGCCTTCTGAGGGTGCAATTCCTTTAGGAAACTGCAAATTATTTCCCTTGAAGAGAATCCGCCATTCCTTCAAGATTCTCTTTCTTGGAGAGGATGTCTGGCTATACCACTAAGTTTTTCAGTGTTTGAGCAAAAGACATTTTTGTACAGAGGCAAGAGCAGGAGCACACCCAAGCTCAGCTGCGAGGGTAAGGTGCAGATGCGGTGTGCTCAGGGACCCCCGGAATGCTTCACAGCAGCTCTGTCTCCAGGTCTGATGAGGACTGCAGCCTTGGCATGCATGCTGTAGGCCCTGCTGGGCCCAGGCAGGGCAAGGTAGTGGGCAGTGCCAGACTCTGCACCCCAAAGAGCAGGCTTGTGGAGGGCATGTGTACCTTGGGAAAGCCATAGTGTCGGCTGGATTTAAGTGTCCTCATCTGTGAAGAAAAGCATTCGTTCTAGCAAGTTATTGATGGTAATACCCAAATTTAATATGTTTATCATGCCCAAGGAATTATGCCGTATGTTTCTACGTCCACCGAATCTTCACACAAGCAGGTTGGATTATTGGTTTCCATCCTACGAGGTAAGAAATTCAGGTTTAGGGAATAAGGCTCACCCAAGTACAGAGGTCAGTTCTCTTGGGTTGTTCAGGGCTGAATATGACACATCCTGAACAACCCCATAGCCCCAAGAGACCTGGGTGGTTTGTCAAGCTAAGACTTCACACTGAGCGAGGGCTAGAGCCAGCATAGTCAAGGTAGAAGACTGTTAATGAAACACAACCAACAATTACCATTGTAATAAACACATACAATTATGTATCATATATTTACACGTAACCTAGAAGATGTCATGTGATAAATATATAACTTTTATTTCAGTATAAACCAAGTACTTCTGGCCATCTAAGCAAACCCTTTCCACTTATAATGCTAACTGGCCATGGTAGTTTCAAATGATTGTAGTTTTCTGCCTTCAGGGCTCAGAGCCTTTGGTGTCAGCCATAAGCAGGTGACTTATTTTGATAGATGAAAATGGCTCACAGCCGTCTGCTCAGCAGGTTGGGAGCACAAAATTTGGAGCCAGACAATGAGCCAGACAATTTGGTTCAAGTTCAACTCTGACATGAAATTGTGCTCTTGGGTGAATTAACCATGCTAAGCCTTAATTTTTTAAAATCTAAATTTAATCTCTAAAGGGAAGAATCTTTACCTCATGCCATTGCTGTGAGGATGCCGCGAGTACACAAGTGAGACTTCTGTAATCGCTTGGCAAAGGCTCTAAGGTTGGCTGTGTTAATTCCTCCTGCTTTACTTTGTCTCCAGTATGATTTGAAGAGCTACAGTGTAGGTACCAAGGGTGAGCCCACTGACACAAAGATGGCTTTGAGCAGTATAAGAGCAACCGGAGCTCAGAGCTTCTGAACAGGTTTTTCTTTCAGTCTCATACAGTGATTAATGTTGGAGCTGGGATAAACTAACAGAGAGGAATGTAATAACACTAAAAGTCGGCAAAGCTGTATGACGGACATGACCTTACCTCACTTCATTTTCAAAGCAATGTCTTCACAATCCATTAATACAGTCTTGACTTATTGAGTGGAAGGAGAGGTGAGAGGATGCTGCACAACTAGTAAGACGTGGTAGAGTTAGAGAAAAAAGAAACTAGGGTAGGGATGAGTGACAGGGTGGGTAGCGAGCGTGCTAGAAGACCTGGGCTCTATCCCCAGCCCCAGAGCGAAGCAAGCAGAAAGCGCGCAGAAACTCTTGTGTGCTTTGAGTAATGATTTAGAAAAAAAAATGGTTATTGATTACAATGTAAATAAAGTGTTGACTACCAGTTCCTCTGCAGATGAGTGAATCTTAGTATTTGCTTATTTACACAAGTGTTAACGTGTGCTATTTTGCCTCTAACTTTTTAATAAAATGAACTTTTACAATAACTGGACTTGCAGAAAGATTGCAAAAACAGTACAAATTTCCCTTATACTCTTTATCCGTTTTACAGAATGAAGGTCACTTGGTTACCATGGAGCACTTGTCAAAACTAAGAAATTAGCTTCGGCCCGTTACTATTAACTCCAGACTTCATTCTGATTTCACCAATTTTCTACTAATGTCGTTTGTCTCTTCCAGGATCCAATCCAGCAAGTACCAAATTTTAAGTGAAACGGGCTTGGTGACAATATAACAGTTTGTATGCTAATGGAATAACGACTTTACAGGGCAACATAATTATAGGCGATAATTCTATGTTCAAAATTATAGTACTTATGACATCGAGGGTGTGGACAGTGTTATTACCAGAAGGCTCCTGTGATGCAGGCTGGCACTGTCTACCTCAAGGTGGACATCACATCAAGTGTTGGACCTGGAGCGACATGGGAGATGGGTGAGGGGTGCTGAGAGAAGCTAGTGGCACAAGGGCAGAGCCACCACTGCTGTCATACGGAGACACGTGGGTGTTGGATCCATTTAGTACCCGCCTTGAGTGCCCTTCATCCAGTGTCTAGCAAACCTAAAAATGACTTCAAAATATTTGTCCCCTAAATTTGAGCTTCTCTTTTTGGATAATTTCATTTTTGTGCATCTTGGTATGATTTTATTTAAATATCTTTGCAAAAGGTTCATTTTTCTTGGAAATGGGGTATTATAAGTTGAACTAAATTCAGAAATTTTAAATCTTTAAAAAAATGCTTGAAACTATTGTTTGAAGCAAGGTACAATTCTCCTATGATGAATGCTATCACTATGTACATATAAAATGTACCAATAAAAAATTCAAGGAAAAAAATAAAAATAAAAATTAAAATTAAAAAAAATTAATTTGAGCTTCTCTAATTCTTAGGACAAATGTTTGTGACCCCCTCCCATGGAGAGCCCGGCCATTTGTACTTGCTGTCTCCTGCGATCCTCAAAGGATTCCTGTTTGAAAGATTTTTATTTCCACCTTAGATGCAGGGAAGCCACAGACTAAGTGACTCGCCCAAGGACACACAGCTTGTCGGAAGCAGAGCCAGGGTGAAAACTCAGTGTCTGATCCCAACTTGCTTTCACACCCTAAGCTTTATTCCCCTGAGACCCGCTCAATAAAAGCTTCCTGGTGTCTGGCACAGAGAAAGTCCCTCGGATTCTGCTGAGCACTTGTGGAGGCCCCTGAGAGCTTCCTGGGGAGGGTACCAGGAGGCTTAAGAGGCACAGCTCAGGTGTGTCACCACTCTGTGTGTGGTGAGCCATTTGCCTGCACTGGAAATTTCAGCCTTTTGTTCTCTCCTTCAGCTGAGTAGTAAAAGGAAGTTTGTGCCGGCTCTTGGGTAAAACTAGCATCTGGAGGCTTTGGAGAGAAGGGACAGTGCTGCATGCCTGTGCTGGGTCCCGTCAGCCTCCAGGTCTATTCAAGGGAAGGGGTTCCCTTGGGATCAGCCATCTTTTTTTTTTTTT
>NW_004524732.1:1158130-1200372 GCF_000260255.1 Octodon degus
TCCAGGTGGGTGTTGTTTGGATCTGGCTGCTGTGCTCCACTTCTTTCTGCTGCAGGCGTTAGAGTAGAACCCTTTGTGTCTCTCTGGGAAGATGTTCTGCTCCTGAATCAGCTGGGTGGGTCTTGCCTCTAGCCTCTTTGCAGGGAGTTTTGCTGAAGGCTTCCCTGCTGGGCCTGCAGCCTGGATGGAATGAGGATCCGCCGGCCCGGGTCGTCTCACTCATTCCCTGGGCCCGTGCTCTGGGTCTGTTCAGGATCCCGAGGGCCCTCGGTCATCTCACTCACTCACCGGGCCTGCGCTCTGGGTCTGTTTAGGATCCCGGCCTCGGTTGTCTCACTCACTCACCGGGTCTGCGCTCGGGACCAGCCATCTTGAGTTTCCAGGGATGGGTGCTTGGGAACTCTCCAGCTTGGCTTTAGGGGTCTGTGTACAGTCATAGGTACAAGAACACACACACACACACACACACACACCCCAAATAAAGTGGGAGGTAAAGACTGAGGCACCCCAGTGTGCCCTATTTACAAACTTCTTGGTTTTTTCTGGGTTCTATTGATTTTCTTCTTCACTGAGAAATGGGGCGACATCAGAATGACTTCCATGCTGAAGAGAGGACTCTGCCATGCTCCAGTCTCCCTTGCCCTCTCGGTCCCTTTCATACGACAAGATGCCCTCCATTATTCTCTCTGGGGGGTCCCAGTCAGGGCGAAGACGGAGCCAACCATCTGTTACCGACTCCAGCGAGCAATTTAATTTCCTCTTGTTCCCAGTAAGGAGGATTTTGAGTATGAGAATTGCCATCAGTGCCTGTTAATCAGGAGCCTGCTGTCAGAAGGGGAGGAGATGCCAAGCAGGGACGCCCACTGGCCCTCACTGGGCCCCTGGGAGGGCACCCCAAGGTGGAGAAGAGAAGGATGTCAGAGAAACTTCCTTAGACATCACCCGATCTGACACTTCCTCAGTAAGCGAGAATGTGGTGCCAGAGAGGGCGATGATGCAGTTGGCCAGGCAGGACAGAGGAACGACTCTGCCGAACAGAGCCTCAGTCCCCAGTGTGCTCGGTCCCATACAGCCCAAGGCAGGGGGCTTGACCTGACCTCTTGTCTTTGCATCTAACTTTTGGGGTGGGAACAAATGAAAGTCATCACGATGCCAGTGGCAGCCACAGACAGAGCTGCACTACGTGAGCAGCGCTGTACGCCAGGTTGGCGCTGAGAGGGCAGGCTCTGGAGCCCGCTGCCTGGGTCCAAATCCGTCCGTCACTTAACAGCTGTGTGAGTGTGGCAGTCTCCGCACATGTGGGGCCTGTAGCAGGCACTGTCTTTTCCTGAAAACCAGCTCCTCAGACCCCTTGTGTCTCCTGCTCACCCGGCCGGCCTTCCTGGCAGCACTTTGGCCTGCTGAAGGGCTGCCTGCCTTCCCCGAGCCTCCAGAACCCAGCTGTGGTTGAAATGTGAGCCAAAGCAAACCTCTTCATCTCTGAGCTGTGGGTGTCGGCCCAGTATTTTGTCCCAGTGATGAGAAAGGGCCTCTGACATCCCTCCTTCAGGGTTATTTCTGTCTTTATACCACTGCCCTGACTCTCTGTTCTTGGGTTTTTGACTCACGGCCTGACAGTGCCTCAGCTTTCAAATCTATAAAATGGGAGAAAAGATTAAGTTTTTAAAAAAGCAAAGACCAAAGCCTAACCTTAGTGAAAGTTCAGCAAATGCTGTGGGTCTAATATACACTTATCTCATTGCTTATTAAATTCATGCAGTGTACACTGTTACCCTCCCTGGGCAAGTAAGAGAACCTCAGTTTAAAAAAGTTAAATAATTTCCTCAAAGTCATGTGGTTTGAGGAACCAAACACAAATCCACATTGAGAGCTGTTCTTGCCTCTGTGGGAGGTGAGCCTTGGTACTCCAGCCCAGGCTGAGGGTCCTTCTTTTGTTCCAGGCCTCCATCACAGCTCTAGTCCTAGTGTGAAGTGGCCCCTAATTTATGTCCTTTCCCAGGTCAAGAGCATGTGGACCCCCACGACTTTGTGCTGGCCTTGTAGCCCGGAGCCCAGCACACAGTAGGCTCCCGGGGCCTGTTATGCAAGCTTCGCTTCCTCATTTTCAGTTACTTGTGGTCAGCTGAAGCCCAAAATCATTAAATGGAAAATTCTGGAAGTAAGCAATCTTAAGTCTTAACCTGCACACTGTTCTTTTTTTTTTTTTATTTTATGTATTTAGTACAGGGTCTACAGGGTCTCACTACACAGATCGGACTTGTAGTGATCCTAGTGATCCTCCTGCGTTCAGCCTCCCAAGTGCTGGGATTACAGGTGCGTGGCACCACACTCAGCCTTTATGGCTGTCTCAGTGCTCCCTGGCACACTGGGCATTGGATCCTGGTCCCTGCACCTGCTTCATCTGCTGAGCTGTCTGGCCGGCCCTCTGCATACCATTCTGAGCAGTGTAATAGAGTCTTGTGCCACTGCATTCTGCCCCATTCTGGTCTGTTGTCCCTTGGCCAGTGTGTCCTCTCTACACAGGGCCCTTAGTCACCTGATAAGTGTCCATATTATCACATCAGCTGCCACTGTCCCAATATCACAGTGCTGCCATTCAAGTAATACTTGGGAATGCCTCCCAAGTGTAAGAATAGTGCTGGTGGGGCCTGGTAGGACAGTTAGCCTGGTAGGACAGTGCTGGTGCTGTTGCGTGGCAGTGCTGCAGGACCTACAGGAAGAAACATGAGAGGTGGTATAAGGTTTAAGCATCCATTGGGGATTGGTGAAGGCATTCCCTGTGGGTAAGGTGTACTGCTGCGGACAAAAATAGAAACCCAGGGCTGGGGATATAGCTCAGTGGCACAGCCCCTACCTGGCAAGTGCAAGGTCCTGAGTTTGATTTCCAGTACCAAAAGGAAAAAACGAAACAAAAAGAAGACAAGTCCAACAGCAGTGAGCAAGAGAAGTGTGTGTGTGTGGGTCTCAGGGCTTCAGATTTCAACTGGAAGCATCTGAGAATCTCCCCAGAAACCCTTCTCTCAGAGTGCAGCTGCCCATGTGGCTGATGGTGAGGGATCCACAATTTTGCTAAGGCTCAAGGCCTCATTGATTGGGAAGGCACAGATGTCCCAAGTAACCACCAAGATGAGTGGGAATGTGGTCATAGCTGTCCTGCCTTGAGGCCCTGCAGAGTACAGAGCAGATGCCAGGGACAAGATACAGAGGACAAGAAGAGAGCAGGGTACAATCTGTGTCCCACCAAGGCTCTTCACGCAGCGATCTTCTCATGGGAGCCAGTATTGCAAGGGCACAGGCTCACCTTGTAGATCGGCCACAACATACTGAAATTCTAGCTCCTGGGTTAATCTAACTCTGTCCTGTGTGCTTGTATGGTGCTTCACAACAGTGGTCTCTGTGTGCCTCGACTGTCTTATCCATAAACTGGGAAAGCATCTACCTTTTCTCATTGGGTTGTAATGAATATTGGCACTGAAAGTGCACAGGACAGTGACTTTTACCATGCAGGAAGCTGGAGGGCAGTTGCCAGTTTATACCAGGTACTGAGGAGACTGGATGGAACTGATGATTAAGATGACCTCTGCTCTCAAGAGCCCAGCGTTGAGGTCATGCAGCCCCTGGGTTCCTCCCCCACATGCATGCCCAGCTGGTCGTGTCCTCCAGGGCTCTCTCTGCCAGAAGGGTGATGAGTGAGCAAGCCAGGGAGGTGCTGAGGAGCCCAGGTCTGCTCCTGCACTGGGGTGGTGGTGGCCAGGGGCAGGCAGGAGAGGCTTCTGGCCTCTGGGGCTCCAGTGCCACTGCCTCCCATCTCCCTCTGTCTACAAGGAGGCCTCAGCTCTGTTGTCCCCCCTATCCCCACAGACCGCAAACCTAGGACTACAGCAAGTGGCTCTTCTGTAAGGTTCAGGGGAGCAGATCCACTTAGGTGACACCCCAGACTCAGTGGTCCTGGTTGGCTTAGTGCCTAGAGTCCATCCTGCTCTGCTCCCCTCTCTGGGCACCTGAGGAGATGTGATCTGGACACGGCTGGCTCCTGCCACTGGGCTGCAGTGAGAGGGTCACTCCCAGTGACACCTCCTCCACAGCCAGAAGGGTCCTAGAGCCTGTGTCATGGGTAATGTGGTCCCCGACAGGCCTAGGGGGATCCTGCCTGATGCTCCACCTCTGGGAGTCTCCCCTTCAGATCTGGCAGTGTCCTCTCCTTCTGTCCTGCCCTGTGCCACTCCTCAGAGACATTGTGACCTCAGAAGGGGAGGCCCAGCCACTGTCTGGCCCCATGGTTCTGCACCATCCTTCACAGCTGAGCTACAGTTAACATGAGGATTATTTTTGTGTCAGGCAGAGGGAAAGCACTCCAAGTAGCTGGGGGAAGGACTCTGTAGCAGGAGGGATGTAGCGTGACTGGGGTGGACAGCCGCAGCCACCAGGGCCTCTTCCCTCTCCTGGGCTCTGATTTGGCTTGGCCTGCTTTCCTGCTGCTGCTCAGGTGGACAAGCACAGTCTCCAACACCTTCAGGTCACTCTAATCCATCATGGAAAATGCCCAGGGTCCAGCAGGTTCTGGAACACTCTCTAGCCAAGGTGCAGGTGGGCCATGGTGATTGGCTGGGCCTTGGGTGTGTGCTCACCCAGCTTAGCTATTGGTAGGGCTTGGTCACCTGCCCTGGGGTGCTAGTCTTCTAGGCAGGGTGGGGCAGGGCTGCTCAACAGAGTTCCTGTCTCTTTGATGCTATGTCCCCCACAAACACGGATAGGACCTTCTACGTGTCAGCTGCTGGTCTAGGTAACAAGGAATGGCAAAATCAACAAATAGGAGGCTCTGAGTACCTTAGAGCTTATGCTGTGATGGGGGAAGAAAAAAGAAATAATCATGTTGCTAATCATGAATGGGCCAGGTAGTGGTGCCTGCTCAGGAGACGGAGTACAGAAAGGGAGGGTTGAGGGGAGACATTGTATTTGGCAGGGTCCGGGTGCTTTGTCTCTGTTGGTCCATACATGAAAGGAGTTGGTATTAACTTCCTCCCTTTCTAAGTTCACCAGTATGAGTCACTTGCCAAGGGGAGGTCATTAAGGTGTTGGCTTCATCTTGGTCGCATCCAATGAAAGAAGGGAGGGATAATGAACAGCTAAGAGAACATGAAGGGTTGAGAATATGGTGGCCATGCAGGCTGGGGGCCCACACTGGTATTCTCAGCAGCAGCATGGGAGGCTCAGTCCAGCTGGGCAACTTCCTGACTTAGTGAGATCCGAAAATAAAAAATAAGAGCTGGTGGTGTAGCTCGGTGCAGAGGCCCTGGGTCCATTCTCCTGTGCCGGACAAAAAAGGTTGTTGCTCCACCTCAGAACCTTGGATGATGCTAATTGCTCTGCTGCAGGATGACTCCTACTCCCTGACACCAGTGCAGAATCCTGGAAGGTGAGGGAGAGTATGTCCTTATCTCTCTCCATCTCCAGCAGCCTGCTTGTGTCCTAGCTGATAATCCGCTATGAGGACTGTATGAGATGATATGTGTAAAACCCTTGCCCCTCAGTAGAACCCATGCATTATGAAGGAGCCTGGGTGGCTGTCCTTAGCTTTGTTCTACCTGCTCATAGGGGTGAAGCAGCTTTCCTGGCATGGCACAGCCAATGTGAAGGTCTGGCTCTCACGGGTGGCCAATCGGATTCTAGACTGTATGGTTTAGCACTGGGCGGATGAAGCCTAGGCAGGTCGCTGGGATCTCGCTTGAACACAAAGGCATCAGGAAAGTCTTATATTCTAGGGAGGAGGACCCCAGCTACTTTGAAAATGTGAGGACAGCAGGTAGCCTATCCCCACTGTGGCCTTGTCCAGGCCAGACTACAGATCCTGGGCTTGTCAACAACCACTGCTAAATTCCTTCTGATATTTGCTCAATAACTCCGACAAGCTAAGGTTAGCTCTCTTATAAATTATGGAACAGATTAACTGACTTAGGTCGAAGACATAAATAACACTCTCCAACCAGGGACAGGACATAAGGCTGGAGGCAGCAGAAAAACAGCAACAGGGACAGCCAAGGAGAAGGTGTGCAGGGAGGAAGGCCGGGAGGAAGTGAGTGGGCACGGGCTAAGTGGGAGGACACGCTAGGAAGAGAGGAGGACAGAGAAAGGAAGGCGCCTCTGGGAGAGGAGAGGTGTTGAGGAGGAGAAGCTTGGTTCACCAGCAGCCACGATAGTGGAGAGGCATCTGGGCGCCAGCTGGTGGTATCCAGTGAGTAGCTCAACACGGGGGCCGCCATGTCAGCGTGAAGATATGAGAACAGGCTCTGGCTGTGGGATTTAGAGACGTGGTTGAGTGGTAGCCCAAACGTGGGACAAAGCAAGTCCGTAGACATCATGTACAGAAAGTGAAGAAGAGAAGTGGCAGGGACAGTCAGGCCTGGGACGGAAAGGCTGCACACAGGAGAGAAGAGAGTTCTACCAGAGCACAGTGAGGACTGAGGCCCTGAGAGGGGGCCACCATTACAGGCTGTGGGGAAAGACATCAGGGCAAGTGGAGGAGAAACATGCTTCTCCAGTCCACCGGTCTGCTGCAGGGGAGCCCAAGCGAAAGCCAGCCATGGAGGGGCCTAAGTGGGTGCTCCCGACTCACTCCCACACCTTGGGGTCCCCCAACCATCCATTACTGACAGTTCTGAGGACAGAGGAGTTACGGTGAAGCAGAGGCAGAGGACACTGGGGGTCTGCCTGGAAGTTGTCAGTTCCTCTGGAGGAGGAAGTTCTAGTGGAATGGTTGGAGCAGAAGCTCGAGCACTAGGAAGGATGGGTGGAGCACGTAGAATCAGGTTGTCTTCCAATATGCTTGTGAAGGCCTCAAGTGAGCTGCGATGGCCACATGTGTGGTGTAATTTTCCAGTGGTGTCTAATATCTTTTGGGTATCAGAGCAGCCTCCTAACGTTAGAGTACCAGGTGAGACCTTGGTTCTTTTTCTATCTACACTCACTGTACTGGGGATACCCTTTTTAACTTTGGCATTAAATGCTATCAATATGCAGATAGATCCCAAATTTATACCTTCCACTCAGGTCTCTCTTCTAAGCCAAGACACTCACAGACATCCCAGGGCCAGCAAGTCAAAGCAGAGCGCTGCACTTCTGTGCTGAGGCCTCTCTGGCTCAGCCTCTTCCACCTCTGTGGACAGCAGCTTCATCCCTTCTGCAGTTGTGACTTGGGGTCGGCCTTGGTTTCTCTTTCTGTCGTATTCCACATCTAAGGCCCGAGGAGGTCCTGCTGGTCTGTGCTGTACATTCAAGTGCTCTAACTTCTCCTGCTACTCTGTTACCTTAGCTCTGGCTGCCATCCTGCCGTCTTGCCACATGAGTTCTGTAACCTTCTTTCCTGAACCCGAAAGCTTCAGTCCTGCAGAAGTCCAGAGTTGGATCGCGTCATTCCTCTACTTGGAACCTTGTGTGGGCCTGATTTCACTCAGATAAAGCCCAAGTCCTAGCTGGGTGTTGTGTCTCTAATTCCAGAAACTCAGGAGACTGAGGCAGGCACACTTCAAGTTTGAGGCCAGCCTGAGTAATTTAGCAAGATTCTGTCTTAAAATAAAAAGAATAAAAATAAAAAATTGTAAAAAGAGCTAATGATGTAGCCCAGCTCAGTGCTTCTTGAATTCAATCAACTGGATTGAAAAAAAAAAGAAGAATCCAAAGCCCTTTGGTGGCCTTTAGGACCTGTTCCTTTTCCCCCTGTCTGGTGTTACCACCCCTACATGCCCATACCCCCACTACAGTCTCACTGCTATCTTGCTTTTCCTCAAAATCTCCTGGACGCTTCTGTGTGGGGCATTTGCACCTGCTCCCTCCTGCCCAGAAGGGTCTCCTGCAGGGGTTCCTGAGGTCATCTCCTTGCCCTCTTTAACCTCAGCTGCCCTTTGAGTGCACTTTCCTGCCAGCCCTGTCTAGAATGGCAGCACCTCCCCTCCTCCCCCACACCCCACAGACACCAGGCTGGCTTTGTGCAAGAAGGGAGCAAAGCAAGGTCAGGGGAGGAGGAGGGAGGGGAGGAGCTAGCTTTTAAAAAATAGTGTGGTGCATAGTTAGTACTTGCAAAGGATGTACTCAGAAACTAAATCCAGACAGGTATTTACAATCGTCAGTCTAAAATTCATTAACATTGCTACAATCCTTTTCTTTGCTAAGGGCCACTGCTGTTTTTTTGGCTATTTTGTCCTCTTCCATCACCAACATCAGCTCTTGGCTGTCTCAGGACTACGATGCAAGCAGAGGCCATTTCGGGGCATTTCCAGGAATGGAGTGACTCTGCACACCTGAAAGACCATGCAGAGATACAAATGCTGGGCTGGCAAGCCCACTCCATAGAGAACCAAATGGCGCTCAAACACCAAATTAATAGTGCTGCAAAATGACAAATCACCATGTGCCACAGACCTCAGGGGTCCCTGGAGAAGAGTACGGATGCAGAAGGGTGCAGTCAGGAACGCTGTTGGCTCCTGCCTCACCTGTAAGGTGGTTGGTCTCCCAGGAAGGTGGGTGGCGTGTCTCTTTCTCCAGATGTCGCCAGCTCCTGCTCACAACAGGCCACCGGTTTAGCTAAGTACTTGGTTTCTAAGGAAACCCAGTAGTTGTCAGTCCTGAGCCATCTGAGGATAATGGTGATTTATTTAGGAAAAGCAAGGTTTGTCACTTTAAGCTTGCTGCTACAAAATTGCTTTTTGATTACCTCCCTCCTTATTGCATTGTCTTGTCACAATAAACTGCAGAAGCAAGTGGCAAGGTTAATAATTACGGGGTCTGTGCTTGTCACTCTCAGGACCCAGCAAGGTTGGGGCTGCAGCCTGAGCGCAGCTGGTGGGCTGCTTCGAGCCTCATCAGAGAGGACAGCTGCAGAGGGCAGCAGACTCACTCTGCCCGGCCTTCTGTGCCCCCCAGCAGCTCTGGGCCTCAGGTCCTAAACAGTTGTCCTCCTAGTTCTAGGAATTTTTTTTCTCTTAGTGGTATTGGGGGTTGAGCCTGGGGTTTTCGTGCTGAGCTACTTCCCAGCCCTTTTATACTTTTTATTTTGGGACAGAGTCCTGCTAAACTGTTAAACTGCCCAAGCTAGACTCAAGCTTGTGATCCTCCTGCCTCAGCCTCCCAGACTGTGACAATGACAGGTGTCTGCCACCCATTTCTTGTGACCTCTTCACCTGAGATGATTTCCTAGCTTATTTCACCCCTCCCACTCTGAAAGCTCATTTCTGCATGCCATCCACTCCTGTCTGCTCTCAGGCCCCAATTGCCAGTCCTTTGTCCTCTGACAGCTGCAGCTTGGCTTCTTGCTCAGGACAGCTTACTGCATGCTGCTGGGTTTCCCTTCTGCTGCATGACACTGCAGTGAGACACTGCTGTGGTCTGAGGGAAGAGTGTACTGGCTGTGTGTCCCCTACCCAGATGCATACCCTAGACTCCCAACCCAGTCCACTAGTGTTGTAGGTAGCTGGGTCCTTGTGAGGGGAGGAGCCCCTGGGAAGGGGTTGTAGCTTCTCCATAAGAGCCCACAGGAGACCCTGCTCCTCTACAGCCTCCATTACTCCAACAGAGGGAGGAGCAGGGTCCTGCAGAGCCAGTAGCAGGTGCTCCTCTGATGTCAGCTCTGCTGAGGCCTTGGCCTCAGCCATCCCAGCCTCGAGGACTGGAGGGGTACATTTCTGTTGCTTGCAGCTCTCTGATCGGTACCGTGCTGTTAGAGTAGCCCAAGCAGATTGACACAGAAGCCCTTGCCACAACCACTTTATTCCCAGAGCAGTGTGGGGAGGTGGGGTGGCACAGTCCAGTGGGTGGGAGCGCAGGGTCGCACTGTCCAGCACCATCCACCCCACCTGTGCATCAGCTGCCTGTCAAGCCCTTTCTGACTGCCACCCCCTGAGCAGTGGTCATGGCTGTGCCCTGGGCCATCCCTGCATATCACAGCCTCTGATGCAGAGGAGCCTTTGCTGGCAGCTTCCACACCCACTGACACTCTGTTGCTCTGTCTGAAGCCTACCCTCAGCTGCCTCTGTGGGTTCCCCTGTCTCCTACTCCTGTGGAGGTGATTGAGCCCTAAGACACAGCCCTTGGTCCTTCCTTCCTTCTTTTCATCCTTCCTTCCTTCCTTCCTTCCTTCCTTCCTTCCTTCCTTCCTTCCTTCCTTCCTGCCCTGTTGCTCTCTATGATCTCGCCTGGTCTTGTTCTTTTTTTTTCCATCCAAGTTTTTTTTGTGTGTGTGTGACAGGCTCAGCCCACCCTGGGGGCAGGGCTGGCACAGCATGTGGTGCCGGGGATTGAACCGTGGTCCCTGCATGCTTGCCTAAGCTTCCCCAAGCTGCCGCTTTAGACTGGTGAGCTATCTTGCCAGCCCTTGGTTTTGCAACTTTGGATGCCATTTGTGTGCTGGCCACTTGTTGGTCATGTTTGTTTTTCTTTGCTTTTTAAATAAATTGATGTATAATTTTATATACAGTAAAATGAGCAAATGTAGCTTTATGGCCATTTTATGGATGCAAACACATACGCAAGCATCATCTGGATCATGCTATAGAACATTCCCATTGTTCCTGAGAGGTCTGTTATCAATAACACCTGCTCCCCCACACTGAGCCATCTGGGCAGACGGGTTTTCCTGTCCTCAAATTTCTTATACCTGTGTCTCCCCCAAAATAAGCCCTCGCTGGAACATAATCAGCCTTGAAAGCCATAGATCACAAATGCCATCATTCCCTGACCTGTCACCACTGCTCCCTGGCTCAGTGGCTGCTCTATGAGGCTGGTCAGGAAAAGGCAGGCTGATAGGGGTTGGTATTTTCAATCCCTACTTCTCAAGGCTGATTATTTTCCAATGTGGCCTTATTTTTGGGAAAATAGTACTCCTTTGCATCGTTTGTTATGCAAAATTTCAAGCCTATCATGTATTATGCTGATAGCTTTCTTTTTAAACCTTTTTAAAAATTGTAGATAGAGGGCCGACGAGATAGCTCAGCTGTCTAAAGCACCTGCTTAGGCAAGCATAGGGACCACTGTTCGATCCCTGGCACCGCATGCTGCTCCAGTCCTATCCCCAGGTCAGGCTGAGCCGACAACAAAAGAAAAAAAAGAATTAAAAAAATTGTAGATAGTTGCAAACGTATGAAGAAATATGAGGAAAGCTATGATCAATGCCATGCTCACTGCTTGCATCCCATCTGCTCTTGCCTTTTTAACCAAATATCTGAAAGCAAGTCTCAGACATAAGATGGCCCGAACTGTAAATATTTTAATATATATTTTTAAAATTAGGATTTTCTTTTCTTAACCATACCTACACACTATTACCATACCTAAATTGGCAGTATTTCCTTAATATTAGCAAATATCTAATCAGTGGCTTGTCTGAACTGAGCTCCAAATGGCAGCATGTATAACAGTTAATTGACACGTAGCTCTTTGTGCTTCAAGTTGTAGATCTTTCTGCATTCATGTTTTATGGCAATTTGTTTGCTGAAGAAACTGGGTCAGTTGTTCTGTGAGTTTCTCACATTCTGGACTTGGTTCGCTGTGTCTTCTCAGTGTTTTTAGACATGCCCTTCTGTCTTCTGTATTTCCTGTAAACTAGTAAATAAATTGGTAACGCTTCCCTTATTTTGGCAGGAAAACTTCATAGCTGGTGTCTGCAGGAGGCGCAGCATGCCTGGCTGGTGGCTGTGCGTGCTGCTGACGATTGTTGTCTGGGTCCAACATTTCCTCCAGAGTTTGTAGACCAGTGATCCCCACCTCGGCTGCTTCTTCTTCATTTATGAGAATACTTCTGTGAAGTATTTTCCTCTTACATGGAAGAGGAGTTCATGAAGGAAAGGCAGTTTAAAGGATTATTTTCTAGTATTTACCAGTCTTTGGATCATGAGTTTGTCCTTTAGTATTCCTTGAATGGGCCAATACACTCTAAGTGTCATTATGAATCTTAAATATGTCATGTGTATGTGTTATGGCTTGTGTATAGGTGTCCCCCCAAAGCCTCATGCAGTCAGGGATGGCTTCTGGAGTTCATGATTGATTACTGTGGGTGTAGATGCTGCACTTGCCCTGGGGCAGTAATTTGCATTTCAGTGTAAGGTGGGAAGAGAAGTTAGCTGCTTGAGCTTCTGCTACCCCTCCCTTCTGGCTCTTACTCTTTGCCACCACCATGAAAGTTTGCCCTCTGCCATGTGCCGCTCTGCCTTGGAGCCAGCTGAATATGGATTGAAACCTCCAGTAACTGTGAGTTAAATACACCTTTCCTTCCTTCATTTTGGGTGTCAGGTATTTGTCCCAGCAATGAGAGAAGAATAACTAAGACAGTGTGTCAGTCCATTGTGGTTAATATTCTTGCTGAATGAAATGTCTCTTCTTTGGCTGGTGAAAACCTCTTCCCTTTGGCTAGGGCAATGAATCTATAAAGTTTTATCTTTACCTCAGAGCTCTCCTCTGAACTCCAGACTTACATAATCAGCTTGGCAATGTTTGGGGCTGCAGCATCTCAAACTTGACATTTCCCAAGTCGAACACTGGGCCTCCTCCTGGCCCACAGACTCCCCAGTATTACCTAATGTAAGGGCAGCTATCGCAGGGCTTGCTTGACTCTCCTCTTACTTCACACCCACAACCCAGCACAAATGGTTGGTTCTATCTCCAAAATGGGATCATGTTTATTTTTACCACTTCCACCTTTGTCCAGTGCCTCTGCCTGGAATCAAATGCTTATCTCCTAACTGGTCTTGTTTTGGAGTTTTGCTCCATACTCTTCTCCGTGTGGGCTTTTATGACTGCCTTTTAAAAAACTGCATCTCCCCACTCCGGAACTCTGGATTCTTTCCATACTTTCTTTCTCTGTAGCACTCATCACTATGTATGGACCCTATTTATATTGTGTTTACTTTTCCTTTTGCTGACTGCTCTATGGGAGTCTGAGGCAGAGTGTGCAGCTGACACAGATTCTCTAGTGTAGGACCACAAGGAGGCGCCTTGTTTCTCTTGGTCCCAGTTGGGACTCGGCTCACAAGGGCAGGTACAAGGGTTTGTCTCTTGCTGCACTCCCAGCTGCCATGCCCAGCCGGTAATGGCTGCTTAATGCACATACGTTGCGTGACTGCAGTGCCCAACGTGGGGTCTGGTACATGGCAGGTATCCTCAGTGTGGGCTGGCTCTCCCCTTCCTCTTCCCAAAAGCTCTGTACTATGTCCCAGGCACAGGTCAGCCTTAGCCCAAGCAGGAAGGACAATGTGGTGTCAGAGAAAGAGTTGTGAAGAGACCTCTTCACTGGAGGTCTGCCATTTACCACGGGCCCTTAATCACTTGACTGAGAGCCTCAATTTTATTGCAACAAAATAGGATCTCCCCAGGAGCCACCTCACCAGGGTGTGAAGAGAAAGAGACAAGGGGTATGGATATGCTTTGCAAACTTTTATTTCTGCCTCTGTGCTCTGACTGCCCACTCCCCAGAAGGTCCCTCTCTATTTTCCACCCCACACAGACAAGCTCAGGCCTTCTGTTGCCTCACCCGCTCCCTATCTTACCTGTTATCTGCGGCTGTCCTGGGTCTCTCCCCCACACCCCCACTGGCCCTAGGCTTGGGGCAAGAGGCGGGGCAAGTGAGAAGCTCTTCTCAGGTGGTTATCTCTGGCGTTAGGCTTTGCTGAGCAGTCCTCTGAGACAATCTCTTTCCTTTATTTCAGTGTTCACACTTGCGGGCTGCTTTTTGCACAAAACACTCTGAGCTTCTTTTTATTCCCTTTCTTGGATTTCTTTTCTGCTTACTCTTAAAATATTGAGGCCTCCTCACATTCTTGCTCTTTCCCCTTGCTCCTCCTGGTGCCATTCTATGTAGTTTACCTCAGCAGTTGTCCCGAAGGGTCTGCCTCTGTTGCCCTGCTGTGGTCTCACAGGCCCCATCCAGCAGTCACGCTCTTCAGAGCTCCAGGTCCCACGAAACGCAGTGGCAGAGTGACCACTTGGGCTAGCTGAGCAAACCCAGAGCCAGCGCAGGGGTGTGGCTGGGCCCAGGATGGCTAGAATCAGGGATGAAAGCCCTGTTGGGATTGTGTAGCCTCTCACGCTGCCTGGATTCCTGGAATGCTTCTCCAGGATCTTTGGCAGCCTGTATCTCTGTGAGCCTAATTAGGCAGGTAAATACACTCTCTGACAAAGATAAGCTTCCTCTCAGGCCTCTTTTTCAGAACATGTCAGAAAGCAGAAGTGCTGCTGTCCTCGGCAGGAAGAGGTTCTGGAACACAAAATAACAAACGTCTGTCACAGGGCTGAGGCGTCCGGTCGCAAACAGCTCCATCATGGATGCTGCTTCTGAGACTGAGGACTCACTGGTGGCGACCTTCCCCTCATGTTTAATAACTGGTCCTGTGGCCTGTAGTTTTGTTTCTCAAATGCTTGTTGAATCCTTGTCTCTCCCTTTCATCACAAATGCAGCTGTGCTAGTATTAGGCCTTCATCTCTTCATCCCCCAAAGGCAGACACACCGGGTCTCTAGTCCGCTTTCCTTATCTATGTCTCCTGAAACAGGTCCACAGGAAACAGGAGCTATTCCAGGTTTTTCTCAAAGGTATTTAAAGAAGGATTGTATCTCAGGGAATGAATCACGTAAAAATAACATATATAGAAATCAGTGAAGGGAGAAATTAAGAAAGCGATTGCTCTTGCCTTACAGCATCCCTTACCAATTTTTTGAAGCATGGCACTATACAAGAGGCAGCTAGATAGGTGGGGTACAGAGTGGTGTGGTTTAGAACTAACGTGCTTCCCCAAATCCTCATGAGACTGGAGGTTGGATGATGGGAGCACTATGAGTGTAGCATCAGTTCGATCATTGGTTGACTCATTGATGAGTTTATCAGTTAAATGGACTGTTAGGTGATGAGACCTGGTTGGAGGTGGGTCACTGGGGGTGAAGCCTGGTTGCATCACTGTCTGTCTGTCTGTCTGTCTGTCTGTCTGTCTGTCTGTCTGTCTCCTGGCTAGCATAGGTTGTACATCTTTTCCTCCACCATGCCTCTGCCATCCTGTCTCTGCCTAGGTGTCAGCCCACTGTGGAATGAAACCACGGGTCACGACAAACCTCTTCTCCTCTAAATTGTGGTGCATAGGGGATATTTTGTTCCAGCAGTGGGAAAGTACCTGACAACGATGCTGGTGCTGAGAGTAGGGCTGTCCTGGTGATTGTAACTGAGCAGATGGTTCAGAAGCCTTTGGAAACTGGTTCTCAGGAATTTAGGAAAAGATAGAGAGGTCCTGAAGTGCTGCAGGCTGAGTGCAATGAGACTCTGGTCAGAGCTCAGAACACCAGAATGCTGGTCGGAATGTGGACAGTACCCTCCAGGCTCAGGAAGTTTCACTTGGACTAGAGGCTATGTATGCTCTGCCCTGGCAGAAAATCTGTCTTCAGCTTGCCTTTGTCCTGAGACTTTGTAGGAGACTGGTGTTAAGTGTAGTCAACTAATTAATCTGGCAGAGGCAATTTCAAAGTAGCCCAACATTCAGGCTGTGGAATGGGTACTGCTGGCTACATTTAGTCAGATCTACTGTAAAACTCTGAGCTAAATGTGAAAGCTAAATGACTGTGAAAGCTTAGAGTTTATCAACAAAGGAGACGACAGTAAAGTTGGGTCAAAGGAAAGCATGGTTGCTAAAAAGGTGAGTGTTGAGAAGAAGCTATACACTGTGCATCAGAACAACGGGAGAGATTCCTCCAGCACATCTCAGAAATCAGCAAGGCCTCGCCTTCCTCAGGCCCAAAGGGCAAAACTGTAATGCTTTCTTTTTAAAAGAGAGTGCCAGGGTGCCTGACTTATTCAGGGCACAAAGGGAAGTGTTTCTCGGGTCCAGCCATCCAGGCACTCAGAGGCTGCTGTAGCCATGATACTTGGTTACTACTTGAGCCAGCAGCAGAACTTGGTGTCACCGGTATGATGTTGGTGTTACAGGCATGAAAAATACAACAGCTGAGGGGCTTTCACCCAGCTTTCAGAGGAAGGCCTGGGAGGCCAAGCCGTGTGGCTCTGAGGTAACAGTCCATGAAGCTGCAAGAGCGAGGTGAGCAGTTCGGTGGAGATTCCAGGATGCTGGAGATACCAGGAATGTGTTATGTCCGCTGAGACAGTGAGAAAAAGCACTCTAAGAGTGAGAACACGAGGGCTGTGACAGCAGGGCCTTGCAGGTGGGGCTTCTCAAGCCCTCTCAAGTTCATGTCTGGCCACAGCTCGCCCTGAGCGCTGGACATGCGCCTATAGGATTTAATGTTTGCCCTGCTGGGTTCCAGTCTTGCTTTGGTCTCATTCCTTTCTATCTCCCTATTTTCCATTTTGAAAAGGGAATGCTTATCCTGTGCCTTTGTATGTCGGCAGTATTTGACTTTCCTTAGACTCTTGTAAGAGCTCACAGCTAAGAGATTGTCTTGAATTGCAGAGGAAACTTTGGATTTAAACTTCAGTAATGTTAGAACTTCTAAAACATTGGTGAGTCTCAGAAATGGACTAAACATGTTCTGCATGATGAGATTGACATGAGACGCATGGGGCCAGAAGTAGATTATTATGGTCTAGATCTCAAATGTCTCCCCAGATTCTCATGTGTGTGGCAGGTGATGGGACTGCAGTGGCACTGTATTCATGCACACACCCACCAGTGGATGGGGTTCACAGCTCAAAGTGCTGTTGGGGTTGAGGCCAGCCCTGCCTCAAGTGTCCACTGTGTGGGCCTGGAAGGCTGCGTTCTGGTCCCTGGTTCCTTCCTTTTTGTAATCTGTTTCTTGGCTGCTATAGTGGAGCACCTGTTCCTGTGCTAGGCCCTTCTGCCTCAGAACCCGGCCACCATGGACCAAAGCCCTGAGCCCAGTGGACCTCTCCTCCCAAAAGGTGTGGGTATTGGATATTTTGTCCCAGTGACAGCAAAATAACTAAGACACAAAGTAACAGAATGAAGACAATTCCACAAATGGGTGATTGGGTGGCTAATTTTATGTGTCAGCTTGACTGGGCCACGAGATGTCCAGATAATTGGTTAAATGTTATTCTGGGTATTTCTGTGAAAGTGTTTTTGGTGACATTAGTGTTTTAATTGGCAGACTAAGTAGTTTGCCCTCCTTGGGGAGCATGGGCCTCATCTAATAAGTTGAAGCCTAAATAGAACAAAGAGGCCAGATCTCCTTTCAGTAAGAGGACCTCCTGCTGTAGTGACTTTAAACTGGGACTCTGACATTTCCCTGCCTTTGGACTTGAATGGAAATATCAAGTCTTAGAAGGATGAGCTAAAAGGATCTCAAAACTGCTAGCTTTTGGGCTGGATCCTATGCCCTCTGGGGTGGGGTCTCTAACTTGCTTGCCTACCCTGAATATCCTGGGATTTGTGAGTCTTTACAGTCACATGAGCTGCTTCCTTATAATAAACACACACACACACACACACACACACACACACACACACACACACACACAGAGACCATTAGTTCTGTCTCTTTGGGAAACCCTATCTGTTCCACATTAGGCTGCCTGCCTCCTTCTAGCTCCCTTCCAGGGGCCTAGGGTGACTTCCTTGGCATTGTCAGCACTGTTACTGGCACTCCCTGGGGTCATTATCTAATGATGGTCAAGGAGTCCTCCTGGGCCATGGTGAAAGTAGCAAGCCTCACTGTTCCCTCAAGGCCACTTCTACTGAGGACAATACAAAGACGACTGCATGAAAGGGAACCAGGGCTCTGGGCCTGAAGTTATAAAGACAGAGAGTAGCTGTGGATAACAGCTAAACCCTGGAGAGCTCAGCGGGCAATTGACAGTATCTTGGGACTGTGTTGGAGTAAGCCTATAAGCAAAGCCTAGTTATAAGACGAATGGAAGGCAAGGCGGGTGAGGCAACCTTCATGAACTTCAGGATGGGTCTCTTGCTGGCCTTTAAATCAGCTGGTGAAAATGGTAGTTTAGGATCTGCTTTCTTTTAAAGCTGAGAAGTCTTTGATTCCAAGTAATTAAACAGGTTGCTTAGGGGCGGCGGCTACTGCATGGCAGAGTGAGGTTTAAGTCCAGATCCTTCTTGTCCATTTCCTTATGAAAGAGTATCCTTGGATATCCATGTTGGCGCCCAGTGTATCTCCCTGTATACGCAGGTACACAATTCTCACTTTAGGGTAGGGCATTTCTGAACTAATTCTTTTGAGAGTCCTGGCTTAATTAACTTACCCTCCAAGAAGTGGTTGTGCAATCAATTCCTGGACTGAGCAGACCTCTCCTCTCTGTTGAAATCAAAATTGTACCTAGAAATACAAAATTTGGTAAGCATCTTTCCCTTCCCTAGAATGTGGCTTCAGAATGTCTCTATGTTTTATCATGCAATGTGTAGCCACAGTTTATTGATCACTTACTATGTGCCAAGTGCTGTTCTAAATACTTTGAGCATGTTTATTCATTCAATCTTTATAGCTATCTCATGAAACCTTTTATCCCCATTACTTTCAGATGAATCAACTGAAACCCAGAGTGCTGAAGTCGCCTGCCCAACACCACAGACCAGAGCATGAATTGGGACTGGGTTGGTTTATTTGCAGTGCTTTCATCACCACGCTATCCTTCCTCTCATTGTCTGATATCTGAATGGAGGATAAGAAAGGGATTACATGGGACAAGAAGGTGCCAGGCACATACTGGGCACTCACTGTATGCCAGCCCTCTGTGAGGAGGCCAGAGGGAATGTGAATGAAGTGGATCTCGAGAAAGGAAAATGCTCTGTCTTAGATGCTGTTGTGACCTTGAGTTTGTTACTAGTCAGGAACCCTGCAAGAACTTGTGTTGACTCAAGGGAATTATTCAAAAGTGGGCTTCAACAGAGCTGCAAGCAAAGTCCAACCAGCCCCCAGGCGACACTCGGGCAGTTAGCATGACTGACAGTGGGAAGCTGACGATGACAATGAAGTCAAGGCTGATGGTCCATGCTGAAAGGACACAGACATGGCCAGAACTTTCATGCTGAAGTCCACAGAAGGCAGGGAAGACAGCCCCCCGCTCTTCTGGGCCTCCCACCTTCTGCTTCAGGATGACTGTTAGAACCATCATGGTGTAGCACTGAGCGGTGGATGGCAGAGAAAGGCAGAGATGGATCTGGAAGGGTGCAAGTGGCCACTGGAGACTGTACCAGGCAGAGCTGGGGCTGGAGCCGGTCCAGGTCTCCTCGGTGTGGTGCCCCTGCTTGGCGTCTCAAGAGGAGGTCTGCCTGGGTGAACAGCTCCTGTTATAAGGAGCAGTGCTTTCTCTTTTGGGATTGAATTTAGCGTAGTGCTCTGTGTGGACATAAGGTTTAGAAAAGTGGGAACACCTGAAGGACCACTGTTTGTTCATGCTCCTGTCTGCTCATAAGCTGGAGGAGCAAATCCTCCAGACTGTGTGTGGACCACCAGAGAGGGCTCTGGGGCCGCAGGCCTGGCCAGTCCTAGCCTCACTCTCTGTTTTCCCAGGCAGCTGCTGTTCACCTTGGATGAGGCACAGCGAGTGTGGCGGGTAAGGTGAATTGTCACACTCTTCTGCTATGCTGTTCTGATCTTCAAAGAGTAGAATTACCTTTTCCAGGTGCCCTGGCAGTTGGGGTTCAAGGAATCGTTCATATTTGTTGTTAGACTTAGAAGTGATGAAGACTTGGCTTCTCTGGCTTCTACTGGAAACCATGGCTGCAGAGGCTTGATTTCCTTTTCAGCGGCAGTGTGAGCAGAGGCTTCACTGTCCAGGCCGAACATGATTTGTATGAGCTGCAGGCTGGTTGTGGCCAAGGGCAGCCGGCAGCACTCCCCACAGCCTCCTGACCATGGCAGTTTCCTGCCTCCTGTTACTTCTTGTCTGCGGCCACAAGATGGACTTGGAGCTGGTGGCTTCTGGATGGTAGAAGTGGACGGCGTGGCCTTGGGCATCTACTTCTGAAATGCTGATCCTGACCTTGTGTTTAGCACTCAGTGGCCCTCTTGCCCATTTAGCTACTATAATGAATCCACTGCCTAGGGAGGGTACTTCCTCTGCAGCAGGACCCAGAGCAGGAGGAGTGGCCGCAGCAATGCAGCACAATCCGACAGCAAATGCTGGCTCTGTGCTCAGGGCCCCCAGCACTTTACGTGAATTGCTTTTTGCTGCGACCCTCATGGCAACCCTACAAGTTAGGTGTGATATTAAGCCTCACAAGTAGGAATCTGAGGTCCCCAGAGGTTCAGTAACTTGCCTGACAGAAGCAGATTTTACATGATTGGAATTGGCATGAAATGCAGTCTTGTTCTAGTGCTTGGATTTAACCCTGATTCCATGAGGCAGGGAGTCTGAGGAAAAGAGGACTCCAGTTCTTAGGTTTTATATTTTATTTTATTACATAATTAACACATCTCAGAAGGGGAACAGAAGCCCAGCCAGTGTATTTGGCCCAAGGTCATGCAGAGAGTGAGCAGGAAGCTAGGATTCGGCCAAGGCCCCTTGACTTGAAAAGCTGTGCTATTGCTGCCCTGTGAGAGCCCTGCATGTCCAAGAGTGCCTCTTGCTTGGCTCAGGACTGCTCTCCTCGGGCCAAGTGCTTTCCCTCTCCCTCTTGACCTCTCTCTCCACCTGGGTGTCCCTCCTGACCTTTGTGTGTCCCCCTTGAGGTCTGTCACCCCATGCAGACCATGGAGCTTGTGGTGTCTTCCAAGGAGCACAGCAAACCCCTGAGGTGAAAGCCTTCATCTCTGTCATGCGCTTGGAGTGGAGAGGAAGCAAACCTCTCTCCTTTTGCCATCTTCTCCCAAGCGCCTCCTTTATGGGACCCAGCACTTTACCTTTGAGGAGAACGTGACATATGTGTTTCTGCACAAATTAAGAGCCTTTCTGCCTGGCTATTGCAGGCAGGAGGGTGCGGAGAGACCTCCTTCTGCTCCAGAGCTGGAGTGGACTTTTGAGGAGTTATTTATGGGTGGAATGCTAATTACTTAACTACAAATATGTAAATACTTTGTGAATAAATTCATCACAATATATTAAGCATCACATTGCAATTAAGCTCAATTAGGTATTATTAGCAGTATTAATGTCATGTTGCTCGTGCCTGTTCCTAATGAATATATTAACCCAGCCTTGCTGCAACCATCTATGTGGGTGCATTATGCTGATGATAATAATAGACACATAATTAAAGCAATATTGCTTTGCTTGCAAATTGTGCAGAGAAAAATGTCAATGTCTTTTGGAATCTGAATGACTGTTCTGATGGTGGACATGTTAGCAGTGGCCTGGCGCTTGCGTGATCTGGATGGCAGAGTGGGCACCTTGTCTTCTCCATGTGTAGCTCTTGAGAGAAAGCAGTCTTTCATGGATTGGGGCTAATACAAGGGGCGGGCATGTGAAACAGGGCGCTACCAGGAAGGCGCTCTGTGTCCTCATGTGGTGAGTTTATTGTCCCGAATCACCAGAGAGGAGAGGAATTGTTGGAACCATGGAAACAGAGGAGGAACAGATTTTAAGGCTAGACACAAGCTGGTCAGGAGGTCATGAACCAAGTGGGGAAGATAAAAATGTGTGCCTGCTCCAAGATCCTTACAGCATTGGGCGGGTCCTAGAACCTCAATTATGTAAGACAGAAAATACCACAGAGACACTCAACGAAGGTGCTCAGGACACATGGTTAGAAGGGACAGGGGCAGGATTTGATCCTGCTTGTCTAACAATAGGTTATAAGGGAGCTAAAGGCAGGGTACCCTAAAAGTTGAGGGCCAAGGGGACTCATGTTATGCAAGTGTTAATTTGCCAGATTTTTAGCAAAGATTTTTCTGCAAGCTCTTGCTGTGGGCTGGGTGATTGCAGCCCACTAGCACACAGTCATCCAGGATGTTCACTGCCTCCTCTAGGAGTGAGAGAAGGGCAAGTAGGCAGTGGAGAGCAAGGGTAATGACCCACACGAGGAGGTCCTCAGCTGGGATTTTGGGCTGGGTCGGTGTTAGAGTCAGGTTTTGAGTGTTGGTGGTGAGGTTGTTTGTTAATTCTGATTTGGGGCAAATAAATGGAATTACTCAGTTGACTATGGCTGCAGAGGGAGAGAGCCTCCAACAACAGGCAAATGGGACCAACTGTAAAATTCCTGTAATAATGGCACAGAGTGGAAGACATCCCGGAGACCACCCACCATGCCTTTTGGCAGAGAGATAACTCATCCATCCAGTGTTGGTCAGGGCTCAGGGGATAAACACATTAAAACATCTTTCCATTTAGGGAATGGAAGAGTCAGAAGCCTGACAATCTCCAGAGGCCACTTAGAGGCTGTGAGAACAGAAGTTTGTTCTTCAGGGGTCAAGGTTCCAGCAGCAGCAGCAGCAGGAGGTGGTACCTTCAGAGGCAGAATCCAGGGCCACTGGGAGCTGAGGTGGATGCCCAGCAGCTGCCAGCTGCGCAGCTGAGGCAGAGCAGGAGAAGAGGAGATACCGCGGCTCCTCCTGGCTCTACCTGCTGTCTCCCGGGACGGTGGCTGGGAAGCCAGCAAGCGAGGGAGCCAGAACTGTACAGCTCCTGAGGAGAGCAGCAGAGGAAGACAGTGAGAAGAAACCAGTACTCGGAGGGCGGAACTGGAAACTGAGCCCAGGTCTCCTGACTTCTAGCACCACATGCGCCACTCAGAAATGAGTGTGCTTCGGTGACCATGGGACATCCTCACTTGGAAGACATAGGGAGGTAACAGCCAGGAGGGAACAAGCTTTGCTTACACTTGCCTTTCTTTACAGATCACCAAGACTTTCCCACAGATTACTTCACATGATACTTATAAATCTGGTAAGGTAAGCAATCCCTGTCCTATTGTATAGGGAGGGAAATGGAAGCAAGGAGGGGACTAGGGAATCTCATGGTTTCACATTTGATATGTAGCAGAGACTGGATTTTACACTACACGTATCTTACTCTAAAAGCAAAGGGCTTGTGGGAAGATAGGAAGAGATGCTAAGATGCCAGAGCTTCTGTGTCCACCCAAACCTGAAGCTGGAAGCCCAGAGGGTAACATCAAGGACACGCCATCCTTCTGCCAAAGAAGCTTCCTCCAGCTGACCCAGTACGCATTTATGGGGGGTTGGGGGAAGAATGTGGCTTAACTGCTGTCCTCAGAATGCACTGAGTTGTTCAGAGAGTGAAAAGAATTCCATCTCAGTTGTTCCTCCACAGTAGAGGCAGGGAGGTTGGGATAAAAAAAAGATCCTCTTCTGATGGATGGAAAAGCAGGCTTAGATGGCTGAAACGGCTCATCTGGTGCTCAAAGCTTGTCCTGCCCTCATGCGGCTTATGATTCAGCTGAGCTGATTTCTGAGCTGCAAGCAAAGTAGGCCTCCTGTCTTTTCAGCTGGGCCTTTCTCTGCCTAGAATGATCTTTTCTCTGAACAACTTCTCCTGGGTCAGTGACTGGGGCTCATCCTCTGAGTTCCACTCACCTCTGTTGTACTGCTGTTATTTGCTTGCTTGTCAGTGTCTTTCGTGGCTGTGAATTCCTCGATGACAAGGATGGGGTCTGAGCCCTGTCTCTCTGGGTTGTGCAGAGCAGAAGCATGGACACATGCACACCGTAGGCGTAACTGTAGTTCTCTTGGTCCTTCTCACCACCGGTCTCTGTACGGAAGGACACTTCTGCAAGCAGGGAGGAAGTGGTTGGCCAAAGAGTGTAACTGGGTTAATATAACGGGTTTGCATAAAGCTTGATCCAAGCCATCTTTTCTTTCTCAGGTAACAGGAGAGATTATACTGGGAATTAAGTTCTCTTTCTGAGACTTTGGTTTTGCTGAATGTGTAATTCCTGATCAATTAGACTAAAGTGCTTTCTCTGAACCTGCCAGCTCTGATTTTTCATTTAGCAGCAAAGCTATGAAAGCGAGTGAGGGCACAAGAAGGTGGCAAAGGGTGTCAGGAGCACGGAAGAGCTGCAGACTCATGTAAAGTCATGATGGGGACTCAACTCAGCCTGCTGCCACAGAATTGTGTTCTTCAGCAGAAGCCAGGGCAGTCTGGCTCTGAGAGTGGAAACCGCATGAGGGAAAGTGGCTTTGGTATTCTCCATGGGAAAACTGAGGCTTACAGAGGCAGAGCAACTTGTCCAAGGCACCAGGAGTCGCAGGCAGAGCCCCACTTGTCCGTTTCTTACTGTTTCCCTTCTTATACCACTAAGCACCCACCTGTGCCCAGGTCACTGTGCTCGGGCCCCTGTGGCTGTAGCCTGGCCACACTCAGCTTTGTTCCTCCAGCCACCTCCTGCTGCTGCTTCTCAGAAAGGCTGACTCTCACTGGGGGCACTGGCTGGCTCTGTCAGTCAAGGTGCACCCAACCCTGCAGCACTTCTTGGAGGCACCCAGATTCTCTCCCCTGGACTCATATGATGTGGAGACTGAAAGGTACAGAGCATGTGCACCTAGGAGGAAGGAGCTTCGGCTTTGGCTCTGTCTCCCTAGGCTCTGCTGTGGGGAGGGCAGGTTCACGTGGTCCCTCCCCAGCTGCCACCTGGGCTAGAGGGAGAGTCTGCTCTTGTCCTTCCTCACCTCTTGTCTGTAGTCAGACCTAACTTTTTCTGATTGTCATCAAAGAACTCAAAATGACCCAATCTCCTACCCAGAGTGACAGAACTCTTCTTCCAGAAGAGGGAGGAGGAAGACCCTTCCAGTGTATCTGCCCTGTGCAGTCCAATAGATGAGCAAGTTATAACTGGAGATTTTAATGGCTGTCAATTACATTAAAGAGCTGAAAAGAAACAGTAGTATTTATTCTGCACCTACATTTTATCCAAATAGCCACAAATGATTATAATTTTAGCATATAACCAGTATGAAAGTTGTGAGCGACACCCTACATTTTTTTTTTTTTTTTGTATCTGAACTCTTTGAGACCCTGTATGTATGTAATACATTTCCATTTGGTTGCCATATTTTCATTAGAAACACTTATCTGTATTAAGCTTTCATAAAATAGAGACAAGTGAATTCACATACCTAAATTGTGAGTACTTGGCAATTTTCCAACAGCTAAATCGAGTAATGGATTTTAATTTTAACTTAGATAAGATGAGCTGAAGTTGAAGATTCAGTTCCTCAGTTGAACTAGCAAGATGAGTACTCACACCCACCTGTGTTAGTGGCCACCTTTTAGGGTAGGGTGGCCTTCTACTGTGCCTCCATTGCCTCTCACATCCCATGTGGACCTCCTGCATGGGAGGGAGGAGTGATCCATGCTGCGGCCATGGTTGTCACCAATAGTGTGTCACACCTACTCTCTGGGTAGGTAAACAAATGCAGAGATTAAAGGACCTCCTTCAGGGTCATACTGTTGTAGGCAGCCAAGGTAGATAGAGATATTACAGGCAGTCAGACAGGGCCAGGCCCTCGAAGGAGACAGCACAGAAGGTAAAGATACCTTACAACTGTGGGAGGGATGGATGCTTCTGCTGTGAGCCAGACCTAAAGACCTAAAGGCCAAACAAATGCTAACCTCTCTAAAGAATAGCATCCAGGATTGATCATTACCCTAAGAAAGCCAAAAAAAAATCATTATCTGATGGCCACCAAATAAGGTCCTGTTTTACATTCATGCCCCCTTGCCTTCCCATTCGGTCCTGGACTTAATCAATTTTACCTGAGCAATGGTGTTTGTAATGTCATTGGTTGACCATAGTTTTGTCCCACCCCACATCCACCTAAGCGAGTTCTCCCTTTCTCTACCTTAGCCCCACATGGTTTTACACTATAAAAGTCCCTGGAAGAGACAGTTTCCCGGGGACAACCCGTTCAGGCCCTCTCCTGTCCCTCTCTTGGACAGGAGCTTTCTTTCCCTCAAAAAAAATATTCTGCTCATAACCTCCATTTGTTCCTAAAATTCATTCTTCGGTTTTAGAGAACACAAATTCGTGCAGGTGAGGTTCAGAGATCGTTTTTCCCTATGTTATTTAGAGGTTCTGTATATCATTTGGAGGTCACCCATTGGAGATCAGTTTTCCTCCCTGTATCAATACAACCAAAAAGGGTAGGTTTCCATTTGAACCCAGGTCTGTACAACTGGTAGCACCAGGCCAGGTTGGCTTGCTCCCACACAGGGGCGGTCCGGGCCTCAGAGCTGGGAAGCTGCTCTGCAGGGCAGGACGGTGAGGGGTCCCTCCTCTCTACTCTGGTGATTTCTCTCTCTGCAGGGATGTGAGTGGAGGGTGAATGCATGGGAAGTTCTTGCTCACTTAGGTGAGCCTGTGGTCCAGGACTGGACACACACCTGATTCGATGATTGTTGACCTGATAAAGGAGTGACCAGGTGCAGAGGAAGAGAGAATCTAGTGTTGGGTAAATGCAGCACTTGGTGCTCCTGGGCTCTGTGGCGTCTCCCAGACGTACACAGGTATCTGCTCTTCTAAGTAGGTACATTTCTTAATGCAGTCCTTGTTTTGGGTGAAGCAGGGACACAGTTTCTGTGTCTATCTCTTTTATTTTTGTCTCCTTTCCAGCACATCCCTGTGTCCTAAAAGGCAGCCGGTGACTCTGATAGAGCCTGGAAGAGCTTAGGCAGAGAGGAAATGGCTTTCTTTTCTTCTATTCAGACATGGACAAGGAAAATCACAGATGTTGTGGTGCTGAGTGTCTTTGCCTGAGCTGCTGTAACAAAGTGTCTGAGGCCGGATGACCTAAAAACAGAAACACATCATGGTTCTGGCAGCAGGAAGTCTTGAGATTAGACTGCCAACATGGTTGGAAAGGGGGTCTGGTGAGGGCTCTTCCTGGCTTGTGAAAGATCTCCCACTAATCCTGGCATGGAGACCTCACCTCCAGGCCCCCCATGAACCTGCTGAAGGTCTTGTGATTAAGCACCACTGCACAGGGGTTAGGGGTTTCAGCCTATGAATTCTGGGCCAACATAAACATCCAGTTCCTGAGGCCAGCCATTACAATCTGTGCAACAAATTTCTTTGCTGAATATTTTGTTATTAACTTTAAATTTTTTTTCCAGATACTTCTTTTCTTTAGCCTAGATTTTTGTATGTAAATATTTAAATATTTTACCATCTTATAGAACAACATTAAACTTCAAATGTAAAGACTGTTCTCTCTACTTGGCCTGTGAACTTCAGCAAGTTTCTTTACTTCCCTGTTCCTCTTTTTTCTCCTCATCTTTAAAATCTGTGAGATGGCTCAGTGGAATAAGCGCTTCCATGGCAAGCCCAAGGGTCTAAGTTCAATCCCTGGTTCCACCAAAAAAAAAATAATAATAAATAAAATAAATAAATAAATAAAATCTGTAACCCTCTATAATTCTGTGTCTTCTAAGTGGTCATAGAAATAAAATATTTCTGCTTGTGTATTATGGGAAAACATTGGTCATTTATTCACTCAAGAAAGAGGGAACAATTACTCTGTCCCAGGCCTCATCCCAGGCATTGGGTGCACACAGAGCCCACTTGCCCTAGCTGTTCACACTTAGGAGACACTGAGAAGAAAACCGAGTTACAGCAGGATGTGTGGTCTGCCCTTGTTAGGGGACATGGAAGGAACACATTTCAGGGTGCCTCTCCTGAGGTGGTTGTGAGAGAAGTCTCAGGGATGGCAGCCTGGGAGCCACTCCTGCAGGAGGGAGGGTGAAGGAAAGACAGTGTGGAGGAGGGAATGTAGACAGGCCTGTGAGGAGGGAGACAGTGGGGACCCAGGGTCATTAGCAATGGCTGCTGGGCAGGGAGTCTAGACTGCTGCTGCAAAGAGGAGGCTATGGAGGCCAGCAGGGCCCAGATCGCTGAGGTCCTGCGGATGGAGCACAATACTTGGGCTCAGCAATGCGCAGCTACTGGCAAGATGTAAGCAGACACAGGCATGGTCATACTGCATCCTGGAGCAGTAGTTCTCTGCACAGTACAGGATGACCACAGGGCAACACTGGGGTGTGAGAGCCAGTGGGACCTGCTCATGGCAAAGGAAGGTCAGGGGTCCCTGGCATGTATGTCCACAGGATGCCTCGGGGTGGGGAGCACCCAGGCAGCTTGGGTCCCAGGTAGACAATGGCAATTTTTACTAAGCAGAGGCTGCATTATCCAGGTCTTAGCAGCTCCAACGCTGTTCTGTTTGGGGGGTGTTTCCATCCCATTTAGCTTCAGAATATGTTCTATATTAAATACCATCAGTGTAATTACAGAATACGATACACTGTAATTATGCTCTATAATTACATTTTCTTCCATTAGCAGTGTGGCATTCCCACTCAATGCAGGCCCCCAGCACCCTGGACTGCAAGATCTCCAGGAGCAGGCGCAAGCCTCTCTCTGGGGCTGTCCAGTGACACAGGGGCCCTCTGGGAAGGTGTGCAGATTTGCCTAAGAACACAGCTCTCTAGGCGGCCTCCCAGGTCTGAATGACAGCATTAGCACTCATCAGCTGCGGGCCTCAAGCGCATCACTTGAGGGTTCTGGGCCTCAGTTTCTGTTTTCACAAACAAGATAATAGAGATTCCCTCCTAGAATTCCTTTGAAGCACAAATGAGATAATAGATGCTAATTACCTAGCACAATGCCTGCCGAATTGAAGCCCTCCTGCGAAGCTTAGCTGACGGGGAGAGATGACTGCCAGGCGCCTCCCCTCAGCATCCTGGTCCCAGTCTTGCCTCCAAGACCCAAGTGTTAAGGGCTTAGGAGTGTCCTTGCATAGAATCATGGAGATGTCCTGGACTCCCATTTTTCTCCCTGCCCTCATGTCAAAACCCACTTAGCTGAGGCCCACTGGGGACCAGCAACTTGCCACATTAGTCTTCACCTCAGCCATGTTGTGAAGTCCTTTTCCTTGACCAATGCTAGGGAGTGAAGTTCTTATTTTTTCAATAGGTCTCCCTTTATTGTGGAAATCACTAGCCTTCTTAGTAGTTGAGGTGAGAAGTATAGACAACATGTCTAAGAAAGGCAAGGCTTTTCCCTAGGACACCCACTGAAGATATAGAAGGTAGCCCAGTGGCTTGCTCCCTGCAGTTTCCCCCTCCCTTGGAGTCCCTTTACTTTTATTCCACAGGCTGTGTTGAGTTGCTGCCCAGTAGTACTGGTCTGCCTGCCTACAGTGTCTGCTCCTTGCAGATACCTGGTAAAACACATGCCAATCCCAACATTAAAGGCATAAGAAGGTTGGGGTGATAGCTTGGCAGTCTAAGTGCCTGTCTGGCAAGCATAAGGACCAGGGTTCGATCCTCAGTACTACATGGTGTGCTGGCTCTGTGTCATGTCATGTCAGCCACCCAAACTGGGTGTGGTGGCACATGCCTATAATTCCAGCACTAGGGAGGCTGAGACAAGAAGACCACCACAAGTCTGAGCTGCTTAGTGAGATCCTGAACCAAATAAATAAATAATAAATAAAATCTATTTAAAAAAGTATGAGGTGTAAATCCATTTGGCTCCTATCAAGGTGTGTCCATGAGCAGAAAGAATATGAGAGTGGGGAGTGGTTCTGGCTGGGATAGCTGGGGAAGGGTCAGAAACTCTGCTGAGCCCAGATAGGGAGCCAAAGAGTCAGGGCAGAAGTTTGTCACAAACCTTTATGGCTGAAGCGACCACTGAGTTTAAAGTGGTTTAGAGTTAGAGATAGAAGAAGAGGAGAGAGAGAGAAGGAGGAAAGAGGAGAGGAGACAAGAAGCAGGGAAGAGATGTAAAGTGGGTAGAAGGAGAAGAGCTGAGAGAAGGGAAGGGAAGAGAAGGGAAGAGGAGAAAGAGGAGAAAGAGGAGAGGAGAGGAGAGGAGAGGAGTGGCTGAGATAACCGAGGAGCCTGGCAAAGCAGCCATCATGAGCAGGGCTCCTATGATACCACTGGCCTCTGTCTTCCCTTCAGTCTAGTACTCTGCTTCTCCTTGCTTCCCATTCTTCAGAAGGACTCTTTGGTGGGGTAGGGAAAGTGGTCCAGCAGCCCCAAGCCCCTGTCCTCCCAGCTGGCTACCACAAGGCCAGTGTGGACCCAGAGAAGAAGTCAAAGGAGGCCTGCAGTTAGCTTAGCATGGGTTGAGGCCCTCCCTGAGCCTGTCACCAAGGCTAGAGTGGGTTTTCTCTATAGAACATAGCCTGGAGGGCTGTTCAGGGTGCACTCACCTGGTTATATGGCATCATAGCTATTTTCTTGTCCATAGAAAGACACCCACAATTTACAGAGGAGAGGTCTATTTTGGTCACAGTTTGTAGAGGTTTCAGTCCATAGCCGGCTGGCTCCAAGGCAGGGCGGCATGGCAGAGGGGCCTGACAGAAGAAAAAGAGCTCACAGTGGGCAGGAAGCAGAGAGAGATCCAGGAAACAGGCAGGACATATACTTCCAGGCCGTGCTTCCAGTGATCCACCTCTTCCCATCGAGCTTTGTCTCCATGAAAACCCACTATTGAAGTAGTGGACTACTTCAGTATCACACACCCAGGATCCAGTCACTCCACAAAGCCCTCTATGATAGAAGCCATAGCACAGGGAGAGGATTCCCCATCAGATGTGAGATTCTGGGAACAGAAGGCCATCAGAAGGGGTCCTGTGAAACCTCATCCCCAAAGGCAGGCCCCAAAAGCATTCTTTGGAGTCTAAGGAGCAGAAACAACTGTTGGGATACGGGGAAGCCTAATTCTTGGTGATAGATGAACCAAGCAGGATCAAGAGACACCTTACAAAAATAAGTTAAGGTCAAATTACAGAAGTCTTTAAGCTCTGTCTGAGAGTACATACAGAGGATTTTCCCATAACAGCTCTCTGGATAGGGAGAGAGTCACCAGCTCAAATCCCTGCCTCCGTCTCTGCCGCAACTTGACTGAACTCATGGATTTCTTTGACCACTCTATGCTTCTCTTGATTTCAGGATAGCCTGTAGTTTTGCTTTCTCCTGTGGATATAGCTTTCTCTTTACCTCCTTGAACAATCTCTTTGCTGTAGTGTTTGCTGTAGAGATCACTGCCCCTAGGAAGCCTTCCCTGATCACCACCCAGCTGGATAGATGGGTGCAGAATATCCTGCACAGTCTATCTACTTATCCATGGTATGGTTTGTGTCTGGGCATTCAACCCACTCCCAAAACCTCATGTGGTCAGAGGGGTGGGCTTTTCATTGGTGGCTGAATCTAGAGTTTGTGATCGGTTCATCATCTAGTTTTGGGAGTGGGGTGTGCTTGTTACACCCACCCTAGGTGGGTAATCTGTGTACAATACAAGGGAAAAACAGAAGCTTGCTCCTTCTTCTTGCTTGCAGGTTTTACTTTTTTCTGCCATCATGAATGGTTGCCCCTCTGCCATGAGTCACCCTGCTTTGGAGCTCGCTCTTTATGGCTTGAAATCTCTGCAAACTGTGGACTAAATAAACCTTTCCCTTTTTTTTTCTGGTACCAGGGCTCGAACATAGGACCTTGCACTTGCCAGACAGGTACTTTTTTTTCCCCACAAAGGGTGCTTTAAACAATTTATTTAACTGAAATGGACTTAACTTTGTTTCTGAAGTGACTTCCATTTATTTTGATACATCTTTTCCCCATGGTGATTTATAGGGTCTTCAAGCCAATATAAATATTTTATAAATATTTGAATTTTTGGGTATACATCTGCACAATACCTCAGCAATATCTTTCAGCAAGAAAATACTGAAGAGTAAAGACTAGACACAATTACTAGGTACAGTAATTGTACATATCTGTTCAACTAAGAAAGCCAACCTTACAACACAGGATGATTTTATTTTTACATAGGACTTAGAACACTTAAGCTGCCAATTAGGTACTGAATGGCAGAGCAACATCCCCAGTTTATGCCATGAATTCATAGGGAATAGGTTCCAACAACTTGGGTTCCTTTCCACTGGTCCTCACAAAGTGTGCTTCTCTGGGACAGGCAGGCTGGTGTTCCAGTTGAACCCAGGTACCTTTCTCTTCGGCCTCCTTCTTTTTCTGATCATTTTCCTTGACACATTTCAGAAAGCTATCACGACTTTTTGAGTGTTTAATATGCTTAATACACACATTAATCCTCTTGGCAAGTATCTTGCCCTTAACTTGCTTGTTTACAACAGTGCCAACAGCATGCCGGGTAATGTTGTAGACTCTTTCCATTTTGCCATGGTAACATTTGTGAGGCATCCTTTTTGCACAGTACCCATTCCCTTGATGTCTACAATATTACCCTTTTTGTAGATTTACATGTATGTAGCCAAAGGAACAACCCCATGTTTTCTAAAAGGCCTGGAAAACATATACCGGGTTCTTCTCCTCTTGCCCTTTGTGTTAGTCATTTTAGCAAATTACTGGAAGATGGCGGTTCTGGCCAAAAGCCAGGCAGGCACTTATGCAGCTGAGTTCTCTCTCCAGCCCCAAGCCATTCCTTCTTTAAGTTTGGGCATCAGGTATTTTGTGTTAACAACAAGAGAAAAACAACCAACATACCTTATAAGTAGCACTCATCTATTTGGTGTTCACAATGGATCAGTAGGACAGTATCCTTAGCCTCATTTTCCATGTGGAAGGAATTTGAACTTAAGTGAATTTCAGAACTTCCTCTTGTCTGCTCCCATTAGAGGATGTTATTTCCAGGAAGAACATCGTATCTGTTCAATAAGCACCAGCTGTAAATAAATGGAGGTAAATGGAGAAAAGCACATGAGAGCGTAGATGGAGCAAGAAAGGTGAGGAGATCCCTGTCCCTGGGGTCATTTGGTCAGAACCTGAGGGGATCATGCGATCCACAGCAGCACTATCTAGTTTAGGGTATGCGACTATGAGGTCTCCAAGTTTTGTGCCAACTCTAACTTTCCCTTTAGGTAAAAGAGAGAAGGGAGTTTTGAGCATAGAGACCTATTTGCCCTCATCTGTCGGGACGGTAACCCCGACAGCATCCTGTAAGGTGAGCGCAACAAGTGTGCCAGTGCGTGACTGTAACGTCCTGCAATGTAGGCTGTGGGTGGCTTTAGCACTGGGAAGGACGCACATCGTCCTGGGTCATCTGGAGGCCATCACCTTTACCTCTCAGCCTATCATCTGAGAAGTTTAGCTGCATCCGCCTGGGTTATGCAGAGCCCAGAAATATGAAATGGGCTGCCTGGAATTAGCAGGGTTTTGTGATACAATGAGAAGGTCTTGCGCTTGGAATCTGTAGAAGTGAGTTTGTGTTCTGCTTGTCCTCAAGCCTCAGTTTCCTCACCTGGTAAATGAGACTTTCAATACAACTCAGACCTTCAACTCCAGCCTCCATGAGAGGATAAAATGACATGATGTGCATTACAGCATTCGGAAGATATGAAGTGCCGCGTGTGCGGAGGAATTGTGTACTCTGGAGGCAGGAGGGGTCGGCTCTGCTCCCTCCCCTCCTGACCTCTTTCCTGAAACCTCTAAGGGATGGGGTGGGGAAAAGAAGAGAAAAGAAAAGGGCCGCACTAGGAAGAAGGAGCCATTCCCTAGAACCATAAATCCTCTCTCAGGACCTTAGACTGTAAAATTGTTATCTGAAGACTGGAGGAGATTTATTGCAAAATAAAAGCTCCCCCTCTGCTGCAGAATGCATCCTTAAAGATCTTATATATGATTTCATAAAGCTGCATGGCATCTTTTCAATTCCTTCACAGGCCAGGTGGGCCCAGAGCCCAGCATGCTGATGAAGTGGGGGCAGCTGCAGCTTAGAGGGAGAAAAATCCAATTACTCTTGTTCTTGGATAAAGGAATTCTGGGGATTCAAAACCACTGGAGCATAATTGGAATTCTAATAAACAAGGTTCTTGGGTGGGGATGGGAGTGGGGATAGAGGTGGTATGTGGGGAGACACAAGTTCCCCAGCCAGCTGTGGGAGCGGCTCCAGAAGTCTTTATCTTCAATACAGCATTTTACTGCCTAGAATTTTCCATGCGTTTGATTGTGGCCAGCTGGAGGCAAGATCTGGAAGGAAAAAAAAGCTCCCTGGCTGCACAGGACACTGAATTTTGCCATAATCTCAGCCAGAGCTCAGCATCCCTAAATCTGCCTTTGCCCCTAAAACCTGGGAGCTTTGGGCAGTGAGGGCAGAAGGTACCTAAGCATTCCTGGCACTCTCAGGATGGGAGAGGGAAGTCGGAGGGAGGAAGGCGGATGTCACCCGATGACTGGGCAGAAGCCCAGGATTTGGCTTAAAGAAGCCGAGAGAGCAGGATTTGATTTCTCTATCTTCACAGATTCACAGCTTCTCCCAGACAAATGATAGCCCAGCCTCTGCCTGCACTAGATAGTGATGGAGCAAACCCTCTCCTGAGACAGCTGCACACTCCAGGCTGCCTTGTGGGCCAGAAAGCTCCTCCTTCCCTGAAGCTGAACTTGGTTTCTGCAGTGTCAGAGGAGAGGATGGGGCAAGGAAAACTTAGGGCCCTCGACAGTGCTTACTTAAAAACATTTCTTGAACAAAGGGTCTCTGTCATTCCGTGCACACCACTATGCTTCTCTGAGACTCTGTCTTCCCATCTGTGCAGAGGGAATTATACTAGACGACGCCAGCTGGGAGTGCTGTGAGACCTGAGAGAGAATTCTCAGAAGGCATTGAGCTTAAAGCAAGCCCAACCCTAACAAGTTTACTGTTTTTAGTGGAGATGCCTTTGCTGTGAGGCTGAATGTACCCAGGGCTCTGAATGGAGAGCTAGATCCCAAGTGACAGCACTGAGAGGTGCCAGACCCCCCGAAGGTAGTGTGTGAGTGGAAGGCTGTCAGGTCAGGGAAGGGACTGAGGTGGCGTGTTGGTACCAGGCCAGTTTGTACCTGGGTGATTATTGTATCATATGCTTGCTACATGCATGGTCCCTTGTGCCTCTTCCTTCCTGCTCATCGCCACACTCTTGACGAATGTAGGGCTCTCACCATGTGCCCATCCACATTGTGTGGCTTTTCAACACCAGAATCACAACTAAAGTAAACCATTTTGTATTAATTAATTTTTTTTTTTTGAGGCAGAGTCTTGCTATATAGTTCAGGCTGGCCTTGAACTCACTTTGTAGCCCAGGCTGGTCTTGAACTTGAAATAATCCTCCTATCTCAACCTCCTAAGTGCTGGGATTATAGCTGTGTGGCACCATATCCAGCGAAACCTCTTTTTAAAATAAAGCATGCAGCCTCAGATATGTTGTTACAGTCTAAGATGCCCAGCAGGGTTTTGTGGGTGGTGATGCTTTGTGTGAAGCACCAAGAAGATGGGTCGTATGGGGGATAACTGCCTGCTCAGCCCCCTCTGCCAGCACCACGCACTTTGTTCACTTCACCACCACTGCGGTATGCTCCTTTCCTGAAGGCAGCATGGGTGTGCCATTCCTCTTGGGCTGCTCCTTGACCTGGCTTTTCGTGGGCACTCTGTAGTGCAGATTAGAGGGAGGAGGCTGGCAGGAAGCCTGTCTAGCCCAGGTTCCATGGCGCCTCTGCTCTCTGGCAATGTCCATGCCGCCTGGCTTCTGTCCGCCTCTCTGCTGTGTACCCTGTACTGCTTCCTGAGTCCTCTCACCCCCCTGAGCCAAAATGCTTTACTCTTCTACTGGGAGGATTTTATTTTTCCTTCTTTTATCCCCTGCCTTCACTCCTCAGGATAATCTTTAGTTTCTTTTTTAGTCTTTCCTCTGCTTCCCTGCTAAGCAGATTTTCCGCTTACTTATTCACGTAATAAATATTTTGAATGACACTTCCTTGCCCACTAGGGCTAGTGATGAGCAAAATAGATGAGATCCCAGGGTTTCTAGTGGTGTCTTACACTGCCACGGAGAGAGAAAATACAGAAAAATGATTTCCAGCAGAATAACAACTGTGACAAAGACATGGGGCATTAACAGGTCAGAGAACAATTCTGGGTAGAGTATGTTTTAGTTACTTTTCTCTCATTACTGAGACAAAATACCTGACACTAAAAGTTAAAGGAGGAATGGTTTATCTATCTCACAATCTGTAGAGGTTTCAGTCCATAATCAGCTGGCTCCAAGGCAGGGCAGTGTGGCAGAGAGGCAACCTTTCATGGTGGCAGAAAGCAGAAAAAGCAACAAGAGCAAAAATGCAGGGGAGACAGCAAACCTCTTTTCCTCTCTTATAAGTGGCTACCCACCCTAGGATGCGTCCTCTAGACCCTAGGAGGTAGAACTCTTGGGTCACCCAGTTAAGCTTCTAAACTTCTCAATTTGACAGAATGTATTAACATTACAGAGAGTGTGAAGAAGAATCAGGTGAGTTGAGATTTGATCAAAGACTGAGTCTGATGGAAGGCTGGGTAAAGAACAAAGAGCAGAGCAAGGGCCAAGGTCCTGAGGCAGGCGGAGCCTCCCTGCACAGCCGCCTGCACCATCAGCCCCCACAGGCTCGCTGGTCTGGTCGGAGGATTACTAGCCCTTCCTCCGGCGTTTCTGTTTTGGCTGCGCTGGGCTGGCCAGGCTACACATGCAGTTTCCGATGCTGCTGCTGCTGCTCCAAGGGCCGCACTTTGAGAACGGCTGCATCAGAGCAGCAGGGTGTCAGGGTGGCAGGCACTGAGGCATGAGACAGAAGCAGAGGCCGATTGTGTGTGGCTTCGTAAGACACTGTGGAATTAGGATTTTCTCTGAAGGAGATGGGAAGCCATAGGTTTTGGATTTTATTTTTAGTGGGAAACTGTTTGATTCCTTTTTTTTTTTTTGATAAGCAGAATATATTTATTGAGAGAAAGAAAGCTCCTGTCCGAGAGAGGGACAGGAGGGGGGCCCGAGCAGGTTGTTTCCCCTGGAAACTGTTTGTTTCTTAAGATGCTACTTACTGTGGCTGTTTCGGGGATTTCAAAGACAGGCATGACAGAGAGGAAAGCATGCAGGAGGAAGCTGCCTATAGGTGACAGGTAGATGCACGACAGAGGCTGCAGGAGGGCGGCCACAACCTTGGCCCTTCCTGAAGGACACTCAGCTATGCAGAGCATCCCCAAAGCCTTGCCCTATACCTCTGGGGTTGCATGCTCCCCTGTTGAGAATTTGTCTCCAATGCAAGGTACCAGTGACATCCATGTCTTCCGAACGTTGCTGGTGCATCACTCACAAGTGCTGCAGATGACCCAAAGTATCTTGAGATCTTTCCGACTATCACCTGGCATAGGCGCACATTCATTTCCGGCGGAAAACTGGTGATATCAGGAATTCATTCATCTTTCATTTATTTGACAAAAATCCATGTTGGAAATGGAGTGGGGTCAGGGGACCCCAGTGAACAGAACAGATAAAATCACCTGTCACCACAGAGCCTGTGACCTTAGGAGAGAAGGAGAAGAGGTGGAAGGTGACACCGATTCTGGAGAGCAGGGAAATGAAGCACACAGGACTCGTCTTGCCCTACAAGGACCAATGAACTTCAGGAGAGGAGAACTGCGTAATAACACCTGGTCAGTGTGTCACGCCTGTTTCTCTGCCATTGGTAGTGATGCCAGCACAACCACGTCATGTCAGGAACTGTCACCAACGTTTCAGAAAGCCCACCAGATAGGTGCTGGTTTTCCTTAATTGAGGAAAAGGGTCCAGAGAAGTTAAGTAACTTGTTTAAGGTCACACAGCTGGCAAAGAGCATGGCCAGCCTTCCCACTGGAAGGCCTTGGAATTTTCATTAAACTTGGCTATTAAGCCTCTTTCTTTGCTGTAGCCTTGTCAAGGTGGGAGGCAGTGGTGGTTGAGATGGTGATGGGGGAAGGGATCAGACTGCCTTTCTTTCATAATTATCTTGGAGCAGAGTGTTGGAGGGAATTGGAGCAGGTGCCCGAGGAGCTGACCTTGAAGGCCACATCTCCTGAAGAGCCCTGGGTCCATGGGCCATTGTCCTGGTGGCATATATTTCTAGTGTAATTATCCCATCCTCCTTTTACGACTCTCTCAGAAGTTCCTCCCGTGATCATTAAAACTGGCTCTGGGCTGCAGCTTTGAAAGTGGCTGGAACCGCCCAGGGCGGGCTCTTGTCCTCGTTAGGCAGGGACTGCCTTCCGGACTTAACAGGATTTCTGCCTTGTTACAAATTGAGGGAGATGCGACTGAGTTGTGCCAATTACAGGTGGGTTCCGCTCAAAAGAAGCTGTTCTCTTTTTTCCTTCAGAGACATTTTGATTTCTGGCTCCATTCAGACTCAAAGCTGTCTTGCTCTCTAAGGTCTGTCGCAGGCTTGAGGGTCACAAGAGTGCGTGCTGAGAGAGGAGAAAGCAGGAGAGGCCCCAGATAGGAGGCCATGCCCTGGGGGTGCTTTCACCCACCTGGAGGCTGAGGTTTGGGGCTTGCTGTGCCATGGCTTTGGTCAAGTCCCTCGAATTCCCCATGTCTCAGTTTTTTCTTCTCAGAAAAAGGTTGTCATGAAGAATGAAATGAGGCCATATACTTGTTTGCCAAGCAGGTAGCACCATACTGGCACCTGGTAGCACTCAGCACCGCTGTAATGTCAGGATCTGGCCCAGGGCTGCTGCCTGAGACCCGTGTTCTTCTTCTGGCACATGACAGGGCCCTAGCCTCCTAAAGAGAAGTACACGTCATGGAGGAAGGGCAGAGAAGAGCATCGTGGTCACTGCAAGAGAGGGACAGGTCTCCCCGAGTCTCAGTTTCTTCCTCCATAAGGTGGGGTGATGATGCGTACTCAGTCACTCATCCAGCCAGGATGCTGTGTGCTCTCACTCTGGCCAACTCTGGGAGACCCGTGACCAAGGCAACCGAGGGCCCGCCCCTCTCTGTACAGCCTGAAAGGGGAGCTTGCAAGAACAGTGGACACAGATTTACGGACAGTTTGATCTAGTCTCTGGGAATGAAAACAGGATCTATAGCCAAAAGTAACTGAACCTGCTTCCTGCAGATTGGTCAAAGTGGCCTCTTTGGGGTATGCCGTCTGAGGGATCCCCCACATGGGAGGAGGGAATGGGGTTCGAGGTGGTATTCCAGGCCCAGAGAAGCAAGCACAAAGGTCTGTGGTGGCAATGTGACAGAGGGTGGTGCAGTGTGTCTGAGGAGGAAGTGGTGGTATTCTGGGAGGATAGGGAGGGGGCAGGGGAGCCTGATCTCGAGCCTTAGATGCTATGGTGTGGGTGCGTGTGGGCAGCATTTCATAAACTGCCTGCAGGGAGCTGGACCGATTAGTGCCACTGCATTCTCCCAGGGCTCAGCTGGGACTCAGCCCAGGGAGCCCACTGGCACCCAGGGTCTTGGCAGCTGGGGAGGAAGGAAAGAAAGTAGGTGGAGAGGAGGGGTTGCAGCCCTGTTCCTGCACACTGCTGCCTGCCCTGGGGCCGGCTCCTGGTGCTGGCTCTTGCTTTGTCTTCCCAGCACTTGTAGAGCTCTGTAGTGGAGAGATTTGGTGACTTGCTCAGTGACAGGCTAAGCTGCTCCATCAGGACCTGAACACAGCCTCCCTCCCCGAGAGCGAGCTGGTGCTTTTGGGTGCTGCTCTGCACTGCAAAGCCGTGCTCTGGGAGACACACTTAATCCAGGTGGCGCTGAGCTGAGGAGGGGCTGTCCTGCAGTTCCCCAGGTATGGTGGTGGCGAGAAGGCCGTGCCCTGATGGCATGAGTGGTTGCTGAGATGAGAGAGATAAGGCGGGAGGCAAGGGTGACAAACAGCGCAGCTTCTGCACTTCGTTCTGTGGCAGTCCGCTGAGGCCTGTCTGCAGAACCTGATCTCAGGGGTGATTCTGATCAGTAGCCTCAAATGTATATCTCAGCACTGCAGAGGCTGCTGCAGTCACAAGGCCTGTGGGACTTATGCTCATGCCTGCATTCTTTTGGTGTGTCTTGCACAGTGCCAGGTGTGGATGTCACCCTGTCCCTGGGAGGCTGCATGGGGTGGCCCTGAGAAAGACCTCTCTACTAAGGAAAACCTGGGATGATCACCTGTTGGCACAATTCTGTGTCTGTATTATTGAGCATTATGTCACTGTAACAAACTACCTAAGGCGATAGCCTATGAGGAGAACATTCATTTAGCTCATGGTTCTGGAAGTTCCAGTCCAAGACCCAGTGGCTCCACTGCTGTCAGCCTTTGTGAAGTTGGAGATAGCAATTGCAGTGGGGGATGTGTGGGATAGCAAGCCATGTACAGCATGAGCCAGAAAATAGAGAAAAAGGGTTGGTGACCAGGGTCCCTCCAGGCCCCCAACCTTTAGGATTCCACCTCCCACATCCTAAAGTCCCACCAACAGCATCACCTGGGACCAGATCTTTACCACATGCATATCTGGGGTTATTCTTGCCAAGAACTCAGAACGTGTCTGCTGTGTACCACAGGGTAACCCTTCAAATGCTCTTTGAGATCTCTTCCAGATCACTGGAGTCCAAGCTCTTCCATAACTCCAGTCTTCCTATCAGGGGCTTGGTGATAGAAATGTTTCTAGGTGGGAGACCAAGTATGACACCAGCCTAGTCACTCATGCCTGCTCAAGTCCCTTGTCATGTCTGTGCATGTGCGTGTGCATGCGGTGCGTGTGTATGCACACATACTCACATACTTCATGTTTGCAAACACACATGAAGAGATGTGTACTGGGGCACCTGAGTGGCTAGGAAGCTAACTGAAGCCATGTCAGAGCTTCATGGCCAAGACCTCATTTCACCCTGAAGAAAATGCTGTATCTCCCCTTATGCATGAGGCACTTGAGGCTTAGAATGGTAAAACAGCACACCTAGTCTCACAGCTGTGAAGGGGTAGGAACTGGATTAGAGTGAAGTCTCTCATCTCAAAGCTCTACTTACAGTGGCAGTTAACCCTGCTGAGAGTCAAATTGTGCATCTGAGGATGCGAGTGAATGATGATGCGCCCCCTACTTCATGATTCTTACTGCTACTGGGCACTGGAGGAAACGGCTCAGGAGGAAGTTTGATGAAAATTCTGGGACCTGGGAGATAGTTCAGTGGCATACTTGCCTGCCTGGTAAGCACAAGGTTCTGAGTTTGATCCCTGGTACAAAACCAAAACAAAACAAAAAACACCCAACCCCCGCCCAAGCACTTTACATTTTATTTCTTTTCTGTTTATCTCTGTTCTCCAGAGAGTTAAAAACACATTTTTGTTATGATGTGGCTTTTGAGGGGTTAGCTTAAACAGAAAGAATTTACTTAGGGATTCTAGTGAGGTTCATAGAACCCAGAAGCATAACTTAACTAAGTGTCAGAATGCACAATGACCAGAGGTGGTGTTCTGACATAAGCAGCAGGTATTCTGAAGGTCTATCTGTATATTGAACTTGAATACATCCCAACTGCTATGAGCCTTAAAGTCTGTACTTGGCTCAAAGTGCCAAGGTTCAACTACAGAGCCTGGCCAGCTGGCACAGCCACATGGTGTCAGCATCATCCCTGGCACACACGTCGGGGACCTGGAGGCAGGTTTGGGGCTGGGGACTTGCTGTAAGCTGGATGGTCCCTGTGATTGATGACCATGGCCAGCCTTGCTACATTGTGGCTTATCTCTTCCACTATCGTGAGCTCCATAAGGCAGGAAATGTGCTCTCTGGTCACACTAGACATCAGCTCCCAGCACTACCTAGCTCTAGAAACAAGTCCAGAGGTGTTAGGCTCTGAACACAAGGGGAGTTACCGGTTCTCCTTTCCCTCCTCTCCTCCAACAGTTCATTCAACAAATATGTATGAAGTGCCTACTGTGTGTTGGCCCCTGTTCTATGGATTGGGATGCAGCAGATTTCCCTTCTCTGCACATTCTCTTCCCAAGTCCCTGTATCTTGTCTTTCCTCCCTCATTCTTTTGGTTTCTCCCATTTCTGCCACAGACTTACTTCATGGGTCAAGAAAGATGATTTGCTGTGGCCGTTAGTACAAATCCTGGGGCTGGGGAGATAGCTCACTTGAATAAGCGCTTGTCTGGCAAGCACAAGGGCCTGAATTCAATCCCCAATTCGGAAAAAAAATCCTTCTGTATTTTTTTAATTTATTTTTTAATTTTTAAGTTTATTTTTTCCATAATTTTATTGAGAGACATACAGCAATGAGACAGTTTCAAATCAAATTGGTATGACAGTTTCAATAATTAACACATTGCATACTCTTTTCCTAGAGGTTATTTGCTGTACAAGATGCAGACATGATATCCTATTTACAAACTATTACAACAAATCCCTCTATTCACTAAGAGAATGTAACTATATGTCTATCCTAACCATTTTGAATACACAGATACAAAATGGTCATTCATCTGTATTCCTTTTTTGTTTAGTTCTATCATTTATATGTTCTAGGTGTGTGAACTCAGCAAAATATTCCAAAATAGTCCAGTTCAGGGGCCGGGGAGATGGCTCAGTGGAATAATCCCTTCCCTGGCAAGTGCAAGGGCCTGAGTTCAA
>NW_004524732.1:1201962-1203141 GCF_000260255.1 Octodon degus
GGTGCTGGGGGATTGAACCGTGGTCCCTGTGTTTTGTTTAGCTTAGCTTGTTCTAAGTAGGTGCTCTAGACCACTGAGCCATCTCACCAGCCCTTATGAGTATATCTTCAAGTGGCATCCACTTCAATATAAAGGCTTCGAGTTTATCATTCTTTATAGCTCAGTAATATTCCATTGTATAAAAATACCACATCTTTCTCATCCATTACTCAGGTGATGGGAATTTTGGTTATTTCCAAGATTTGGCTATCACAAATTATGCTGCTATAAACATAGTCACACATATGTCACTATAATATGATGTTTTCAGAACCTCCAGGAAAATTCCCACTAGAGGAATAGCTGGATTAGATGGGATTTCCAGTCTGAGTTTTCTAAGGAGTCTCCACACTGATTTCCATAATGGTTGCACCGGTCTACATTCCCACCAGTAGTGGAGAAGGGTTCCTTTTTCCCCACAGCCTCTCCAACATTTGTTGTTGGGTGATTTCGTTATGATAGACATTCTTTCTGGGGTGAGATGATATGTCAATGTTGTTTTAATTTGCATTTCATGAATGGCTAGTGATGTGGAGCATTTTTTCATATATTTATTCGCTTCTTTCATTTCATCCTCTGAGAAGTGTGTGTTCATCTCAGATGCCCATTTCTAGACTGGGTCTTTAAATTTTGGAGCCCTAGTGTTTCTTAGTTCTTTATAAATTCTAGAGAGTAGACCTTTGTCTGAGTACTTATTTGTCACGAGTTTTTCCAAATTTGTGCGTTGTCTTTTCACTTTGCTAGTAATTTCTTTTGACCTGAAAAATCTTCTCAATAAGAGTAGGTCCCAGTTGTTAATTCTTTCAAGAGTTTCCCGTGCGATTTGATTTTTATTAGTGAATTCTTTGCCTACTCCTATGTCTTCAAGAGTTCCTCCTACTTTCTCTTCCAGGAGATTTAGTGTTTCTGTTTTAATGTTTAGATCTTTAATCCACTTTAACTTTAGCTTAGTGTATGGTGATACACCTAGGTCAAGTTTTAATTTTCGGCATGTAGAGAGCCAGTTTCTCCAGCATCATTTGTTAAAGAGGCTATCTTTCTTCCAGTGAGTATGTTTGGACCCTTTGTCAATGACAAGGTAACTGAGTGTGTTTTTTTTTTTTTTTTTCTGACATCAGTTATTTTTATTTTAAAGAAAGA
>NW_004524732.1:1207271-1271635 GCF_000260255.1 Octodon degus
ACTCCTTTTTCTCCTGTGTTTAGTTTCTTGCCCTATTTAGTTGGTTGCTTCTGATCTCATTTGTGGAGTTCTGATCATTTTGGTCCCTCTCTAGAACATCTTTGAGTAGCCTGTGTAGGGTTGGCTTTGTCATCATGAAATTCTTTAGTTGTTCTTTGTCATGCAGGTATTTCACTTCTCCATCAAACTTGAAAGAGAGTATTTCTGGGTATAGTAGTCTGGGCTGGAATTTGTTTTCATAGAGGATTTGAAGTACTGTGCTCCATATTCTTCTTGCCTTCATGGTTTGTGATGAGAGGTTGGCTGTCATTCTGATGGGGTTTCCTCTGAATGTGATCTGCTTCTTTTCTCTAGTGGCTTTCAGGATATTGTTCTTGTGCTGAATTTCTGGGATCTTGACTATTATATGTCTTGGTGTGTTTTTGATTGGGTTGAGGTTACTTGGCATTCTGTATGCTTCGGTTACCTGAATGTCAGATTGTTTCCTCATATTTGGGAAGTTTTCTGCTATCACTTCTGCCCATATTTTTTAAATGTCATTTGTATTGACTCCTTCTTTCTCATTGATGCCTATTAGCCTCATATTGTTCATCTTTGCATCGTCTTGCAAGTGATGAATTATTTTTTCCTGCATCCTAGTTGTTTTTAAGAGATCTTTTCTTACCTTTTCACTAGCTGCAGCAGCATGTTTAAGATCTGAAACTCTGTCTTCTCTTTCACTCAAATGGTTTTGTAACTTTGTGATTGAAACTTTAAGCTTCTCTATACCTCTTTGACTCTGCATCATGCAATCTGTTTCTTTCCTGTATTGCTCATTCAATGAATCCATCATTTTTCTAATCTCCTCTATTTTTTTTTATCAATGTCTTCTTTAGAAGCCGTTATTAATTCTTTTCCTTCAGTGTTTTTTTCAGATTGGGTTTCCTCCCTATATTTCTGTAGTTGCTTCTTTACTTCAGATGCTATGAGTTCAGAGAATTCTTTTTTTATTTCAGAAAAGAATTCCACTCTGAATTCCTGTATAACTTTCTGCTGTTGTTTATTTACTATCGACGCTATTAATTCATACATTTTAGCTGAGCTAGTGTCCTCTGTACTTGTGCTGTGTGAGCACTGGGTTTCCTCCATAATTTTCTGAATTTGATTCTTTACTGAAGATGCTATTAATTCAGGGATTTCTTTTTTTTTATTTCCAATCTGAGTTCCTGTATACATTTGTGCAGTTGTTTCTTTATTTCAGAAGCTCTTGGTTCATTGATTTCAGCTATATGATTCCCAATTTGTTCTGTGTTAGTGTCCTCTGCACTTGTTATGGGTGGGCTTTGGTTCTGAGATTGCATTTTGCTCATTCTCATTGTCATTTTGTGTAGCACTGTCTTCTGACCTTTGTTTTAGAGCTTTGGTACAGTTATAACCTTAGTACCTACTGAAAGTCACTTGTAGATCTACAAAGTTTGGATTTATCCAGCTGTGCCTGGCTTGGGTCTGGCTGCTGTGCTCAGCTCCTTCCTGCTGTTGCCCTTGGGAGTGATCCTGTTGTGCCCCTCTGGCAAGATGTTCTGCTCCTGGATAGCTAGGTGGCTTTGTCCCTACTCTCTCTGCAGCGGTTGCAGCTGCAGGGTTTCACCTCAGGCCTGTATGCCAGGCCTGAGCTGAGTCTGGAGGGACAAGGTGGAGTAGGGGGGAGAGGAAGCTCTCCCACACACTCCCTGGGCTAAGACTGGATCTGGGGGTCCCCAGAACGTGGCAGAAATTCTCACTGGGAGAGCAAGTTGGGGGTTACTATGGAGCGGTAGTTGGGGTCCCAGTGGGGTGGAAGAGGGCCTCACCCGCACTGCATCTGGGCTGGGACCAGTAGGTCCTGCTGGTGCAGGGTAGCCAGAAGCTCTCCCACACACTCACCGGGGCCTGGTCTAGGACTGGCAATCCTTCTGTATTGTCAAGTGTTCTCTAGGGGAACTGAATCCATGGGAGGGGAAAAAATTATGTAAAACTATGCAAGGAGATTTATTAGATAACCTTACACAATCAGGAACCAGGGAGTTCACACTGCCTATTTGCATGCTGAAGAATTACAAGATCCACTAGCTGCTCAATCTAAGGAGTTGGAAGCCTCAGAGTAAGAGGGATCAAGCACACAGCGCCAGCTCAAGACTGAAGGCTTGGAAGCTCCCTGGAGAGCTGCAGGCCAGTTGTGTTGAAATCCTGAAGAAGCTGAAGCCTGGTGTCCACAGACCATGGTGATAGCAAGAGAGGCAGCCGCTTCAGCACAATGGAGCTTTGCAAGTGCAGGCTGACTTCCTCCTCCTTCCCCTTTCTTTCCACCCCAGCTGCAGCCTACTGGTTGGCACTACACAGTCAGGGCAGGTCTTCCCTCTTGGTTTGCTGGCCCACACTCGTCATCTGTCTCATCCAAAAGACACATCCAAAAGTGTGTTTTAGTAATCTGTTAAGTGTTTCTTAGTCAATCGCATTGACAGTCATGATTAACAATTACATCTTCTAGCTTCATGACTTAAACAAGTAAGAACAATCATCCTGTTGGTTAAACATTTTGGGGCACATTTAGGGGAAGAGTCACTCCTGTGGCTACTGTGTGGCTGACCGCTGAGCCAGAGGAAAGAGACATTGGTGAGGGTCCCCTGAAGAAGACAGGGGCAGGCTGCTCTGCTCGAATGGATGACTGGAGTGGAGAGTGGTAGCCCTTCCAAGGGAGCTGGACAGACAGAACAACAGATGCCCACTCCAGGAAGAGGTGAATACCAGGCCCTTCCTGTGCCTGCTGTCCACATCCATCAAGAAGTGATCACTGGGGCCAGGGAGATGGCTCAGTGGAATAAGCACTTCCCTGACAAGTGCAAGGGCCTGAGTTCAATCCCCAGTTCTGGAAAAAAAAAAAAAAAAAGAAAAAGAAAAGAAAAAGTGATTATTACAAGTGCTGGCAGCTATGGGTAGAGCATTTATTTCCTTTCCTAGGACTTGGATAATTAAGTCAATTCAGTAAATATTTATGGAGCCTCTTCTATATCTAGGCAATATGTAAAGAGGCAAGGATAAAAACAGAGGAGGACATTCTCTGATGCATGGGCCGCCTGTGTGTGGGACATGCCTAGAGTTTAAAAAGTCATCGGTTATAGCTAATTTCTAGCTAACATCCAAAGGAAAGCAATTGTCTCAGAAAACGTGGGAGAAGGGAAGGGAGGAAAGAAGGTAGAAAGGGTATTAATTTTCCTGTCACCGAGCTACAATGCCCAACCTTACAATATAAAGGGGAGAGGATTAATTTGACTTTAATTTGGATTTCATCCATGTGGGCTGGCTCCATAGTGGCAGCATCAGGGTTCATGGTGGTCAGAAAGCAGAAAGAGGAGTAGGACCACAGAGGAAGGGCCGGAGCCAGACAGATCTCAGGCCCACACCCCATGACCCACCTGGAAGTATGACTGAGTAGTCCTTTAGGTGGCTTCCAAACTAATGAGGTTGATAATTGCCTTAGCTGTCACAGGAAGTGCTATTGAGTACTTACTGTCACTAAATTTTGTTCTAGTTCATCCATCCAATAAATATCTCTTAAACTGCCTGCTATGCACCAGCTACTGCTTTAGTTGCTGAGATAGAACAGTGGGACTAAACAGAAAGAAATCTATGCCTTCACAAAGACATTCTGATGAGGAAAACTGACAATAGGTTAAAAAGTATGTGAATTACTGGGCCAGGGAGGTGGCTCAGTGGAACAAGTGCTTCCCTGGCAAGTGCAAGGGCCTGAGTTCAATCCCTGGCTCAAAAAAAAAGTGTGTGTATTACTTAGCCAATGTGGGTTAAAAACAGAAGCAGGAGAAGGAGGTATTGGGGAAAGAGGTTACAATTTTAGATGGTTTGGTCCAACACAATGTCTACCAAGACTGGTAGGAGGCTAGAGGTGAGCCTCTAGGGAAAGGGGAAGAGCTTCTAGGCCAAGGGAACCATAGACCTCGCCGCGGGACCAGGAGCCCTGGCCCTAGTGCTCTGGAGATGGCAAGAGCCACGCGAGGCTGGTGGGCAGAGAGCCAGGGAGTGCGGGAGAGGGAAGCAAGATCAGGTCAGTACTGGTTGGGGGTGAAGGAAGGGTGACATGAGGCTCTACTGGGAACAGGAGGACTTTGGCCTTTATTTGTAGGTTTTTGAGTAGAGGACTGAGGGTGGATTTTGATAAGTTACGTGGCTCAGGAGCTACAGGACTTTGGGCTTATTGGCCATTGTTTATGGTGAGAAATTAAGATCAAGAGTGTGTTTAGCTTCTCCTGCATCCCACTGCTAATCATGTTCAGTGTGCAGTTTTAAATGTAGATATTTTTAATGACACCATTCTTTCCTCTAGACCACACTACCTCTCTTGGTCCTTCTATCCCTGTTTGTCATGTTTAAGTAGTAAAATACCAACTTCAGCTGTCTTCATTTTATGTTTTAATTTTTACAATAAAACATTAATGTACAAATAATTATCTCCCAAACACCTAAGTAATATTCCTCAGTCGTGAATTTCAAAGAATGATGCTTACATATTTCATAATCTACAGTGATGATTGTAGTAATTTTGCTCTATAGACACATGCACTTATAATTTAAGACTCCTGCACCTTGAGGCTCTGGTTGGTCTTTGTGCCATGGTTTTGGTTCTCTTCCATGATTTTTCCCTGAAGTTAGTTGCTGTCCACTCTGTGGTGTCTCAATACTGTGCACACATTTCTTGGGACCCTTATCAGGTTTGCCTATGGTTCTGTTTGTCTCTGCCATTCTTGCTCACTTCTCTCTGGTGTTTTAAGAATCAGACTTACACTGGTAATAAATGTGTGAAGTATTTGAGTCACCTGTGGCTTCAAGATTCCTCCCCTCCTACCACTGTGCTTGAATGAGGTGCCTTGACTCCCATGATCACTCTGGTATGGTCCAGCGACAGCAGTCTGGTCCAAGCTGGGTCTCTCAGCTGACCTTTCGGAATTAAGAGGTGGCCCCAGAGATGTTGACACTGTCTAGACTGAACTGTTGTGAGAGGAGAGGTCACTTGACTGTTTTCTGCCTGCCATGTGGACTGGGCAGTGTGGAAAGCTGGGTGGCAGAAGTTAAAAAGGTGAGCAGAGAAGGGCAGAACTGAGGAGCCACAGTAAGTCCAATTGAGCTTGTGAGCCTGTCTGCTTCTGTGGTTGAGCTTTGCAAAGAGCTGGGTATGTGCTGGCCTGTGGGAGTCTCAAAATCTGCTGCCTTCTCATGATGAATGCCCTTTTGTTACTTTCTTGTCTAGCTTGGTTTCTATTACTTGCAACCCAAGAGTCCTAAATAATCCTGTGGCTGGTTGAATTAGTGAGTCTTCTTACTCAGTGACACATCTCTGGTTGGAGTTTTGTAGACCTGGGTTCAGGCGCTGGCTTTGCAGGTTGATTTGGAGAATCATTTTGACACTTTGAGCTTCGACTTCCTGGTATGTGAACAAGGGATAATAATCAAGTCATCTTGACAGGGCTGCCATATGTTTGGAGGAAAGGGTTTGGCATGTGTTCGTTGTTGCTCAGCAATTGGCAGTTGCTATTCTGCTAATCCACGAAAAGGTGAATGGTTCTTGCTGGGCTCCCTGCTCAGTGGTGTGAGGCTTGGCTCTCAGACTCACCATTTACAGCTAAGTGAGCCTGGCAGCAAGAAGACCTGCTTTCCCCACGCAGAACATGCCTCTCGTCTCTGGCACTGCAGGTGCACGGACCTGAGTTTCTTCTGGCCCTCATAGCGAGGATCAGTTGGTCCAGCAGTGGAAGACTTGGGTACCAGCCCTGTCTCCATCAATAGCTGTCTAACTATGAACAAGCCATGGACCTAAAAGTTAGGAATGCATGCCCTGATAAAGTAGATATAGTCTCGCTTCTGCTTCTAACACAAGATTATCAGGCTGATGTCAGGTCTATTGAAAACCTTTTCAAGTTCCGCTGAGAACTGGAGATAGCACTCTTTGATTGACTCCCAAGGGTAGAGCTTTGGGAACAGCTCTGCACATGTGGCCTGGAACTCCGTGGTTGACAGTGTATGCCTACTTCCCCAGCCCATTTGCCGTGCCCTAATCCCCTGCATCCCCTTGGTTTCCTGATCCACAAAATGAGGGGAATGTTATTCATGAACCTCGTAGAGTGGGTGACAGGATAGAGACACCAATACTGTTTATGATCCTTTGCATATGTGTGAACTATGGTTACTGCTCTGGAAGCACCAGGGCCAATATTTCACTGCTTCTGGTATGCTGCACAGTGGATACAGACAGGACAGCAGAGGTTCTGAGTGTGAGGTTTGCCCTTGACTTCCTTCCCACTGTGTGACTTGGCAGGCTCAGGGCTTCTCTTCCTTCTGGAAGAAAGTGGAGAGAACAATGTCTACTTTGGGATGGTTAGAAGTCCTATACATATATAAATTCAGCACATGTGGCTGTGTAAGAAACCTAGTAAAGTGGGTTACTGAGAGGAGGTGGGCTTCGGAAACAATGGCCAGGAGTGGAGAACAGCCTGGGACACACGAGTGCATCCTGAGGAGTGTTTAGGAGCAGCAGGAGTAAAGAGCAGGAGGCGCTGAGCTGGATCCTGAGGGCTTCTGTTTACCTTCTTGGTGGGGACTTATTGAGCTCCTCAGGGCAGTGGAGGTGACAGCAGCATTTCCTGCTGGAAGATCACTGTGGAGAATGGGTGGGCTCCTGCTGCCCTGCACAGAGCCTTGGTAGTGGGTTTTGGAGGGGGGCTGACAGAGGCTGAGGCAGCAGGATGGGCAGAGGGGGTTGGCTGCTATGAGGACAAACCACAGGTGGGTATTTACTGAGGGTTCACTGTAAAGGTGAAACTCACTGTTTCAAATGCTTTGCAAAATTAACTAATTGTCTTAGCGCTGTTCCATTCCTGTGCTGTAGATTTGGAGATGAAGCTTAGAAATGAGAAGTAGATAAAATCTACTAGACACTGAGGATGGCCTGATATGGGTTGGAGGTGAAGGTGGCACTAGGTTTCTGACTGGTGTAACTGGCCAGGAGCCCAGGCTCTATGGACAAGGATGAGGAGACACAGAGGTGGTGTGTAGGAACCAGGGACTTCAGAGCTACAGGCCGGAAGGCACAGTGGTGCATGGACAGAGGGTGCGGTACTCAGAGGATGCTCTAGACATGGAGGTTTCACCTCAGGATCCTTTTGGGAGTGAGGACTCCAGAGAGGGACAGCAGCTTCTCTAGGATACCTGAGGAGTGGTGACAGCCATGTAGCCTGGACCATGCTGACCTTCGCAGACATTTCTGTCCCTGGTCACAGCCTTTTCTGGTCCACAGACAATAAGCAGGGTCTGGCTGTAGGGGACTGTGTGCTTATGGAGGACCCAGTTCCCACCTGGGAAGATTAACAGATTCACGCATGAAATGTCAGCACAGCCAGTCCCACGCATTTGGTCATAGGAGTGCCACAGCAGGTTGCGCTGGCAGGGCACAGGTTCTTCCATGAGTCCTCCAGCTCCAGGACTTGGAGGGTGATGGGGCCACAGGACAAGTGGCTTGCCACTTGTCTCTCCTCCCTCCCTCCCTTTTTCCTCATTGCTTCTTGCTCATCACCTCCATTCCTTGTTTCCTGCTCTTGCGGCTGGGTCTTTCCTCTTTCTCCCTGTCCACCCAGCCCCCTTCAGGGCTGCCTCCTCTTCCTCTCTCCATGTTCCTGGTTCTCTTTGGTCACTGTTGCTTCTTTCTCTCCCTCCCAGTCTGGGAGCTTCTCTGCCATGCCTTTGTTCACCTGGAGGTGTGGGTCTCCCTCTGACCCTCTCTCTGTGTCTCCACTAGGTGCTGGATCTGGTTGCCCCCACCTCATTCTTTCCTTCCTCCCTTTTGTCTCCTGCTTCTAGAATGAAGGCAGAGAGCTCCAGATAAGACTGGATATTGTTAACTGCACAAAAGGGGACAGCGGCTCAAGTTCTCCTTCTTGCCCCTGGGGAACACCTAACAATGAAACATTTTGCTGCCAATCGATAGGAACCAGATGCAACCTGACATCTTTGTTGGACTGTGGCTGCTGGCAGTTCCCTCTGCCCCTGGCCCCTGGACCAGGCACAAGCAGGAGGGTATCACAGCGTGGGGCGTGGGGTGTGGGCCTGGCACATTTGACCAGGGAGGCCCATCTCCATCACCTCCCATCCTCCCACTCCTCCTACTCAGGAACATCAGGAGCAGAAAGAGGCACAGCGACAGACAGTACATGGTCTGCAGCCAGTGCTGCTTGTGGGGCTGGCTAAAGCCAGGGTCTCTAGGCAGGCCAGCATTCTTCTGAGCTCTGATTTCCTTATGTGTAAATCATGGACACTCAGACCTACAGTCCATGTCATGTAAAACATGTAATTTTCTTTCTTTTTTAAAAAAACCAAATCGATTAGAGCCTTCCCTGTTTAGATCCCTAGAGCAGAGTTCGACTTTGCTTTTTTATTGCTGAATTTCAGCACCAAGCTCATAGGAGGTGCTTCATAATTGTGTGTGATATTACACATGGTAGGTCATCATCCATGAGTGTTTGTCCTTTGAATGGACCTGACTGCTTCTAGGTAGGTAGTACTTGGATAGTGTCTCAGTTCTGCCTCTGACTCCCCAGGACTGAGCTCCAGGCTGGACTCTGGGTCTTTATTCTTCCTGGCCAGCCCTGTCTTCCTTTCTCCCCATCCTTACTTCATGCATGCAGCCTCTGATGTTATGAGGATGTGGACAGAGGACAGTGTGTCCCCCTGGGGTGGATTCAGAGCCCTGGCCTCCTGGACATGAGCAGTACCCAAGGCATCATTAAGCCACTCTTTCTTTTTCCACTTTGTAGATGATCAGACTGAGCCCAGAGACAAGAGGTCACTTTTTGAAGGTAGGGGGCTATGTCTATGTGGCAGAGCGAGGGGCAGAAGAGACAGGTGTTCTTGGTCTCTCAGTGCCCTCCAACACTGTCCTTGCTCTTTATTTCTATATATCCTGTGCTTCAGCAAGTACAAGTCCCACTGAACCTTGCTCTCCTTTTTTTTTTTTTTTTTTTTCTAAGAATGGAACTCACCAAACCTTTCCCATCCTCACAGGTGACATCCAGCAGCAAGACAGAAACCCAGTCCCTAGCCAGCAGGAGCGAACTGAGCTAGCTACAAGGAGCAGTGTTTGAACTGGCTTGCACCTGATTTTCTGTGAGACTCAGATGACAGTCCGGGGCCTTCCAGCCCTTCTCCATCTTGAGTAAAGCATGCTGTCTTTGTTTCATCTGTATACCACGCAGATCTTTTCTTTTAACTTCAAATGCTAGTTTTTAATTCAACTTCATGCTATATAATTCATATGCAATGAAATTCATCAATTTCATCTAGACAATTCAAGGAGTTTTGACAGATAGGTATAGCAATAGGATCATGCCACAATCAAGGTACAGAACACTTTCATTTTCTCCAAAATATTTCCTTGCAGTTAATTCCCCATTAATTAAGGCAACCGTTAATTTCATTTCAGCAGCTATACTTTTCCTTTTCTCAAAGTTTGTATAACTAGAAGCAGTTTGTATCCGACTACTTTCATTTAGCATTATGTTTTTCTGACTCACCACTGCTGTTCCATGAATCAGGAGTTCTTTCCCTTTTGCAGCATTAAAAGGACTGCCCAGTTGTTACAGCAGCATTTAATTAAAAGACCGCTGCTCCTCTTTGTGTAGCCATTGCAGTTTGTTTAGCTATCGGATCACTTCCAGTCGCTGGTGGTTATGAACAAAGCTGTACGAGCACCCAGGAACAGCTCGTTTTATTTCCACAGCATCATTTCCCTTGAGGAAATACACAGGACTAGGGTCTGTAGGTCACATCACACGTGTATGTTTAATTAAAAAAAAAGCAGAAAAATCAGTTCCAAGGTTTGTACAGTTCCATTAACACCAGCAAAGTGTTACAATTAGTTTGCTTCATACCTCTGCCAACACTGGGTATTACTACTACTACTATTATTATTATTATTATTATTTTAATTTTATGACTCTGCTGGGGTGCAAGGGTATCGCACAGTGACTTTCACTTGCATTCCTCTAATGACTACAATGGTGAACATCAGGGCTAGGGAGGTAGCTCGGAGGTCTAAGTGCCTGCCTGGCAAGTGCAAGGACTCAGGTTTTATGCCTGGTATCGCAAGCCGTGCCAGCCCTGGAACCCCAAGTATGCCATGCTGGCCACTGAAACCCGGCGTGATGGTGCACCCTGTAATCCCAGCTCTAGGGAGGCTGAGACAAAGATTATTATGAGTTCAGGCTGCGTAGCAAGATCCTATACCAATAAATAAATAAATAAATCAAAGATTAGATTTTTTAAGGAAAATATTTAAAACGATGAGCATCTTTTCTTTGATCAAGTATCAATTTTTTTGTTGATTTTTATCAGATTGGTTGCATTCTTATTACTGATTTCCAAGTTGTTTTTTTCATATTTTCCTTTCCTTTTTTTTTTTTTTTGTTTTTTGCGGGGGGATGGATGGGTATTGCAGGTTGAACCCAAAGCCTTTGCACTGGAGCCACCTCCTATCTCTTTTTATTTGGGTTAGAGTCTCAATAAGTCACTATGTTGTCCAGGCTGGGTTTGAACTTGTGATCCTTCTGCTCAGATTCCCAGAATACTGGCATTAGAGGCATGTGTCACTAAGCCCAGTTTAAAATTTTTCTTTTTAATTGAAGACTTACATATCTCACATATCTGTATATCTATCTATCTATCATCTATCTATCTATCTATCTATCATCTATCTATGTATTTGTGCTATTGTGTTATGTTTTTATATATGTGTACACTGTGAAATGACTAAGCTAATTCCCAAATCCATCACCACACACATTTATCTTTCTTTGTGTGTGATGGTGAAAATTTAAGCCCTTTTTAGCAATTTTGAAATATATGATGCATTACTTTTTATTATAGGTACCATTCTATGCACTAGATTACCAAATTTTATTCCTTCTGTGTAGCACAAGTTTTGCCACCTGGACGCCCAGTTTTCATTTCTTTCTTCTCTTCTCCCCAGCCCCTGGCAATTACCATGTCAATTTTCACTCTGTGAGTGCCACTTTTTAATACAGTGCATATATGCGAGATCGTACATCTCTTCATATTTTTAGTACACATCCTTTGGTGGGCAGTTTTGTGACTACTGTCTTCCATCCTGAGGCTTGGCTCTTCCAGGCAAGTTGAGGGCTGTTCATTTTATCATGACCAGACATGCTGTTTGTTTATCATTTCTCTGAGCCTCAGTTTTCTCATTTGTAGAATGGTGCTAAAAATGTATCACTCTGTAGAGTTAATGAGAATGCAAAGTGATAAAGCGTGTAAAACTCTCAGCATAATGTCTAGAACTTAATAAGGACTTGAAAATCATCAACAGATTGTCATTGTTTGATGTTTATTCATTCCATCTCCGCTTGCTCCAGAATAGTCTTCTTTGGGCATCATTTCATATTATCTGCAGCTGGTAGCTAGAAATAACTGGAGCTCAGGAAAACAGTCTGGACTAGCATGAAGGATCTGAGAGTGATTTGCTTGGAGCTGTCATCAGAAGTCCTACTCCTGGCTGAGCTCACCAAGTCAGAGAGATGAAACTCATGGAATCTGGGACAATCTCGGCCTTGCCACAGGTGGAAAGGAAGAGTGGCCTCTGGAGAACAATGAAATTGTGTAGGGTGAGGAGGAAAGCCAGAAGGGGATAGACGCTATGGAAGGCCAAGAACCAGTGGGGTCCAGGCAGAGGAATCTCTGAGGGTCTTATAGTTTGGATCTAAGTGTCCTCCAAAGCTTCCCAGGTTCAAGTTTGGTCCTCAGCCTATGGAGCTGTTGGGAAGTAATGAAATTTTTAGTAGGTGGGGCCTGTGGAAGAGGTGAGGTCACTGGGGGTGTGCCCTTTTATGGGACAGGGGACATGTGGCCCAGGCTGCTTCCCAGCTGCCAAGAGGTTATCAGCTGTGCCCCACCATATGCTCCCCAGTGTGATGCTCTGCCTCACCACAGGCCCCGAGATGGGAGGTCAGCGTGGACTGACAGCTCTGAATCCATGGGTTAAGAAGAACTTTTCCTCTCTATTAGTTGATTATCTCATATATTCTGTGACAGTGATGAAAAGCTGACAGACAAATGTCAGATAAAAGCAGAGAACATCATCAGCCACCTAGCAGATGCTTTCAATAGAGAGGTGGGCAGGAAGGGCAGGGACAGGGGCCAAGAAGCAAGGAAATGGGTTGCCATGTTTAAGCAGCACCAGGAATGTACTCCACTCTCCCTGAATTTTAGTGGAAACAGGGAAAGAATCAAAGAGCTGGTAACTTCCTTTGGAAGGTAGTGACTGTGCAGGGAAGCTTTCTTTGTATACTGTGGGAGAGACTGAGGCATGCTCCTGAGGGTGGGGTGGGGAGGGGAGAGGAGAGAAGAACCAAAGGAAGGGAGAGGAAGGATTATTCAGAAGAAAGACCTCTAGGTGGCAAGAATGAGGTTTCCAGAGGGCAGGATCAGCAAGGGCAGGCATGTGGCAGAAAGCTGAAAGGAGACAGTGTTTCACTCCTCAGTGATGGTGAGAGTGGGCGGCCAAAAGAGAAATTCACATGCACCAGAAGGTCCATGTGGCTTAACGTGGCCAGAGCCACCTGCAGAGGTGCAGCAGTCTCCACCTGTCTTCAGTCTTTGTAAAGAAACTTAGATGCAGATATGCCAGACAATTCCAGCTTATCTTCACTGCCCCTAAATCTGTACATTGCTCTTCTTCCTGGCTGTCCATCCTGTTAACTAGCATCAATCCCAGAGCACAAGTAGATGATGCAGCAGCAGTTGCCAGACTCCCGCCAGCTGTCTTTTTCAGACCCACTCCTGCAGCCAGATGTGCTGACCACACGCATGTTTTGGGGAGCTCTGACTTGCCTTCCAGTCCCCACAGATCATGAAGGTTCACTGGTGACTTTACTTGATCTTCCAGTTTTCACTCTTGTGCTTGTTTCTTCAGTTCCTGCCATGGCTGTAGAATCCAAACACCTACAATAAATCCTTTAATTCAGAATATGCAGCATTTCAGCTTTCTTGATTAAGGTCTGGCTGATAGGAGATGGAAGGGCATCTTTCTCCCAACTGGTGGAAGGCACTAGAGCGAGTAGGCAAAGAGCCAAAGATGGATATCAAAGGAGCTTAGGTTACACAGGCCTGAGGTCACAGGAAGATGCCTCAACAGGTTAAATGCAGAAAAATGTAAATGTTAGGAGTCTGAGGTCTGAAAAGGTTGGAAAAACTCTAGAAAATCTGGCATAATAAATGGAACAGAGAGTGAGAGAAACATTTGTTGGTTAAGCGAAAGAACTGGGAAGTGGCCCAGAGGATGTGTGAATTCAAACCCTGCCTTTACAGGGTCTCATTATGCAGCTTGGCCTCATAGTGATCCTCCTGTTTCAGCCTCCCCAGTGCTGGGAATATGGCATAAGCCACCATGCCCAGTTTCCATGGCCAGCGATATGAACCCAGGGTTCCAGGGCTGTGCATGGCATGTGGCATCAGGGATTGAACCCAGGTCCTCGTGCTTCGCTGGCAGGCTCTTAGATCACTGAGCTACCTCCCCAGCCCAGCTCTGTGGTTTTGCCAAAGCCCCTATTTTTCCTCTCTGTGGCCATGATTTGTCGATTGTCCTCACCTCACCTCAGCTCCTCTTCATACTTCAGGAGACTGCATTCCCCACGCTCCCATCCCAGCTGGCTTCCAAGCAGACCTAGGCAAGACATGACATTCATAGAAGACTGGAGGAGGGGAAGGGAGGAAACCAGTCTGTCTGTCCTTCGTAGCCCCGCAGCCTCCACTTTGCAGTTTGCCTCTGCATGGTCTCTTCCTGGGGCCCAGCGTCTGCGGCTGGCAGCTCCCTGCTCTGTTCCTGCCCCACTCAGATGCTTGGAAATAGCAGCAGCTTCCTGCTCTTACCACCTGGTCACTGCTTCAGTTCCTCCATCCCTTGAGTCGTGAAGTCCTTGTATTAAATGACTTCGGCTTGAAACACTAAAGTAGATTTTGTTTCCCTGTGGACAGTTTGTACAACAGGACTGGTGTCTCTTCCTTTCAGGGTCTTGGTGAGGTGAGGTTGTATCTTTATGTCAGATGGGGAGAAAAGGGGGAAGAGGAGCTGCTTTGTTAACTTAGGTGCTCTCACCCCAGTTGCCACTGAGCAATGCTTTTGTGAGCCCAGGTGTATATTATTGTTGCGATCTGTGTGGCCCTGAGAGAGTTATTGCACCTCCTCAAGCCTCACTGTCTTTGTCAAGTAGGGACAATGGAATGACTCTCACACTTTTTTTAAAAATATGATTATTACATATCCTTTTTTTTTTTTTTTTTTGCGGAAGCAGGGATTGAACTCAGACCCTTGAGCTTGCCAGGCAAGCACTTATTCCACTGAGCCATCTCCCTGGCCCTCTCACACCATTATGGGAAGAGATGAGGGGATCACACATGTGAATGCTAAGGACAGAGCCTGGCACATTTTACTCAGTGTTAGCTGCAGTAATTGCGTGTGTGAGCTGTTATTACCATTGCTTTCTCATCACCCACAGAAAGCCGGAGGACAGCAAGGACCACGGGGCTGAACAGCTTGCTCATTCTTAGAGCGGGTGTATGTGAAGACTTCAACCTGGCACCTTGCTCCCAACACTGTGCCCTTCCTGCTGCGTCCCACTGTTCAGACTCAGGTTGGCGGCAGGAGCCACTGCTGCCCCCAGCAGGTCATAGCCTTGCTGCTCCTAGTCCTTCCCTTTTAGAGCTTCTATATCTGAACCCAAGTGAGGTCAGTGTAGGGCCTAAGAACAGGATGGAGCTGATCCTGGTAATAAATCATCCGAGTGGCCATGGCCTGTGCGGGGGCAGCTAGAGGCTTGCAGAGGAGGGCAGCTGCTTGCCAGCAGGGGAGGGAGGATGGGCGGGGAGTGCACACGCTTCCTGCCTAAGCAGAGCCACCTGCCCCAGGAGAAGCTGTGTGCCTTCCAGAAGCCTCCCATTACCACTAGATAGCTCTCAGCTCAGCTCTCCCTTCCCCCAGCCCCTCCTCAGCCCAAAATACATCAAGCTATGTTGGAAGCAAAGGATATTTTCAGCCTTGCCAGCGCCCTTGGGGAAGTGGAGGGGAACCAGGGCTCTGCATTGGGCTTTGAACTCCTCTTCTTTCCCCAAGGTTCCTGAGCGCTGCTGCCTGGAAGGCAGGCAGGACCCATCCACAATCTCACAGGCCAGGGCTGCTTCACAGTTGGTGTTGACCTAAACATTCCCCTCTGTGGTTGTTTGGAGATCATTAATTCCGTATCTTTGGAATGTAATTTAGAGTTATAACCAAGTCTTTCCTTGTCCTGCCATCTTTTCTTTCCCCTGCCAGCACTGGGCTTACTGGTCTACCAGACAGACTAGAGAAGCCAGCTATCAGGAATGAAGGATTTGTGGAGATTAAGCACGCTCACATCTGTGATCTCAACTGAGCCTCCAGGCAGCCTCTGTGAGCTACGTGGCCAGAGGAAGAGGAGACTGAGCCTCTGGAGTGATACATGTACCTGCCCCAGTTCATACAATGGTTAAGTAGAAAGTTACAGGGCCAGGCAGCAGGCTCTGCCGTAGAGACAGCCTCTGCAGCGCTTGATGCTCAACTGAATGCTATGCTCACCTGATGTTGTAATAAGCTGTTCTCATTGCTCAAAACAGACTATGCCAGGCCTTCAGAAAGCACATGGTTTCCTTCAGGAGTGCTACCCCCAGCCTGGCTCAGAACTGCACGTCTCTGTTGGCATCCCCTCTGCCTCCACCCAAACCCATCAGCATCTATAGAGTGCTTAAAATGCACCATGGTCTTTTCATTCAAAACGCATAGTGACAGGGACATCACTGGCCTTACTTCACTGTTAAGATTCAGTTTAAGATTGCACAGGTAGGAAAGAACGGCTGTGGAACCCACACTCAGACCTTTCCAGGTCTAGAGGTTGCTTCAGAAGTGACTTTGCCTTCTTTTTGTGTAGACCATAGCACTCTCTAGTGACTCTGAAGGTATAGCATTGTAGTAAAGGGTTAGAAGACACATCAATTCATTTCTCTCATTGTTATGTGAACACTGACTGCCAACTACACTTGCTGGCTTCTTGTAGTAGGAATCTAAAAAAACGCATTGGTTTAACTGAGTTGAATTTATTTATGTATTTATTTAATTATAAAATGTATTTTCGTGAAGCTGGGCAGAAGAGTTCTCACAAGAGCTAGAACAGTGGTCCAGGACCCTCGTTCTGTCTCCTCCCTGCTTTGTAAACACGTGGCCTTGGTCTTTTCTGGTACACAGTGGCTGCCTTATCTCTAAGTACCGAGTATGCACTCTAGGCAGGAAGAAGAAGAGTGAAGGATAAAAGCGAGAGGACAATGGAGTCTCTTTGTATCAGAGAAGCAGCCCCTTTAGGGGTAACTCCCCTTAAGGGACTCCTGCTTCTATCTGATTGGCTAAAAATAGTCATATGACAGCTAATGGCCTTCTAGGAGTCCAGACCACCAGTACAGATGTCCACTGCTTAGCAGGGCTCAGTCTATGATTTTTTGGCTTTAGGGTGGTGTGAAAGCAATCTGAATTCAGTGAAAAACTGCACTTCGAATTTTGAATGTTGGACTTTCAGGCTGGTGCTTCCCCATGAAGCTGAGCAGGATCTGAGAACTGCAGCTCCCAGCCAGCCACGAGGTAACAGGATGAACATCTAATTCTGCAGTGTGCTGCGTTGCCGCACCGGGCTTTGTGTCAGCCTTGTTAAGTGCGTTTCTAACTGATACTATTTTCACTTTATGATGGTCTTGCCAGGAGTAGCTCCATCATATTAGAGGAATATCTATAGCTCTAAACAGGTACTGGGTCTCCTGAAAAAAATCCAGTGATCTGTTAATATAAAAAAGGGCAGAGGGTGGATGCAGGGCAGAAGCCAGAGGTGCTTGCACCGGGCTATGCAGTAATGGCCTCAGTAATCCTTCACATCGACCCAGGCTTTTAATTTCCAAATACACTTTCATGTGGACTACCCCTTTTAATCTCCATGACAACCTTATAAAATTGTAGGGTATGAATTACCCAGGAGTCATGCAGGTCTGGCACCATGGTGCACATTTTACACAAGTGGAGACTGGGGCTTAAAGGGTTAAGGGATTTGTTCAAAGTCCTGGAACTAGGACTCAAAAAGTCCTAAAATGGGTATTAGCTTCTGATACTCATTGTGACTTTAGGTAAGTCACTTTGTGCTTCCTTCTCCTGCTGAACAGCGGTGATAATCCTGTCCACTTCATAAGGTTGGGTGAGGAATTGAGGACCCCCAGGGCCTGCAGATCTTAAATGCTCAGTAAACATGAGAAGAATGAATGATGAGTGTAAAATAAACTCAAATGCATTTTGTTGACCACCTCTAAAGCAAATTATTCCTTTTCTCCAACTAACCATTTCTAATTAGATGAGTATAAAAATTATCAAATAATTTACACATTTTCCCCATGCACAAGTGCTACATAATTCCCACTAAATTGAGTGGTTCCAGAAGGTATATTTTAGAGAATCCTATCTTTGGGATTCCCATGAGGCTTTTCATGCCATTTCTTAGGAGGGAGATATAGAAAAGTGTCTTGATTGAGTTAAGTTGTCCTTCAGAGAAAGGGTTTATGTCTAAAACATATAAAGAATTGAAAAAGACCAGACCTTTAAAGACCCAGTACAAAAACGGGCATCTGAGATGAATATACACTTTGCAGATGACGAAACACAAATGACAAATAAATATATGGAAAAATGTTCAATTTCACTCATCATCAAGAAATCAACCTATAATGAACACTAGATGGGCTATGGGGAAAAAGAAACCCTTCTGCACTGTTTATGAGAGTGTGGACTGGTGCGACCACTGTGGGAATCAATATGGAGACTCCTCAAAAAGCTAGGATTAGAAGTCCTGTTCGACCCAGTTATTCCCCTTCTGGGTATCTTCCTGGAAGAATTGAAAACATCATGCCACAGCAATGTAAGCACACCCATGTATATAGAAGCATGGTTTGTAGTGGCTAAATTGTCGAAGCAACCCAAATGCCCATCAAGCAACGATAGCCTTGAGACACTGTTAGGTAAATGGATACAACTTGAGACCATACTGTTCAGTGAAATAAGTCCAACTCATATATATATATATTTCATTGTCTTCCTGGTAGGAAAAAACTGGAAGTGTAAATAAGGACCAAAATGTAAAACAGATATCATGAAATGAGAATAAATTGTTTAAAATGAAAAGGGAAATAAGATAGGGAAAATGGGCAAGGAAGAGAAAAAGAAAAAAAACCCTGATAAAACGGAAACAAAGCTCTGTTAGTGAGAAGGGGAAAAGGGGTTGAGAGGAGGCGAGGGGATTGGGAAAAAGGCGGAACAAAAATGCATCACACACAAATTCCCTATAATGAAAATGATAATTACATATATCTAAAATGTACCAATAAACTTAAGTTATCAGCTGTGCTTTGGGTGTAAGGCAGCTGCCTTTCCCACGAAGCTGGTTAAGTGTGTGTTCCATGGATTTTCCTCACCAGCTGCAAGGACTGCTCTAAGTGAGGGAGCAGGACGTGACCTAAGAGGAACCTTCATTCCGCCCTTGGCTCAAGCCCTGCTCCCCAGGAGCTGCACGGGCAGCAATGCTGGTGTCCCGATCCTCGCTTGAGTGATCTGTCCTTTCTTCCCAGTTGTCTTAGGTTGACAGCAGAAGGGTCTGGGTTTACATCAGGGTGACCCCAGCAGCATGGCTCTTCCCCCCTGCATCCAGGGCACCTGGGGATCTATTTATGCATGGCCTAAACGAATATGAAGTGGGTGATGGAACTGACAGAGCCTTGTAACTATAAAGTTACGCTGCATAGGAGTTATTAGTATTACCGCATAGTTAATGAAATTCTCCTGTTACTAAGAGGAAGTCTTGGCTTTGAATGAAATGTACTGTTCAGGAGGTCTTAGGAGTGGAGCAAGGCTGAGGGATTGTCCGAAGGAAAGAAGAGAATGTGGTCTCCGTATATTTAATCAATATATGTTAAATCCTTTGGGGGCATAAATAAAGTCTATTCTGAAGGAGTCTAGAGGGAAGCATACACATTCAAGGGTGAACCAGAAATAAGGCAGTGGGCAATGAGCACAAACCAGCTACAGAAGAAAGAAAAGGAAAAGTTTATTTTCTATCCAGCTTTCCTGAGGTTTAGTAAGATTGCCAGCTGCACACAGGAATGCACACCAATTGCTGAACATGGACACGTGTCATCCTCATGCTACAGCCAAGAGCATGGATGGCAGCTACCCATCACCTCTCTGTGTCCTTCCATGATTTTGCTGGTGGTGTTGGTTTTAGCAGATTGGCGAGGCACGACACCTATTGTTAACCATACACTGTGTTGTGCAGCAGATCCTTGCATGCCATATAGCCGTAACTATACACCCAATGGATACAACACCCTAGAAGCTGCTCTACCATCTCTGAGTGACTCCTATTTTTAAAAATCTATTTCTACATATATGATGATTTTAGATGTCTTATTATATTAGCTGTGCATTGCTGGGACAAAATACTTGAGAAATCAACCTGGAAGAGGAAAGGTTTACCTTGGCTGATGACTTTAGAGGGCCCAGGCCGTGGTCACTTGGCACTGTTGTTTCTAGGCACGTGGTGAGGAGGAACTTCATGGGGGAAGGGCGTAGTGGAGGAAAGATGCTCACCTCATGGCAGCCAGGAAGTGGGGCGACAGAGGCCTGAGGGGAGGGGCTGGAGATGGGACTTAGCACACAGCCACATCACCCAGTTAGACCCCACCTCCCACCTTTCCATCATCCTCAACGATGCCTGCAACTGATGACTCTATCAATGATAAATCCACTGATGAATATAGAGCCCCCTCAGCCCAATCACATTCCAAGAGCCCACTGGCTGGCAGCCTCTCCTAGGATGTAGCCTTTGGGGGCCATTTCAGGTGGAAGCCACACTTATATAAGAAAAAAAAAATCATACAGCATCCAACTACTGTATGTTGTAAAATAGTACAGTTTTCTTATTTTTTAAGTTTGAATATTACAATAGGCCAACAGGTATGAAAAGATATTCAAATGTGTTAAGGATTAGGGAAAGATAAATCAAAACTACAGTAGAAATTATTTCACAAATATCCTGATAGCTATTGTTCAGAAGATGATTTTTAGAGAGGTCATAGAGATTGGAATCCTTGTGTACTACTAATAGCAGTTTAAAATGCTGTTATGGAAAACAGTGCTGTGGTTCCTCAAAAAATTAAAAATAGAATTATTGAGGTTGGGAAAATTTCTCAGCAGTCTAAGCACCTGCCTGGAAAGTGCAAGGACCTGGGATCGATCCCCAGTATTGCATACTGGGCAGGCCCTAGAACCCTAGGTGAGCCATGCCAGCCTTGAAACTGGGCATGGTGGTGCATGCCTATAATTTCAGGGCTGGGGAGGGTGAGACAGGAGAATCATTGTGAGTCCAAGCTGCATAGTGAGACCCTGTACCAAAGAAATAAATTTAAAAAATAGAATTATTATGATTTAGAAAATCCTTCTGGGCACATATTCAAACATTTATCTCAGGTTCTCAAAGAAATATCTGCATGCCTATGTTTACTGCAGTATTATTAATGGTAGCCAAATTGTGAGAATAATCCAAATGAACTTTGGGAGATGACTGGGAAGATTAATTTTTACTTAGAGCTGGGTGTGAGAATGGGGTCAGGGAAGACTTAGAAAAGAGACAACTAGGGTGAGATTAAAGATGAGTAGTCATGTTATGGGTCACAGTTGCTAACAGAAACATCATTGAATCTCATGCTTTAGGCACCGCACTGAAACATCTGTGTGTGAAACTCAGGTCACGAGCCACACAGCACTGTGAAGGGGCAGTTTTCATTGCCATACTTTTTAGAGGAAGAAAATGGTATATGCAGAGAACACTCAAAGAGAAAGGGAGGGGCTGGGAAGATAGCTCAGTTGGCAAGCACAAGGTCCTGAGTTCAATCCCCAGTACCAAAAAAAAAAAAAAAAAAAAAAAAAAGGAGGGGCAAAAAAAAAAAAAAAAAAAAAAAAAAAAAAAAAAAAAAAAGGGGGGGGGGTATAATCCTTAATAGTGTATGATATCCAGCCTGATCTATATTAAAACCTCACTTTATGATCATTATTTTGGGGCCTCTAGAAGTCCAGCATGAGAGTTGAGGCTGATTTTGAGAGATGCAGTATTTTGCTGGTGGAATTCATTTATCCTGAGCATGGACTCTCTAGAGTCAGAGATTTGGGTTCAAATCTTGACTCTGCCATGTTCTTGCTCTGCCATGTTCTTGCTGTGTGAGTCTCTCTCTCTCTCTCTCTCTCTCTCTCTCTCTCTCTCTCTCTCTCTCTCTCTCTCTCTCTCTCCCTCTCTTTCTTTTTTGGTACTGGGGATTGAACTCAGGACCTTGCATTTGCTAGGCAGGCACTTATGCTGCTGCGCTATCTCCCTGGCCTGAGGCCTTTTTCAGATAACCTTTCTACATCCTTGTCTGTTGGTTTGCTCACTAACAGGACTATTATGGAATTACATTTTTAAAAGCCCATAAATATTGGGTTTCTATTTGCATGTGATTAAAATACTCCTGCATGTCTCTGTACTTATGCTCTTTCAGCTACATATTATGTATTCCTTGTATAGTAAGTACTGAAAAGCCCTCAGTATACAGGAATATGGGTTCTTAGAGCAGATCCACTGGGTAAGAATTATTCTTACTCTCATTTTATAGGTAGAGAATTGAATGCTGAGGGAGGGACATAGTCACTCAGGTGATATGAGATAGTGTGGTTAGGACTAAGGTCTGTTCCTAACCCTGTGCCCTTCCTACCACACCATCCCCACCAAGATAAGATGGAGAATAAGAGTGATATGTCATATACAACCCAAAATTATTTGGTAGAAGATAATTTGCCAAATAGTCCATCTGTCAAAATGAACAACAACCTAACTTACATGCCTATCTTAACAGGTTTTAAAGTCTGTAGCAGTTCACATTGGGTTTTAAAAGCTTTGATGATTTTCGAATTTTAGTTGATTAATTTTAGTTGATTAATTAGTTCTGTCATCATCACAGCCTCATAAAGTATAGGCCAATAGTATTTGTTACTGATCAGCAGGTAGAACGTGAGGTATGTATCAGTCTCCCTTGCCTCCCTCAGCTAGGAGTGCCTTCAAAGGTACAAACCTGCCAGCTCTATGTGACAGTTCCTGGGGACACCCTGGGTGGCTCTGTGTAGCTTGGCTTCTGCAGGTTAGTCTATGTTGCAGGGAAGCCTTCTGGTTGTCTGTCATAATTTGGACTAACTGTGATCCACGCTGTAATTGTCTCCTTAGCTCCTGCCTGTGTGGTTGAATAGACATATTCGGGAACTGCAGTCCCCACTTTAGCTCTCTGTTTCATAGAACAAGGGTAATTATGGTAAGAAAGACCAAGCAGAGGCTCCTGGAACTCCGTTCCTAGAGGGATGTTAATCACAAGTAGCACCATGACTAAAGACTTAGAGATGCACCCCGCCTCCACCCAGATTTAGCTTGCCTACCTCTATGCCCTCTCTCTTTCCTGTCATCTCACAACTGAGTAGTTGACACTGAAATTCAAATGGAAACTCTGCACCTGTTTTGTTATCTATTTTTTCTTCTTTGTGTTCTTCTTTGATGGCTGTTTCCTTGCCTTCTGTACCATTGAGATGCTCCTGACCCTTAAATTTGTATTCCCAGCCTTGACCTTTCTTTAGAACTTCAGAATATGTTATCGCACTGTCTACTCAACATTTTTCCATCACTAGCTATTAGCATATACTTAATAAATCTGAAATAGAACTGTGACTTGCAGCAGTCCACCTCTCAGTCTACTCCTTCCCCAACTCAGGAATCATGGAGGAGCTCATCAGCTCTCTCATACATGGCTGAGTGGGTTGGACCCCTACAGGACTCCTAGCTGAGAGAGCCTGTGGCTGACATGCAGGTCACGCTCCATCTGCTTAACTATGCTGGAAACCACTGGACTATTATTTAAAAACTTTGGACCCATTCTTAATTCCTGTTGTTTGTTGTTCAAATAAAAACTTCCTATACTGTACTTACATATGCCATTCTATTACAGGACACCATAGTCTTTCCCTTGAACTATACACCATAGATGGCTCTCTCCTTCATTCTTGCTACCCAATCAAATGGATATTACAAGCAGTCACTTTTTTTTTTTTTTTTTTTTTTTGCAGAGCCGGGGATTGAACTCAGGCCCTTGCACTTGCCAGGCAAGCACTTATTCCACTGAGCTATCTCCCTGGCCCCTGCAGTCACATTTTTATACAAGATATCATTACATGGCTGTGTAGAACTCTTTGACAGATTTCCATAATGGAGTAAAATCAGAGTCCTCACAGTCACCAAAGTTTTATGTAGCCTACTCTTGGTCACTTCTTTTTCACTTGCTCACCGGTTCTCCTTTTATGACTTCTTGTCAGTCATGATAGCTTCCCTAATGTTCCTCAAATCTGCCTCCAAACCTAGTACTGCCTTGCTTTTTGTCTGATATCCTTTCCTCCTAGCTCTTTGCACAGCTATCCCCTTCACTCTATCTCTGCTTAATGCCTACTTCAGAGAAGCCTTCTCTGATGATCCAGACTGCAAAGGAACACGAGTGTCCAAAACCTAACATACACTTCTTTCCTCCTCACTGAATAATACAGAGTTGAGCAGATCCTGACATCAGCCCCAGGTGGATTCCCTGGATTCTCTGCTGTCACTTCTCAGCCAGCAGGGGAGGAAAAGGCCAAGGCAAGCGGTTTGGGTTCTGGAGAGGTGACATGGAACTTAGTGTCAGCTCTGCACTCTGCTAGCTGAGTCGTAGCTTCCTAAACGCACCCAGCCACAAGAGGAGAGGCAGGAAAATGGAATCTGTAGGCGGTGGCTCTCAGCTTGTTAATTAAACCCAGAGATTCTTCACTAAAAGGAAGATGAGGAGAATGGGTCTTGGAGTGGCAATTTGTGATTTCTGCTTCTTGTGCACACTTCAGATTTTCTCTACATCCCTGTTACCTCACTGGCTCATCACCACTTGACTTCCTGTGAGCACATTTGCTTCTTTGTTAATTTCCTGTTGCCCCACTCCATGGGGCATTAGCTTGGTGGGCAGAACCCTTCCTACCACTGTGTCCTGAGGGCCTGGGAGAGTGCATGCGTTGGTGTCCAAAAGATGGCCAGGTGGACGCACGATGAAGGATTGGCTGATTTTCATCTACTTTTGTCATAATAGGTAGCTATTATAAATAGTTAACTTTGAATTTAGCACAACCTGTTATCATCACACAAAGGCTAGCTAATTAAAGTTCCCAGTGGGAACACCTCCAGCAGATATTAATACATTTTAGTGGGTTGTAGTTCAGGGCTGCAGGATATAAAGTAGGCATTCATATCAAATGAATTTTGTATTTCACAGAGCCATTAGCAGCAGCGTGTTGTATTGCTACCTGTATGAGATGATTTTAAAATTATTAATGTAACCAACCTAAATGTTTATTACATTTCATGCATAATATAACAACTCACTGCTACTTCAAAGATATCCACGGCTGTGGAAAAAAGTTGAGTATTTTGATTAGAAAAGCATTAACAAAATTTATTCATTTTTCATTATTTAAAGGAACTTAGGAAAAGTGAGAGCTATACAACAAATAAATAACAAATGCCCTTATTCCTTCCAGATAGAATCACTATTGAGCAGCTTTTCCCCATAGCTGCCTTCAGGACTTCCTTCTGCGCATGTGTGTCTGCGTGACTGCTGCGTCGGCACAGATTCTCATGACGGAGAAGGAGAAACCCCAAAAGGCCACCCCAGCGACCTCTTTGACGCTCCTTGCCTTTCCTGAGTTAGCTACTGTTGTGACATTGGCGCAGGGGCTCCAGGTCTATCTCTCTCTTCCTTTTTTCTTTCCTTTTATGTATCTGGTACAGGGTCTCAGTATGTAGCTTGGACACATAGTGATCCTCCTGTGTTCAGCCTCCCCAGCGCTGGGATTACAGGTGTGTGTCACCATGCCCAGACTCGGTTGCTGGCTCAGCGCGTCCCAGGGGCAGGGCCAGCATGGCATTCGGGACCATATCTACTTCTTAAAACACATTCGAATATACATGTGCATTCATGAGTAACAGTATCTTTTTATACGGTGAGATTTTGTTTAAAGACTGCCTTGTTCCCCTTAACACCCTATGTCTTTGTTTACTCTTTGTTTTGGGAACTTATCAAGATTAATTTGGGTGGATTTAATTCTTTTAAATTTGGTACACTCGTGTGTGTGTGTGTGTGTGTGTGTGTGTGTGTGTGTGTGTGGTGTATGGTATAGAAGACTGAACACAGAGCCTTCAGACTGAGCCACACTGCCAGGTCTTTTTATGCTTTATTTTGACGTAGTGTTTTGCCCTGTTACAAGTTGCCCAGGTGAGGCTCAAACTTGAGATGCTCCTGCCTCAGCCCTCCACAGTGCTAGGATTACAGATGTGTACCACCATGTCTGGTCTGGGAAACTTTATTAAAAATAAAAATATGTTACATTTAAAATATGCCTCCTTCCCTTATTGGTAGATGTTGGAAGATAGTACTCACACTTTGCTCTTATAGGTAATAGTACCACGAGTAACTTTGTCAACTAGCTATGGCCATCTTTTCCTGCGTATTTCTGGACATGGCATCTCTAGGTTTTACAGCGGTGCTTCGGTTCGTGAATCGAGTTCTTCCCATGATTTTGGTTGCAGACTGAATTGGACGAGAACCTAATTAAATTTCCCCATAAAGTCAATATTGAATCTGTCTATTGAATTTGACTTGGTTTGCTGTATATACTGTCAAGTGCTTTCTAAAAAAGGGAACAATGTACATTTCGCTAGCAGTATCTGACAGCATTTGATTATTCATATTCTTACAGGACATATTTAGTGTCATAACTCAACATTTTTGCTCATACATTATTTTTATTTCTGCTGAATCTAAGGTGAAAGAAAACTAAGACAATTCTTTAACTGGGCCAGGGATGTAGCTCAGCTGCTTGAGCGCCTGCCTGGCAATTGCAAGGTCCTGAGTTCAATCCATTGTATAAAAACCAACCAACCAAACAACAACAAAAAACCCCACCCACCCACACACCAATAACAAAACTTTAATTCTTTTCATTAATGTACTTTGTATACAAATTGCTGTGCTAAATATTTTAAGGCTGTAGAGTCCTGTGGAAGAACTTGGGCATCCATCACATCTTTGGATAACTTTTAGTTTGTATAATAGAATGCTAATATCCCAGCAAGGACATTTAAAACTAAATAAAGTGTGAAAGCCCTGTTCGCATCAGCACATGTCAGGGTGCATAGACCTTTGCTCTCTTCACATAAACTGTCTTGATGTTATTGGGAATTTTTGAAATATGCAGTGGATTTTTAATGCATTGGCTTGAATGTGTCATGGATTAAAGGATGCATCGTTTTCTTCCATTTTTATTTTTCATTAGCACATGTTTGCAGCACGTCGTGATCGCATTCCTTGTGGGGTGCTGGTTCACGGGCATAATGCTTCTCAATTCTTTTCACATTTTCTTCTCTTCCCTCCTTCCTTCTCTTCCCCTCTGTCCACCTCTTGGTCCCTTTCCCATTTGCAAAAGCTCTACCTCCCTGTTTCCCATTATCTATCTTTTATTTTGCTCTCATTTACATCTTGGCTTGCTTACACACAAGCACCATTGTTTTTATTTTTAAAAGAGTAAAAAATGCAGTTTATTAAGCTATGAGTTATCAGTTATGAGGGCCAGCCAGATAGCTCAGTGCATTATAGTGCCTCTTTAGGAAGATGCAGGAACTGGGAACCGCATGCCTTGCCAGCCCCGCCCCTGGGGCACGCTGAGATAGGGATTAAGACTGGGTGTGGTGGTGCATGCCTACAATCCCATTGTACGGGAGGCTGAAAACAGGAGGATCACTAGAGTCCGATCTGTGTAGTAAAACCCTATAAACCCTGTACATTAAAAAAAAAAAATCAGCTGTAAACCTCATTAAGGTTTCTGAAATTTTAAATGTAACTTGGAAGTCTATGTCTCATAACCAACCAAATGTACTATTGTTGATTTGGGTTTCCTAAGAAATAAACCCTAAGACAAGATTCAGGTGCCAATATGTTACTTGGGAGATAATGCAGGACACACTGAAAGGGAGGAGGAGGTGCAAAATAGGGAAAGAAAGAAAGAAAAAAAGCAAGCAAGCAAACAAGCCAGCCAGCCAGCCATAAGGGCTTTATCCACTCAATTACTTTTGTGAGACAACGGGCCATACTCCCACTAGGAACAACTCTAGAACCCTCTCACTTGCTCTGCCCAAATTTCAAGGGAGGTAAAATATTTGTGCACCAACTTCTGTTAGTCCTTGGCTGACAGATGCTGTGTGTGTGTGTGTGTGTGTGTGTGTGTGTGTGTGTGTGCGTGTGTGCGCGCACGCACGCATGCATGTGTGGCTAATTTCCTCCCACCCACTGTGTGGGCCGAGATGCTTCCAGTAGACACTCTGAGTTCCATCTACATTGCCTAGGATTCTGTGAGGCTGGGTTGCTAACCCAGTGGGATAACCCAGATGCTGATCCTTTATGCATTAAACTAGGAATTGCCCTACTCCCCTCCAGGTGCTGCACTTGCTAATTTACCATTGCCCTGGGTTGAAAGTGCTGCGCTGTCCCAGCGACTTTCATTAGTTTCCAGACATTCTTCCCATCCCCTACTCAGTGGCACCCACTTCATTGCCCTGTAATAATCGTGATCTACAACCCCCATTGCCAGAACAACTTTTAAAAAATCTAGTCAGCTATTAGTCACTAGGAAAGCTTGTGTCACATGTTACTAACTTTGCAAAAGTATAAACAAAATACCGTTTTGTTGTGGAAAAAAATAAATAAAAATAAAAAAATCTATTTGCCGACATGAGATATTAAAAATATCCAGAGACCAAACAGTCTGCACGTCCTTCCCAAGTGTGTGACTGGGAGTGATGACGCCAGAGGCCTTTCCTTCTACTCTTTCATTTGTACATCTTCAGTCTCTGTGTGATGGGCACTGGTTCACAGCACACTGCACCCAGTGAGAGAGCACCTCAGTCCTGTAGGGTGTCCCCCGGAGCTGGCCCGGCTCAGCTATGCCTCTGAAGCCATCCCAGTGTCCTGCAAGCCAGCAACTTTAGCATCCAGAAGTATCAGCAGAGGCACAGTCAAGTGCCATACCATTGTTTCATTTCCACAGACATAAAATAGGTGCCTTGTTTCAGGATAACCCTAGAAAGGAGAACTTCAGCTGTAATGAATTTGCCACTAAGTAGCTGCTTAGCCTACTCACAGGGTGAGAGAGCATGGAACACGCACTTTGGCCTTTGGTGATTATAATGGATCGGACATGGGGCAGCAGCTGTAGGTAGCTGGGTCGATCCTGCTGAGAGGGAGCCCAGCTGCTATTCCTGATACTTAGTGCACCCATAAGCCCTTGGGCCAGACAACAGGGTGTCTGAAGGGAGAAGCTGGCCACCCTTCTGGGACCAATTGTCTCATTCCATGGATGCTTTGTACATTTCTGTGGTGGATGCTTTCTGGGGGCACTGCGATGAGCCACATAAGTAAGCAGTGGTATGCAGATATGTGTCCTCAGCGTGCACCAATGAGTGAAGCTGACCCTGTCTTGGATGGCCTTGCACTCTTCAATAGTAGTAGAGAATCTCCTGGAACATCCACTGAAGCAAGCTTAGGGAGCTGTGATGTTGGGACAGAGGTGGGTGACATGTCTACTACAGTAAATTGAAAATTCACTTGGAGAAGATACGAAATTTGCTTATGGGTGTATCAAAAACTGAAGTTTGTAAATTGTGAGGAAGTGGCAGCAGGAGGTGTGTCTGCAGTTGGATGCACCGTTTGCTGTAGTTTCAGTGTTGGGAATCTAAGTTCGTGTGTGGGGATCTAACTCCCGAGCGTGATAGTGTTGGGGGTGGGGTCCAGCAGGAAGTGCCTGGCTCATGGAGTGGTGGCCTCGTGAGTGGATTAAGTCTTTCTCACAGGAGTAAGCTCGCTTCTCAAAAATTCACTCCCTTTCTTCTCACACATTTGAGCCCCTTTTCTTTTTACAGCTCCAAGGAGGCTGTGAAACAAGGCCCTGGCCTGATGCAGCCACTCAGCCTTGAAGTTCCAGCCTTCTGAACTGTCAGCCAGTTCAGACTCAGGTGTTCTGTTATAGCAATAGCAAAGAGACAAAGATAAAGCTGCGCAACAGACGTGAGTGGGTGTGGTGCAGGGCACAAAAGATGAAATGGTTACTTCAGCCAAGTGGATCATCTTCTACCAAATGGGGGAGTTGCTACATGTTTGCACGGCATTCATGAGTTGCACTTTGTTTATTCTGGTGTAAGTTAGTTCACCAGTGTGTTGTACCTCACTTACTATTTCTTGTAGAATAAAATCAAGCATAAGTAACCATAAAATTCACTGAAAGCACAAGTTGCCTTCAGATACATAAAAATATTGCAACAAATCGATGAAGTGTGATGGAAACATGAGGCAAATGCTTAAATATTAAAAAAAAATTGTTACCCTACTTGATGCGTTGCCATTATCCCTCCTCAAAACACTGCCTCTCACTTTGAGCAGCTTATTCCATCGTTTTCAACACTTCCTGAAGCAGTTCTGTGAGTCTACTTTCATAAGTGTCTAGTTGCATTGTTGATGCTGCCTCGATGCAGCTCTGGTCAAAAACATGGAAGAGGACAGACTGTGATATATTATGGACCTACCTTTCCACTGAGTGGCATGGGGCAGCAGGGTTCATTATATTTTCCTCATATCTCATAAAGACACTCATGAAAAAAATTTCAGAAATGTTTTATTGGCAAGAAGGGTGGAATAAGTGTTTTGGAAGTGGGGAAAGGCATTTGGAAGTTAATGGCAACATTCATTTTACTCTAATACTTTTTAAAACCTAAATGTTCAATCGTTTATTTTGATCATACTTCATATGTTTTCAAAGGAAGCTTCATAACAAAACTGACTGGATCACCAAAATCTTCAGTGATGTGATGGTCCCAGAAATGAGGATTTCACTCCTACCTTCGGGTGTGTCATGCATGGCATCCAGCTTACCAGCCATTCCTGCTTTGGAGTTGCTCCTAAGAAGAGCTCATCATTGCAGAACCAGCAGGACGTTTAGTGGAAGATGACCCACTGGCCTTCAGACTCTGTTACGTCACCAGGCAGGTGAACTGACAACCTTGATGCAACTTAACCCCGTGAGAGTGCACCATAGTCTCTTTCAAGTGAGTTTCCTTGGCCAGGATGGTAGATCTACATCCTGTCTGACAGTTTGTGAAAATATAGTGCTCAAAGTACCCATGTAGCAGCTAGAGTTTCTCCTTTGGGATTTTCTCTGCATCCACTTCACTCTTGAAGGATCAAAATAACAGCTGTGAGCTCCAGTAAGAGCTAATGTGGATTAGTTGTAAAGAGTCACTTCACCACCATTGTATCTTTGTAGGTCAACAAGTGTCTGGCCATGGACAGAGTGAAGGACCTGACTATCTTTACCAAAAGCTGAACAATTCTGGGGGACCAAACTTGCCTCAGAATTCTCTGTCTAGCTGGCCAAGGCTTTTTCAGGACTGTACTGCAGTTTTAATTTTCTCCCTGCCCACTCTTGTCTCTTTTTTTTTCCCACAGGACTTTACTTTATAATCCAAATTCTTCCTCAGTATCAATTTCTGAAAACTCAGCTTGCTAAAACAAGGACCAGGATGAGTCAAGAAAGATACCTGTGGCATAATATTAAGGAGTGCTCACTGTTAGGTGCTGACCCTACCCTTGAACAAACCTAACATCAGGTCACACCTTAAATTTTGTGCTCTAGGGGCCAAGGAGATGGCTCAGTGGAATAAGCGCTTCCCTGCCAAGTGCAAGGGGCTGAGTTCAATCCCCAGTTCTGAAAAAAAAAAAAAATTATGCTCTGTCCTCTTCAGTTGCTTGATCCTAGTCTTGGCTTTGCAATTTGTAGCAATTAGTATTGAAAGTGGTCTAAGAGTTCAGGAGACAAGATGGGCTTTTTTTTCAACCCTCACTATTGGGGGTAGGTAGAGCAGACAGCCCATGACAAATGCTGGTAGTGACTACCACCAACATATATCCAACCCTCCTGGGACAGAGATCAGTATTGAGCTCTTAGTATTGAGCATCTCTTTAAAGAAATCAGTCAGCCACTTGGTGGGTGGCAAGGTGGTGACAGTGGGCACCTACTACCAATCAATGGTTGGTGTTTTAACTTTACCATGACAGATCTGTCATTCTGAGAATGGATGCACTTTTCATTCTTACATGTTCTTAACCAGATCTTCAAGCCAAGGGCCAGCTAGCTCTTTGGCCCTCCAGGATAGAATACCATGGGTCACTGTGTCAGGCCCAAGGAGCCACTTTGGAATAAAACAGGTGTGGGGGGGCATTCCTGAGAGATCCACTACTTATTCTGTGCCTCAGAATCTCCTGACCTTTTAGTGCAAGTCATTGGTATGGCCTGCTAACAGCATAGCTAACATGCCAGGTAAAGGGCAGTGCTCCTGTAGGACATACCTAAGCCATGGGCTGAAGACTGTTAAGTGCTGTTTTTCTGCGAGGAAGAAGTCATGGACCCAGGAGCTCTAGGGTAGAACAAGAATTGCTCTACTTTCTCTTCTTCCCAAAGTCTTGCTGGGAATTTTGTGCTTCCCATCGCCCACAACTCAAGGCTCAGAGTGTCAGGATTGTTTACAAGGATGCAGACAAAATTATTAAATATAAACAATGACTGCTTTTTGGGTTTCAGATGTCCAGAGACCAGCAGCCACTATCTTGGCAAAAGTAATTCACTTGAAACAGACAGCAGTGCACATTCTTAGAGTTGCCTTAAGCTTATGTTATGATTTTTCCTGTATTGTATTGAATACATACACACACCACACACACACACACACACACACACACACACACACACATTTTTTCTTTTGCTGTCTTTCCTCTTTTCTTCCTATTGCTTTACATAAGGATGTACATTGGTGCTTAATGTTACAATGTAGTGTTTAATTTCCAGAATATTCGGGAGTAAAGGCGACCCACTTTGAGAGGTAAGTTCAAATATAAGTGGACATAGATGCTGAGTAGGCAAAGAGGTGGACTGTGTTAGTTATTAAGCTATTATTCCTTATTTTAGGGTGTTTGGCCATGCCGGGGTGGGGTTATGAAAATGCATTTCTCAGTCACTTGGTGGCTTCCTCCGGGCATCTGCCAGACTGGAGGGATGAAGGACTTTTCCTTTCAGCTTTCCATCCTGCCTCTATACTGCAGAGATAGTGCCTTATCCTAGAAGCCAGAGTCGGCTCCAGTTCCTAAACTCCCTTCGTGTTCCTGGATCAAGCTCTTTATAGTTCCTCGGAGGCACCTGATGCAGATGGAGCATACTCCCCTCCTTTGAAGTTTGAGCTCCAGTTTATATCAAAGCAGTTATTTATGGTGGTTGGAATTTGGAGGCGATGGCTTAAGAACTAGCATCCTCCACCTCTGTGAACATTTCCCAAGTGATAGCCTTCAGAAACAACTCCTTCCCTCTGGGTCAGAAAGTGACCTGATGACTCCAGAGAGTGGGCAAACTTCTGCCTCCAGGCATATGGCTAACCTCTACACTCTTTTGAGGCAGAAAACCCTCCATCCAGGCAGATTCCCTGGAAGGCCTCAGCACTCCTCAGGCATAGGAGGGAGGCAAGGGCTTTTCCTGAAGCTCCCCAGTGCACCCAGCAGAAGAGAACAACAGGTGGGTGAGCTGCATGCCCCTTATCTTCAGCCCCCAGCCTGAGACAAGAAGACGAGGCAGTGATCCATGCCGACCTTTCATTCCAGCCGTCTGGCTGCCTTTTTCTTGGAAAATGAAACTTTCCACAGTGTCTGTCTTAATTATGCATGGGCACAGTTGATTTGCTCATCCAAATACTCAGTCAGGGCTGTGAAGCAGACAAATGATTGCTGCCTGGTGTTTGGTTACAAGAAAAGAAGGAGGAGGAGGAGGAGGAGGAGGAGGAGGAGGAGGAGGAGAGGAAGAAGAGGAAGAGGAGAGGAAGAGGAAGAGGGAAAAGAAGGTACAGCATTCAATATCTTCTCACCTATGTGCAGCTGCTTTCAGTGTTCACTGAGCCCACATCTGCAAATTCAACTCACCACAAAGCGAAGATATTTGGAAAAAACTGAATTTGTTCTGAATGTGTCCGAATGCTTTCTATTGTCATTATTTCTTAATACAGTATAGCAACTGTTTGTATTCCATCTTCATTATGTTAGGTATACATAATCTAAGAGGTGAGTTATAGTACATGGAGAATGTGTGCAGGTCATACGCAAGCATGATTTTAGATATGAGAGCTGATCTTCCGCACATGCCAAGTGACTACAATACAAACTGGTATGAGTCAACTTCTGCCCGACAAAAGTGTAATTGCAGAATTGGCTTAATTCAGTTGTGTTTGCTTTTTTATTTCACACAGCTTCACATGCTTCTTGCTGCCCTAGATGTTTTTAGCCTTTTAGAGAATAATCAGACAGGTAGCATCTGCCATGAAATCACTATAAGACCTAAAAAATTTCTGTATGTGCTTGGACCTTAATTTTCCCACTTAAAAACAGAGATTTGGGATGAGATTATTTTTAAAGATACTTCCATCTTTGTAAATTCTAATTTTATGTATTTGGTACAGGGTCTCACTGTGCAGCTCGGACTTATAGTGATCCTCCTGTTTTTAGCCTCCCCAGCTCTGAGATTACAAGAGTGCATCACCATGCCCAGTCTTGGTGCCAGCTCAGCATGCCCTGGGTGGGGCCACACAGCATGTAGTAACAGGGATCAAACCTGGGACCTGGGTCCTTGTGCTTGCCTAGGCAGGCACTTTGACCATGAAGCTATCTCTGTGGTTCAGGTCTAAAACTCCTTGTTATACACTGAATTGTGCCCCTTCCCAATTTCTATGCTAAAGGTCTGCCTACCAGTGTGATAATACTGGGAGGGCAGCCTTCAAGAGGTGGTTACGGTCAAATATGGCCACTAAGGTGGGTCTGACATTGTTGTCCTTAGCAGAAGATAATGACACATTGTGCCTTTGTATAGCATCCAGGTAGCCACCCACAAGCCAGGAAGACAGCCTTCATTATGACTCAATGCCAGATGCCTTCCAGACCTGTGGGGCAATAAATTTCTATCGCCTATGCCACCCAGTCTATATTTTGTTGTGGCAACCTGAGATATTAATGTGATGTAATTCTGCCTTCACTGCAGAGTGATGTGAGCCAACTCTGTCGTTTCCTTAGACTGCAGTGTCCTCACTGTCAAGTGAGGAGGTTGGGCTCAGGATGGAGGTTACGTTAAAGATTGCTTCCACATTTCAAGTACTTTTGTTCCAAGTACTCTGTAACAGATTGTATTGCCCCTCTAGAGATGCTTTCAATTTAAAAAATATTGTAGTAACAGTCTCTCTTTTTGCTACAAGTGGTAGAAAGCAAACTTGAACATGAATAAAGAAAGAGTGGCTCAGCTTGGAGAACTCCAGGGATGACCTCGCTGCCAGCACCCATGAAGGACAGGGGGATGTGGAGTCTCTGGGGCCCGGGAACGCGGACTCCATACTGGGGCATGCTACCGCTCATTCTGCTCCTTTTACTGCATTAACACATTTGCTTTCACTGTGAGTGTTTATTTCCTGTATGACAGGAGACTGTGTTCATTATTAATACAATGGACTACATGAGTCTAGATACCTTTATAAAGAAAAGAAAGGGCTTGGTGCTGGGTTCTGCAAGGCAAAGGCCTTGTGGCAGCTGGTGTCAAGGTGATAGGAATGTGTGAAAAAGACTGAAGAATTTCAGTTATTCATTGAAGTGATGAGAGTGTGACTATTCTTTTCATTCTGTTATATTTCCCAATACTGTAAGGAATGTATGCTGTTTTACATCTGGCAATGAATTATGCCAGTGATTCCTCAGAAGGCTGGAGCCCTCTCATTAGCATAGGGCTTGGATTTTGCAAATGGGCTGGATTACTTCTGTCAGCAAACTGAGCAGCCTGGCTTTCCGTGTTGACGTGTCTCTGGGAGACTCCTCTGCAACCTCTTACAAAAACTCTTTTTTTTTTTTTTTTTTTTTTTGTTGTTGTTCAAGAGAATTCAGCTCCATGGCTTTGGAGGAAAGACTGTGCTTTTCCAGAGCCTGTGGCAGGAGGCAGGTGGATGGCAGAAAGGGAGCGGAAAAGGCCACAAGGAGGACTCAGGCTCAGTGCTTGGTGTGGGCTGGGGATCCAGACAAACGTGACGCACTCCTCGGTGTGCGGGGTGGTGCTTTGCGGCCTTCAGAACGCCTTTGCCTCCACAAACATGCTTTATAGCCACAGCAGGTTGCTCCTCCTACCAATCGGCCATGACTTCAAGTTCCGGTGCCTTTGCTTCATGGTTACCTGTATGAATTCTGCATGCCTCCTTCTTCAAGCCCTGCCCTGAGCCCAGGTGGAAGGGATCACACCTTGCCCTGTGCCTCCCGAGTATGGGACACACACCACCATTCTCCTAGCCAGCTACCGGAAGTGTTGGAACATAGCTCTGCTCCACTGCAGCGCGACCTTCTCTGGGCGTTCATTTGCAGGCACTGAGCGCTCAGCACCACGGTCAGCACAGACAAAGAGCTCCATTTGTTCTGCAGGAGAGAAAGCGCACAGTGAGGCCAGCATGGTGGTTCAGTCGCCCCCCTGGAGAGACAGAGCAAGCAGAAGCTCAGGGAAGGAGGAGCCACCTGGCCTAAAATCCCTCAGCTGAAAGAAGAAGCGGGGATTTGAGCTCATGGTCTTGCTTCCACATTTGTGCTCGGCACCATCGCTGATAATTGATAGCACCTCTGCCTCTGTCACGACCATCGCCACTATTTTATCATTGTCATCATCGTCTTCCCAGTGCTATGCTGGGCCGTGACCTAAAGAAATACCGGTTGCAGGAATTAATGCGCCACAACCATCACAGTTCTCGTCACTCTCTCCCTGGTGCTGCCTGTCAGGACTCCCCTCGGCTCTCCTCCCACAAGCCAGTGTGTGGTGGGTGCTGAAGCGCGCTGCGCCGCCGTTGGCAAGGCACCTCTCCAGGGTCTTTGTAATGGGCCTTTCTTTTGTGGTGACTGACATAATTCTAGGCCCACTCACGCTGCGCAGGCCCCTTAGGGGCCTTCAAGGGCTAGTTGAGGAAATGTCCAGGAGCTGAGACTTAGCGCTCTCTGTCTCTGTCTCTGTCTCTGTCTCTGTCTCTGTCTGTCTCTGTCTCTCTCTCTCTGTCTCTCTCTCTCTCTCTCTCTCTCTGCCACAGAGCAAAGCTGTGGCTCTTCACATGTCAGGCAAATTTAGAGTAAGTGTGGAGCAGTAGGAGAACCCTGAAAATGAGCACCCCAGCCTGGGGCTTATGCCCTGGCTTCCTCATGGACTTGCAGAGTACCCTTAGATAAATCCTCCTATATCTCTGTGTCTCTTAGCTTCCTCATACATGCAGGCAAGAGGGCTGATATTCCTTACTCCTCGCACAGGTCTGATGTAAAAGCTTACATAGCATCACATGTGTAAAATTGCTTTTCACTTCAGGAAGTTCTCTCTACAGGCAAGACATTTATGTTATTGAAAGTGGAATCAATGGAATCATCTGCTAATGAAATGACACATTTGCTTCTGTCCTTACTCTGCTCTGATATTTTTTACTAACTCTTTATCTTCATTACTTCTCTTGCTGCTGAGACAAAATACCCAGCGCCCTAAGTTAAGGGAGAAGAGGTTTATTTAGCTTGTAGTTTGTAGAGGGTTCAGTCTGTCATTGGCTGGCTCCAAGGCAGGGTGGTTTGGCAGAGGAGAAGAGTTCATGGCAGGAAGATTGTAAAGCAACAAGGGGGAGACAGGCCTCCTTCTCTCTCTTATATTGTATCCAGGATTAGGGGTGCCAATCAAATCAGTGGGCTCATGCCACAGTCACCCACCCTTAATCCTAGTATTGTACTGTGAATCACTACACAATCTGGATTTAGCCACCTCTGAAAGTGTTCCACACAAGACTGCATGAGGCTTGGCAGGGGTGCATTGAGGACAAACTATAACAGCCCTAGATTTTATGTTCACTTTCCTCCCTTCAGACCTGTCCTATATTCCAGTATTCTTTGACTCTGTGTTTCTGAATGTGTATATGAGAGAGAGAGAGAGAGAGAGAGAGAGAGAGAGAGAGAGAGACAGAGAGAGACAGAGAGAGACAGAGAGAGACAGAGAGACAGAGAGACAGAAACAGTGTGGTAGATTGCCAACTGGTGGTCAGCTTGTTACACCGAGCTGAACTGAGCTAGTGTGGTGCTGGGTGTTGGAGGCCACTTGAGGGTTGTTGCCAGCAGCATAAGAGGCAGAACTGGGGAAGCTGTTGAGAAGCCATTATGGAAGCCGTTTGGAGAAGCTGCTGGGGAAGCCGTTAGGGATCTGCTGGTTCTCTTGGGCTTTTGTGCTGGAGAACAATGTCATACTGGCTTTCCTGATGACCCTGGCTGTTTTCATCAGAGGAGGAGTTTGGGACATCGTTGTAGTAGAGGATGGCTGCGATTCATTTTGGGTGAGCTCTGGTCCTCACTCTGAGCATCACTTCCTGGCTCTAGAGGATAAGATGGTGCCCAGCTCAGTTTCCTGGAGAAGTTTGTCCTGTTGGCTTTCCTGATGGGAACTCAGCTTTCCTCACTGTTGGAGGAGCTCAGAACCTCACTTTTGCTAAGGATGGCTGTGGTACTATTTTGGAGAGCTCTGGGTCTCACTTTGAGCATTACTTCCTGGCTCCAGTGCATATCTCTCAGCCTGTTAATACAGAGCCTTCATCCTGCTGGTACAGGCTTTCTAGCTTCCACCACTGACCTTTGGGCCTTCCCAGTGCAGATCCTTGAAACGGGCCTGCATGAGACATTGTCATGGGCTCTAGGGTTCCGGTTGGACTTGTAAGAGACATTCTTATGGGCTCTAGGTTTCCAGGTGAACTCATGCAGGACATTATCACGAGATCCAGGCCCTCAGCTGAATTCTTTCATCTTTGGTATGTGGACAGATTTCCTTCGTTCTCTTTTTGTATATGATTCTTTGGGAAATTATAAATAGTCTTATAAAATATGTGTCCTGTGTTGTATTGCTCCTGTTGCAAAACCCCAAACCATGACAGACAGTGAAAAAAGAAGCCACATTATTCTGGGAATCATGTCCAAAGGGAATATTAAGATTTGACTTGTGTGTATGCTCCTCTGATTTGATGGTGCTATACTAAACAGTGCTCAGTTGGGAAGCTCGCAGCTCCGATTGCTCTTCAAAGCCCTGTCTTTTATCACCATCGTTTGCTTCAAACATAAATCCAGGCTGCATCCCCACCTTCTGTTTGCTTGCTGTCTTTGAGCTGAGGAGTAAGCAAGATGCCATTTACTAGCTGGGCTGGCGGGAGCCTGGATTGCTTCGGAGACGTCATTGGTTTAATTGACTTGGTGCTTTTGGGTGAGCCACGTTGGGTCTGCATTGCTTCCCATAACTTGATGTTGGTTGTGATGCTTTGCTTCCATGTTCTCTCCTTTCTTTCATTTTTTGCCCTTGTCAAGCATAATTGGAACTTGTTCTGATAGAACACAGACCTGGTTTAGACAAAACAATCTTTCTCCTTTCTTCTGAAATTGGAGAGGGCTGCTTCCCACTTGGCTATGCTCGAAAATGGCAGAACTTAGAAATCCCTGGCTTGCTTCAGCCCCAAGGTCAAGCTTAGACACAGCACCATGTCCCTGCATCTTCCTGCCCTCCCCCACCATCTGCACAGAGGCAGTTACGGCTCTTGAGGGAGCCTATCAAACAGGTGTTTACATTCTTAAATTTCTAATCTGGATATTTCTAGAAACAGGTAAACAGCCACTGAGTTCAGTCGGAAGGTCTTAGCAGCAGGGAGTGGGAAATTTACCTGCAAAATAAAAGCCGGAATTAAGGTTTGCCAACCTTCAGTCAATAGAGAAACATAGGAAGCTGTTCCACACAACTCTGACACCTAATTGGTCTCATAAATGTTTCTGGGGTGAGGAAGGAGGGAGAGAGGGAAAGAGAGAGGGGGAAAGGAGGGGACAGGGAAGGAGGGATGGAGGAGGAAGCAGCGACTTCTCCAGTACTGCTTTTCCCTTTGCCTGCTGGAGAAGTTGGAATCTGCAGATGTTTGTCTTTGGTAATCTCCTCTCAACTCATTTTTTCTTGGCTCATGTACACAAAACGAGGTCTCTAGACCAGTGGCAGCTGTGTCAACCAGGTGACTGATGTCTCTTTATCAGTCCTGCCCTATACTACCACAGCAGGGTTTGCATTTTGGACATCTCCAGGTAAGCCAACTTTCTTATTAACATACCATTTTGGAAAAAATCTCATTCCCTCTAACAAGGTTCAGATCTTGTGTAATTGCTGCAGTTTCTTAAATAAGCTTCTTTACTCCTGCCATTTCCAGGGTCTGTAGATTTGGTGTTCTCAGGGCCCATTGCCTACTGGACTATCTCCTATGGAAGCCAATGGTCATCTCAAATTACACATGACTGAAAGACTGCACTCTACCTTCTCTGTTTTCTGCCTTCTCTGGAAATGACATAACCACCCTCCATGTTCTAGCCAGCCATGTGTGGGCTGGTCTTGATGTCTCGCTTCTCCTCGCCACTCCACTCTCCCTAGCAGTGCCTCCACTCTCCCTGGTCCTGTGCCTCTTTCCCATGGGCACAGGCATTCTCCACTGCTCTCTAGTGGCTCTGTGGCTGAAGGAGCCTCTGTCTCCCAGTGTATCACTTGCACTTTTGTTGTACACCACTTATTTGCCAAAAGCTGCAGGACAAATTTTTCTAAACATGCATCATATCATTTCCTTGCTTATCCCCCCCCCCCCCAGTAGATTTTACTTCAGGGGAAGATCCTGAGAGGTTCTATCGCCTACTCACCTCCCGGACCCTAACTTGCGTGACTTTTCCCCTCTGCGCTCTGCCCACCCTCCATGCCTTCACCCCCGGCCTTTGGGATGTATTTTCTGTCTTGATATGTCCCTGCTGATGGCTTTTTTCATTTTTCCTTGGTGAGTAAGTCTCAGCCAGTGTCACCTCTGCAGAACAGACTTGCCAGATAAACAGTCTAAACTTACTTCCTCTGAGAATATTCTGTAGAGTACACATCACCGATTTTATACTGTTTGTTGTTATGCCTGTAGATCTTTTTATCTTTTCTAGAATGGAGAGGTCTTGTGCGCAAATTTTTCCGGCTATTCCAGCCATAGTGCACAGCGCTCAAACAGGCATGGCTTTTGCTGATTTTAAATAATGAGCCAATCCTATGATTTTACAGATGAAACTTTTCCTGTTGGCCTTGGAACCCAAAGTTAAGGAAAGTGGGAATGAAGTACCAAACAAAGGATACACTACCCTGTAGCCCTTGGTCTTTACTGGTAGTTCCATTACTTCCATCCATTTACAAAAAGTCAGAATAAATACATGGCTGAGGAGGTAGAAAGGCTGGCCAGAGCCAGAAGCTGCTTGGGAAGAATGTCATCTGTCCTTTTTCTCCCCAGTGCACACCCACCAATCCACATAATCGAGGGTTTGTCATGAGAATTCCTTACAGAGATTGGAGAGCTTTCAAGGGGAGACTGGCGTCTCCCTTTCCTGTGGTTTGTCTACCAGACTGGACTGGCCAATCTAACCTGTGCCAACCCGAGCAGGGCGCCCTTAGTGTTTTCCAATACTTATGATAGAACAAATCCTTGGTGCCTGAAAACACAGGAGGCAGCTCAGAGTTTGTCAAGAAGAGAGGAAAACAGCTGGATAGGAGATACTTGCTCCATATCATTCCTCCTGTGCCCTCTCTGGCAGGGAAGGAGGGAATAAGGCAGACAGAAGGAGTCCAGGGAGCAGATCTGCTCAGCCATGAGCTCCTCATTTTGAGGTCTGCCTGTAACTGGAGTGAGAAGGAGCAATTGGCTTTGAACTGGATGAGATTTTAGCCTAATCCAATCTGGACTGTATTTTTTATTCACAAAAGTGACGAGAGAACAGAGAGGTGTTCCAGACACCTTCTCATGGAGCAGGCTCCTCAGAGATTTTTTTTTTTTTTTTTGGTGGAACTGGGGATTGAACTCAGGCCCTTGCACTTGCCAGGCAAACGCTCATTCTACTGAGCCACCTCCCTGGCCCCTTCCTCAGAGATTGATAGGAGACAGAAATGAAAGAAAAATAAAACTCTGTCATGATTACAGCCCATGAAGTTCAATCTAGTTAGTAAATCAGGTGCACATTTCCACTGATAGGCTACAACACATACAAGCTACCTGGGGTTCATTAGGATTTGAACAATTGCCTTCAGATCTACATTTGCCACTGCACGAACACCCTTGACCAGGGCTGTTCCACGCTGCAGATGGGGCCTTCTGGGGCAAGGAAGAAGGCTTCTAGGGGCCGTGTTGGGGAGTGGAGCTGTGCATTGCTTCTTTGATTTTCATTTTCAAGACACTGATGTCTGTACAGCATCTTCTCAACTACTCTGCAAACCTGTTAGGTCAGAAACAAGTGACTTTTCTTAGTATACCCAGAACAGCAGAAAGGAGACCCTCATCAGCTTGCCACTGAATTATTCAGAATTGGGTTGGCTTCAGTCTCTGTCACATAAATCTTGGCTGAAAAAGTAACCAGTTTAAGGTTAGGACAATCAGGTTTCTGAGTCAATGATTTTTGTTGTTGTCATTGTTGTTGTTGTTTTTTCCAGCTGTGTGTATTTGAACCTATCACAGTCTTGGTAATTTCAACCATAAAATAGCAATGGCCCTATCTGTGTCATAAGTTTTGTAAACCATGTCAGAACACATAAGAGTACACCAGGGAGTTATCCCAAAGTGTGTTTTTGAAGCTGTGACCTCAACTGCAATCTTCCTGGACACTATCTGCAAAGATTATTTAACATCCCCCTCCCTTTCCTTCTGCCTCCTCTCTGGCCTCTCAGATTATAAATGCAGGCTGAAGCCACCCTCCCCGACACATAAGAGACACGTGTGAGTGGGCCGAAAGACCTTTAAGAAAAGACCAATATTTGCATATCTATTATAACTACTCACTGTTCGACTTGTTTCATTACAATTTCTATTTGGATAATATGTAAGGTCAATACTGTCACTGTTCTGGAAAATTCATTTTTTATTAAAGCAAAATGCACTGTATTTATAGAGATAACACCTTAAATGCTAGGAGAGAAGGCTCACCAATTACACAGGCTCCCTCGATGGGGCAGGTTTACCTGCCCCACGCTTCGTAATATGGTGCAGAGTGGGACCTTTGCCCACATTCATACATATCTCAAGTGTCTTCCCAGAACGAACTTGAAGCCTCAACCATCCCTGCTTATACGCTAGGAAGCACTGCAGCGAGCATATCGAGAAAGAAAGAAAAATGAAGGGAGCAAGGAGGAGGGGCAGAGACAGAGACAGAAAGGGAACTATGAGCTATCTACTCTGCATTTCTAACGCAGTGTTCCTACGCATTACCATATGAGCCGTGTGCCTCCCTCGTGGGCTCTGTGGTCTCTGTGACACGCTAGGGCCATGCTCGCTGAGAAGGTTAAAATGAATAGCCAGCGGAAGACAAGAGCCTGGGAGGCTTTTATTGTTTTCCTCTTAGGGAAGGACACAGGCATAGAGTAGATAAAATATATTATGATGCCACTTCCCTTCACTTTGTCTTTTCTAACTAAGAAGAAATCATAGTTGTTGGTATTTTCTTACTTTTCATTCTAATTTTTCCATGTTGAATCTAATTAAAACATGGAAAATCTTCTGAGTATGTGGGATTTTTAACAAAGACTTTAACTTCTGTATTTCTTTTATTTTCCTCTCCACTAATTTAAGACTCAATAAACAACTAGCCTTGTCATTTTGGTGTAGTAAAAACTGTGGTTTCTAAAGCCAAACCTTATATTCTGTAGAAGTCTGTAAAGGCATCAATGTCCTGGTCGCAGGGGCTTCAGTAGCTATTTTGACTGGGTATGAAAGCCGAAGGGAAAAAGAAACACCTGTTCAAGGGACTGCGTGCTGACTCGAATGGCAAATCTGTGTTTGGCTGGAATGAAATCAACTCTGAGTAGTCACCTCGGTTATTTCTTGGTGATCCAAACATTGATGGATGTCGTAGTGTATTTTGATTAATTTAAACAATGGAAAAATACTTTCTGTGTGGCTTAGAAATTCAGTGTGTTTGATAAGCTAAGTATTTCAACACATGGGGTGTATGATTTGAGGCACAAATTTATTTGTGAGAAGGGGCTTTGGAGAACGACACATTATGGTTCCTGATACAGATTCAGTTTTACAACACTGCCTAATTCTGGGCAATGATGTTCATATAAACGTTTTCACCTGTTTGGATTAAGCAAAATGCTGTCAAATGGGTGCATGATAAACAATAGAAAAGTGTTTCTTCCAGGTCTGGCAGTTTGGTGACACAGGACGCCAGCAGATTCCTTCTCTGGTGAGGGCTGGATTCCTGGCTTACTCAGGGCCACCTTTCTCTGGGTCCTCGCATGGCAGAGCACACAGGGAGGCCCGAGGAGTTCTTTTATAAGGACACTATCTTGGTTACTTTCTCATTGCTGGGGCAAAACACCCGACACCCACAATTTACAGGAGGAAAGATTTATTCTGGTCCAAATTTTATAGAGGCTTCAGCCTATAGTCAGCAGCTCTGAGGCAGAGGGCCCTGGCAGGGGAGAAATTTTAGTCCGCGGGGCTGCCTTCTTTCTGCCACTTTATACTCCATCAAGGCCACAGGCCTATTGATTGGTGCCACCCACCTCCACCCAAAACTATGCTAAACTAATTTAGTTAGCACAGACCCTTAATCCCAGCACTATGCACCCTAAGCTAACATCACACAGCCAGGGACCAGCCACCTCCCAAGAGCCCCACCTATGAGTACATGTGTCTTTGGGGCAACATCTAGATCCAAGTCACAGATGCACTCATCCCATTCATCAGGACTGCACCCCAGGAGCTAGTCACCTCGAAATTCCTCACCTCCTAATGTCATCACTTTAGAATGAGATTTTGGGGAAACAAACATTCAGATCATAGTATCCAGTGTGAATAATAACTTTTGAATCTGTGATGTGTCTGTCTTGATTAGACCCACTTTTCTGATCATCTCTCTGGATATAGTTCATGGAAGCAGAACTTAGAGAATTAGACTGCCACCCATCAGCAGCTTCTCTTGATCAAATGTCTGAACTTTACTAGCCCTTAAATAGTAGTCTCTTCCTCTACAAGGGCTAGAACCTGATGTCTGTCACTAAGTCTTATCAATGATTAGCGAGCAATTCTACTTCTTTATTAACACCTTGCTAATAGTCAATAAACATTTATTATTATTCCTAGCAGAAAGGTTGAGCTCAGATAGTTTCAGATATAGTATTTTGAAAAGGGACATGCACTGTGTCCTTTCCCTATCTTACATCCTTAGTACAGATGAGTTTAGAGGAGGTAGAGGAGGCATCTAGACCAGGGGAAAAAATAAGGATCACTGATGAGAGGAGGAGCCTTTCAGGTGCAAGTTGGGCCAGGCAGGGACAGGTTTGAAATGCGACAATGTGGACAGCCAGCATGCAATCCCTTCAGACTGGCAGACAAAGAGGAGAGCCCAGGGTGGTGAGGGACACGAGTAGAGGAATGCGATCATGAGTAGACTCCTTGTTTGTCCTGAAGTCAGTCATCTTTCCCTGGACTTAAGTTGTCACCCACCCTACCTCCACCCTGGGAAGGTAGGAACCCTGTGGTCAGCCCTGGATTTAGTTTCTTTAGAAGTGCATTATCTACTGTGACTCCAGCAGGATATGTCAGGTTCTGAACAGTGACCCCCACACCTCTGAAGATCAAAGCTGATATTTTCACTTTGCATAAATCCTGGTGAATCTCTCTACTTGTCACATTCTCGTGATGCTTGAGGATTTGTCACATTTTAAAGGTTGACATAGGTGTCTGCCTGGCTCGGCTTGCCATAAGAGAGTCACAGTCCTCTATCTGCCAGCTAGGAAGCTGCAGCTCTGTGATGGCTGAAGAGCTTGCTGCAAGTCACCCTGTACCTGCTACCAAGCTGGGGTTCAAGCCCAATCCAGTGTGTCTCCAGTCTGGTCTTCCCCTGTCACTCCGATTCCTCACTCCCACTGATTGTCAGCTGTAGCATGGAAAGATCTTAGTTCTCAGCCTCGGGCTCCAGCAGGGACAAGATGGAGGAGGGCAGGAGCCATCTAGGCCTATAGCTGCTCCTCCTCTTTCTGGGTTATCTCTTGTATTTGCCTCCCTGAAGGCAGGTTTTCTGACTCTATGTGAGTTTCTGCCAGGGGTCTGAGTCTATCTCTTTAAGCAATACTTGCTCCTGCAAAGGGCTCAGGTCCAGATGTTGAGCGAGGGCATTTATGTTTTGGACTAAGCTCAACTACTGCTGCCAACAGTGGTTGCTAACATTCTACCTGGTGAATACTGGCTCAGCCCCAGCATCTTGCCTCCTGAGATGTGGGGAGAAGATTCAGATGTAGGCACTGGAGCAATGGCTTAGATACCAAACAAATCAGACTGGGTATTACTTTAAAAAATGGAGGGAGCAGCAGGGCTCAGGCTGTGGAGCAACCCGAGAGTTTAGACACCAAGACCAAGACCAGGTCAGAATCGAGGTCTGAGCGTGGTAGTCTTGTATCATGTGGCAGTGAGTGCCGACTCCCAGCTTCCTCCCGAACAGGGACAGGGAGTCTTTCCTCAGATGGGACTAGGGTGGCAGGTGGGGGCAAGGAGCCGGATACTCTTTCCTGAGCATCCTGCTCTGAGCTCATGTTTCCCATGCACCATCCCTAACGGACAGCTGCCGGCTCCCGCACTCCCATCTCCTAAGGCTCCCCGACTACTTCCACGGGGTCAGGTGCCTATCTGAGCTTTTCTGCCAAGTCATTTTCTTTATTCTAATTTGACCTCTAAAAAATCCTTTATGCTTCAGACTTCCAAAGGCTGCATTCATTATCTCTAATTTAGGGGTTTGTGTGAAAAAAAAAATCAACCTGTATAAAGTCTTCTTACAGAGCAATGTAAAATTCACTACAAACCAAATAACTAGAACCATAGACTCATGATGCTGATTTATTGTGTAAAAAAGAAATCCTTGTTTTAAGGACAGACAGGAACAAAAAGGACCCAAGATCTCACTGGTAAGTTCAGGGCACATCCATATTACTCTCTCCTTGATACTTCATTTTCTTTGTACTCCATCACTTTCGGCTTCTTACAAGCAAATGTATGTCTCAAATTTGGTATCTGGTAGCAACATCAGGAAAACTGAGACCCAAAACAAAATCAGTTTTTATAATTACCAACATGGATTTCTCCAGGGTATAGACTTCAAGCCTCATCTCATCTCCCAGATCTCTAGGAAGGTGCTGAGGCTTGGAGGGGAAAGGGTGGACTGACCTACAAGTCTAAGTTTGGATTCAGTTCAGACCCTCAGTTTTGTAATCTTATTATTTAGCTTTCCCAAGACTCCTTCATTCAAAGGCAAATCGGGGAAAAATAATGCCCTCCTGGGGGTGAGGTGGGGGTACATCTTCAGGGTATTGTCAGAGACAGAGTCCATGTGTGGAGTTCAGAAAATGGAATCTCATACAAATGGCAGGTCACAAAGTGCTAGGAGGCCCAAAGAAGTGATGGAAGAAATCAAGGCCCCCTGGGGTTGGTAGGGCATGGAGCTGTGGCTTCCTTGATGGCCAGAGGAGGAGGGGGTAAAGAGCGGACAGTGCTTGCTGGAGAGCCCTGGTGTCAGGGCTCTGTGGGAGCAACTGACTCCTGCAACAGCCAGTTGTACTCCTGGAGGTACAGGCTAGGCTGGCTGGCAGGAGCCTGGGTTGTGATCTGAGGGCTGGTTGCTGGGAACTAGAGGCAGGAGAGCAGAGAGCAGCCCCCCAGGAGAGGGGAGACTTTACATAAAGCCAAGGGGGAGCAGTGAAAAGAACCCAGACTGCTCTCCCCTCCCTACTTCCACTCTCCCCAGATAACCTCCTACTGACTGAACTTAGGAGAAGCTTTGGGCAAGGGAACTTTGAAGAAGTGGGCTGCAAAGGCTACTCTTGCTTGGATAGGAAGGGGCCCAGAATGAGAAGCTGAAGAGGGATCTGCATGCAAATGGGAGGTAGATAACTGTAGAGGAGTTCCTAGCATTGCGCAGAAAGATAGCTGTCTGCCCGCTTTGCCACAGTACTGGCCTTCAGGACACTGGAATAAACCTCGGAGATAGTCTTTAACAGCTGCCTCAGAAGCTTTCTGGTCTGGACGTAGTAACTGCCAACTTGCCACAAAGGTAAAGGTGTTGGAGTTGGCTTCCTATGTGTGTGCTGTGTATAATTTATACAGCAAAATCACCATGTGGGCACAAGGTAGATCAAACCATAATCAACCAGAAAGATTACAAATACAGCTGCTTAGCTAATACTGTAATGGTCCAGTAGGGGAACAGGGAATGTAGCAAAGGTATATGGCTGATGTGGTGGACTGACAACTAGTGGTCAGCTTCTAACACCCAGCTGAGCTGAACCAGCATGTGCTGGTGGGGGCCACCTGAGGACTGTTGCCCGCAGCCTAAGAGGCAGAACTGGAGAGGCAGAAGTGTTGAAGTTGTCAGGGGGCTGTTGGTTCTCCTGGGGCTATTGGTTCTCTCAGGGAGCTTGATATGCTGGTTTTCCAGAGGAACCTGGCTGTTCTCATTGTGTGAGGAGTTCAGGTGGGACCTCGTGCTGTGAATGGCTAGGGTTCACTTTGGAGAAGCTCTGGTTCTTATTTTGAGTGGTGTTTCCTGGCTCCAGCGCTGATCCCTCCACCTGCTGGCACAGATTTTTCATCCATCTGGGACAGACCTTCTAGCTTCCATTGCTGATCTTTGGGCCTTCCCAATGCAGATCTGTGAAACAGACTTGCATGGGACAATGTGATGGGCCCCGGCCTCCGGCTGGGCTTGCGGGAGGCACTGATGGGTCCTAGGCTTCAGCTGGACTCATGCAGGACATTGTCATGGGATCTAGGCCCTCAGCTGGATTCTTAGGGCATTAGTGTGTGGAAAGAGTTCCTGCACTTTGTATATGACTCTTTGGGTCACTATTATAAAATAATCTTATAAATTCTGAGTCCTATATTATTTCCCTTGCAAAACCCTGGCTTATTTATGACTTTGAAAGCAGGATCATTTTGAGGAAAGGATGGGTCCACACGTTCTAGACACTCATCTGGGTGTCTGGCGGCGCACATCTAGATTTCATGGACTAGGCAATGCCAGTTACATTATGTTCTCAAATTTCCCTCATCCTTGAGAGAATTACTCAAGCCTGGCCATTGTGAGTTTAGTTTCCAGGCTGTGCCTTCTTCAGATACCCCTCCAGCTGCAGTCTTGATATGCTGACTCCCTTGAGGGCCTAACGCTGTCTGCCTGACTGTCTTGTCTACCTAACTTAGCTGCCTGTAATACTCTCATCTGTAGATGTTGCCTGCTCTCCCATTACATGGACTGAATTCTGAAGGATGTTTTTGTTACTGTTTTTTTTTTTTTTTTTTTTTTTTTTTGTGACAGGATCTCATTATGCAGTTTAGGCTGGCCTTGTGATCACTTTTGTAGTCCCCAGGCTGGTCTCACATTCTCAGAGATCCCCTGGCTCAACCTCCTGAGTGCTGGGATTACAGGCATGCACCACCACACCTAGAACGGTGAGCACCTGCATCCGGGGCTGAGAATGCAGGGCATGTGGGCCAGGGATCGAACTTGGATCCTTGTGCTTGCCAGGTAGGTGCTTATGCCTCTGAGCTATCTATCTGGTCCTTGAATTCTGAGGTTCTAAACATTTTATGTCCTGTGCTTCATCACTTTCTTCTAATGGCAGTTGGTATTATTTCCCCACATTTCCAGCCAAGGATACTGTTGTCCAGTGCAGTTAAGCAACTTGCACATTGCCACGTAACTCATGGTGAGTGGCGTCATCTAGAGATTGGGTGCTGTCTGTAGCCCAGTGGTGGTCTCATCTCAGCTAATGCAGCTAGCAATCAGTTTTTTAAAAATATTTTATTTATTTATTTGGTACAGGTTCTCACTGTGGAGCTCGGATTCGTAGTGATCCTCCTGTCTCAGCCTAAGCAGCAGTGGGATTACAGGTGTGTGCTACCACAACTGGTTTCAGGGCTGGCATGCTGTACTGGGGATCGAACCCAGGTCCTTGCACTTGCCAGTCAGGCGCTTAGATCTCTGAGCTATCTCCCCTACCTCTGCAGCTAGTAATCCTATCCTGGGGTGTCATGGAACAGGTGTCCATGTGTACTGGACAATTGGAAGGAACCACTGTACCTCAAAGTGTTTTCTCTGGAAACACCAATTTCTGAAAAAGGTTATTTAGCCAAAGAAAATTCATTTTCATCTGTTTCCTGTATTAAGCTACTATGTAAGTTGGTACTTGCAAAAAATAGTTCTAGTGTTGTTAGACAAAAGCAGTTTGAGCCCTACAGTCCAGATGAGCTCCAGCGTCTCCTCAGCACTGAGTCCAACGTCCTGAACCAACCCGCCCCACGCCCAGCTCTGTCAAGGTACAGAGTGGGGCCCTCCACAGAGGACAGGGCAAGGTCATGAATGTGGAATAATTAAGCCTTTGGGGGGAGTTCAGTGGGGCCTTTATTTCCACCTCCAACCAAGGAAAATTCCACTGCCTGTGCATCCATCTGCAGCGGGCAATGGATCTAGCACTGGCATGGGCCAGATGCCTGTATTTGTCATCCAGTTAAACATAAGCCAAGCACTTCCTTTTTCACCTGGCAGGTCTAGAGCATGTGGAGGAGGAGCCGAGTGATGGTGCAGACCCCAGCCCTTTGTCACCCTGAGCAAGCGAGCCACAGTTGTTGAAAGGCCCATTTCTCCTCTGTGTCTCACTCCCAGCTAAGACAGGCAATCTCTCCTGTCCCCAGAAGCTGCTTTTCGCAGCAGCAAAAATCTATAGAATTGACCCGCGAGGGGGAGGGGAAAGGGCAGACTGTGACCCCAGGAAGGCTTTGGTCAGAGGTGAAGCCAGGCGCTGATAGAAGATGGAACAGAGCTTCTGGCCAAGCCTCCCTGGATAATGAAGGGCTGCAGCCTGCCGGGACTGGGAGGGAGGGAAGGCCAGAGGTTCTCCTAGGTGAAAGGAGCTGAGGCTGGGTCTCCAGTCCCTCAAGTGAGAAAAAGGGGGGGGAAAGAGGCTGCTGATTAGGATGAAAGCGTGACAGGAAAGCAAAGCCTGCAGTCGGATTTATGTGCACTTGGCCTGGATGCCAGGAGGAGGGGACCTGACAGTCTCCATTAGAGAAGGAGAAATGGAAGAAATTAAGCATTGTTCTGTTAGGGGAACCTCTGAGATAAGGAGTGGAGGAGCTCCTGCTGAATTCATCACTGTTGTCCTCAGAAAAACAAATAATGTGGAAACCTCCCCACCTGGAGGCTGCAGAGCCCGATTTGGAGCACAATGGGGTGAGGCACCCTGCGGGGCTCTGCACACTCCCCCATACAAATCACTCTTCTCTTTGGAAGGATGCTCTGGGTGGGGATGGGGTTGCTGTGTCTGGCTCAGCTGGGACAAGCTGTCCCATACAGTGGTGGGGGAGACTCCTGAGGTGAGCTAGGGTCTGGAGGACCCTAGCTCATACTCGAGACTAAGTGACATGGTGGTCGTTTCAGGGTGATAGGGAGCCATAAGGTCTTCTGCACTGGGGAGTGACAAAAGCACAACTGCACCTTAGCACCACTAAGGTGGCATCCACTAAAAGGAGAGCTAAAGGGATAGAGTAGGACCACTCCCTCTTCTCCACTCATCAATGAGGACATTCACCCAGGGTCACCACTCAGGGACATCACATCAGTAACATGACAGAGACCGAGAGCCTTTGCTAGACTGTGGGCAGATGGTAGAGAATTCTATTTTGGATATTGGGCCATTGTCTTGTGTCCAACCAATCTTGTATCACTTCATTTAACCTGTGCAGCATTCCTGCAAGCTGGGTATTCACCCTTCCCTGTCACAGATGAGGACACAGGCCCAGTGGTGTTGGCTTCTCAGTGTGGCTTTAACTAACACACAGTTTCATCTGTCCAGAGAATAAAATAAATCTTTGTCTTTAGCCCACTCAACTCAGCCAGCTATACACACACACAATTAGTACATGTTTGCAGTTCATAAGTATTACATTTGCTGTGGAAAATTGGTACATGTACATAACACATCTTTCTCCTCTTTTTAAAATCCCCTTCCCTCCCCCGTCTCTTGGTCTCCTTTCCTTTCAATGTGGGGTTCTAGACACAGAGGGTATTTTAGTCTGTGGTCCCTTTCCACCATTTTGTTGAAGACTGAGGCAGAGCATGGAGGAGACACCTTAGTTATCTCCAGCTGCCCAGTGGCCTCTCAGCTTCAGCTGTCACCTGTCACCAAGAGTCCTCCTTTCACCCAAAGCTCCCAGCATAGTATGTTAGACAGCAAGTTGAATCACCCCAGTTACGTTCTCGGTGCATGTGTAAATGGAGTTGCTATTGGGAATTCCAACATGCTCCATTGCTGGGACCCTATTTTCCTCTCTCTCCCTTTAGTTTCTGATGCCCAATTGTCACCCTTGCTCTTTATCACAGGAGTCACAGTCAATCACCTCCACTATTTCAGGGGCACCCTTGTGGTAACATCACTTACCTTAGCCCTCACTAGAAGCTCCAGAACTGGACAGTGGGTTATTTTCAACAGTTGAGAAAAGTGGGACACAGGTTAAATAACCACCTAAAGCCACATAGCTAGAAAGCAGCAGAGTACGAGTTGAAAGCACGTTGGTCACACTCCGAAGCTGCCTTCATTGAAGTGGGCTTTTCTGTCTTTATGCTACTCTGTCACCAGGCAGACAGACCGTTTTCAGTACCACTATGTGTCCGGGTTGGGGCTGCCCTGGGATCTACAGCACAAGTGGGCAATGCACCCTGTGCAGTTATGGAGAGCTTGACAGTGACAGCGGCAGCAGTGTTCTAATGACATGTGGAACCTGGATCCACCGAACTGGCAGACTGGAAAGCATTCTGTACTCGTTGTCTTAAACATCCAAACAGCCACTCCAGAAAGCACATGATTTGTGCCTCCTCTCTCCACATAGAAAACAAGGTGGGAAATGAGTAAATCAGCCAAATAGACTTGAAAAGGTGACTGATGTGTGCATGTGTGTAACCACATAGCTGGTAATGTAGTCTAACACGGTTTTTCGGTCTGCATGACATGTATTCTTGGTCTTTCCCATTTATCTGTGTTGGGATTTTCCCATAGTGCCTTTTGAAATTTTAACTTCATAACTTATTCTTCCTCCCTCTAACTCAAGGCTACCAAGGCTAATGATTTCTTATATGGCCTGCTTTTCTTTCAGATTTAGTGGAACTTACATGATCCTTGCAAAACATTCTGAATTTAAAAGATGCAGTCCAAGAAACAAGAGCAGGCTTCACAGTGCATAAAATTATCCCTTGCTTTCCTTTTCCCCATCCACCAACCAACCCACCTGTTTGACCATCTATGGCTCTATCCACCCATCCATGCATCAACACATGCATCCATCTATCCATCTGGCCATGGATCCATCCATTCATGCATCCACCCATGCATCCATCCAGCCATGGATCCATTCACCCATCCATGTATCCACCCATGCATCCATCCATCTATCCATCTACCTATGAACCATCCACCCATTCATGCATCCACCCATGCATCCATCCATCTAGCCATGAATCCATCCATCTATCCATCCATCCATCCATCCATGCATTCACCCATGCATCCATCTAACCATGAATCCATTCACCCATCCATGCATCCACCCATACATCCATCCATCTATCCATCTACCCATGGACCATCCACACATTCATGCATCCGCCCATGCATCCATCCATCTAGCCAGCCATGAACCCATCCATCCATTCATCCATCCACCCATCCATCCACCCACCCAGGAATCCATCCACCCATCCATGTATCCACTGATGCATCCATCCAGCCATCCACCCATGGATTCATTTACCCATCCATGCATTAATATACCCAATCATGCATCCATCCCTCCATCCAACAAAAATACTCAGAATCCACCAAGTATCACACTGTTCCAAGTATTAGGATATAGTAGACATCAAGTCATAAGATTTTTCTGTTTTCACAGACATTATATTGAAGAGATAGGGTAGAAAAGTAAAAAGAATTTCAGGAAATACTGATTTTAATGAAGAAAGTAACATGATGAGGCTAGACTGACTACTGGCTGCTGCTTAGCCTGAGTGGTCAGTGAAGACCTTTGAGATTCAGAGACACTTGAAGTACAACTAGATCACTCAAGATCTGGGGAAATAGTTTTCTGGAAAGAGGGACTAGGTATTGGCTGGGTAATGTTCTAGTCACTGACACTACTAACTCACTGAATTCAGGTTTAGTCAATATTACCAATATTCTTACTAATAGAAAGAAACTGAAAGGATTCTGAGTGACTCAATTCTATTTTACAGAGAAGATAATGAAAGCCCAGAGTACCCAGAGCCATTTCATGGCCATCAGAGATGGGTGGAGGAGAGACAACAAGCAGAACTTAAGGGAACATTCATTTAAAAGCAGCTAAGAGATCTAAATTCTGAAGCAGCTCCACCTAACTTGTTTGTGAACATGCATAATTGTTTCCTGCAAAGCTCTCTTTTCTCAAAAACAAGCACTAGTCATAAAATTTTAAAGTGACACAGAAATCCAATATAAGAAACAGGTAAAATAATAATCCTAACATTTATTGAGCGCTTGTGCTGTGCCTAGAAATTTTCTAAATACTTTCTATGCAGCAACTTTCTAAGCCTCCTGATAAGTGTGTAAGTACCATGATTGTGTCATGTTAAAGATGGAAGAGAAGGCCCCACAGGCAGTAAGGAGAGGAGCTGGGCTCAGATGTGGGTCGAAGCCTCCACTCTCTAGCCTTAGCAGTAGCCCTTCCTCTAACAGACATAGAGCAGGTGCCCTGGTTGAAGCTGGGGAAGGGATTGGAGCCTCTCGTCGCCCCTCCCCAGAGGTATTCTGGACCTTGGGGTTTGTGACATTTGTTTTGAAATTCTCACCCTATCTTAAATATCGTGGTTCCAGGAAAAAGCAGGTCCCAGTTGACTGGGAGAAATGAGACTCTGAGCCATGTTCCGGCAGCCATCATGAACACTGTACATCAGGGAATGGGGAGGGATGGGACACATGCTTTTTGGCTTTCCACGTGACATTGCAGCACCAGCCTGCCCACAGGATCCTCCTACCCATCCTGGGTATAGCATGCATGTTCTCAGTTCCTCCTGTGTGAGGTTGGCAGGTCATGAGTCCTGAAGTCAGATCACCCTGATTTAAATCCCAGCTGCCCCTGGCATCACTTTGTATAGTTTCTTGAGTGGTTTCCTAATTTCTTCAGTCTTTAGTTTTTTTTCTTCACAATTGGGACAACATGCTGACATACCTAGTCCATGGGACTTAAAAATTGTTAAAAGTTTAAGGGTAAAAATGCATGCAAAGCACTAAACATATTGACTAACATTTGGTGACTTAGTAAATAGTCTTTTTAATGGAGCACATATTAGAAAGGAAGGGGAAAATTGTGGTTCTTACTTAACAGCTTTCTTATCAAATTTTAACTAAAGCTTTACTTGAGCTCACATTTTGCCCTGCTGATTTTAAGAAGCCCTTATTGGCTATCAATAATTATCATGAACTAGTCCAGGGTGGAAAACAAAAAGATGAACAAAATGTGATTCTACTCTACCCATGTGTTTTCTCGCTCTGTTCTTTTTTCACTAACCATTTTTCTCAATATTTGGGTGTGTCTCCAATGAAGAAGAGAGAAAGCATGCCCAGGTCAGAAAGTGGAAACACCACATCAACTGTGAGCTCCGTGTGACGGACATATGGACTTGGGAAAGTCCTGCACTCATTGGGTCTCAGTTTATTCTGACCTATGGAGGTCATTTCCAGACAATAAACATATCTAACTCATGCAGCTGTGAGGTCAAATGAGACAGTATATGTTAAATATTTAATATAGCATAGTCTTAATGAATGGCCCCACCATGATTTCCTATTTGTCCATGAACTCTTCTGTCCTTGAATAACACTATCTAATTGGTTATTTCAATATTCATCTCCTATCCCTCACTGTGAGCTCTTTGGGAAAACAGAATCTTTCCCTCTTTCCTTTTTTCCCTACTGCCTGGCCAGATCTACCACTATATTGACAGCCAGTACACAGATATTTACAGAAGTCAACTAAAACCTATTGGTACAGAGATCCATAAACATCTATCCCCTTTTTATACTCCAAAACCCTGCTTACATCAAATATGTAAACATGAAGCAGATATAGTTTTGGCCTTGCAATAATATAAAATGTTTATCCACAATATTGTAGACCCAGCTTCCCATAGTAGAGAAAAACTCCAGCAGCTAACACCGGATGGGTCAGAACTATTGAACTGCAGTGATATTTGTGTCCTGCCAACCATCTTCAGCTTAGAAGAAGGGGTAAAACCACTGGAAAGCCACTGATGGGTGAAGCTGAAGCAGTAGGTAGGAGCCAAGCCATGAGGGGCAAGGTTAGCAGTTCGGATGGGATATAAGCCTATCAGTAAAGGAGACATGGGCAAGTTTTATACAGGGAGTGACATGACCTCATTTTAGGGAAAGAACACTGTGTACAGTATGGGGACAACACTTTAACAACCTGGAATCCCAGGGACAATCTGAGAGTTGAAACAGTTTAAACAAATAGATACAAGAGCCCAAGCTTGGTGTATGTGGTGGGAATGAAAGAAAGGTGAGTTAGAGAAGTAATAGGAGATGGAATCAGTGTGTTTTGCTGGAGGAAGATTGAGGGAGATCTAGGATGCTCCAAGATTTTTGTTTGGACCATGAACCTTGATATAGGTTACACCCAAGAAACAATGAAATCGAGAGGCCAAAGGTTATGCGCTTACCTCTCATACATGGAGTTTAAGGTGCCAGTGTGACATCCACAGGGAACTGTCCTGTGATCAGTTAGGTACATGGGCCTGCAGCTTAGAAGAAGGGGTGAAGGATAACAAACACTGAACACCTGTTTGTTGCCATATTTGCTAATCTAGTGCAGGCCCTAATTATTGATTCATCCACTTTCTCATTAGGATGTTGCTGATTGCTGGAGCCCAGGAGCACTACCTATCAATGGGAAATCCATGCAGTCTGAGGTCATAAATCCAAGCAGCCAATTCACTCAGACACTCAGTCTTAAAGGATTTTCCAGGACCCATTACCTCCAGAGTTCTCCAAATTTTCCCAGAGCTTTGGCCTCACACATATTTTATCTTCATGGCTCTAGTTTGCTAAGAAATCTAAGTTTTGCGGACTTTATGTAGGCATCCAAAATACTCGCCACTCCCATTATCTCACTGGGCATTTAAAGACAAAATAAAATGATCCTGCAAGGTAATCACAGTCTATTTTATAAATGAAAATTATATAGCTGAAGAAGAAAAATATGACTCACAGAGGTTCTTTTCTATTGAATAAAATATTTATTGAATGTTTACAATCGCCAAGCTCTACCCTAGATGGTGGAAATATGACAGTTGACACTAAAAAATAGAAACCCTGCTCTGTTGTTTACAGTCTACTGGGAGGGAGGCAAATGCTACTAACCAGGCAGGAACCACACAGGTCACAGGAAGTGGTAACTAGTTTATCGTGAGGTATCTCCTGCAAAGAGAAAGATCTTCCTGGGGAACAGAGAGTGTATAGTAAAGTAAGCATCATGATGTCAGACCCATCTGACCCAGTTCTAAGTCCTTCCAGTACACTGGGCTGCCCTTTATCAGCAGGTGACAGAATGTGCTCACATCCTGGTTGAAAAGTGAGCAGAAAGCATGGGCTTCAGAGTCGGATTACTCGGATTCCACACTCCCCCCTTGCTGCCTCTGTGGCCTCGGGTAAATTATTGAGCCCACCTGGGTTTTCACTGACCTGTACGTTTCACCTGTTATCTACCTCATGAGGATGCCATGTTTAATGAGTGATGATTTTTGTCGTTGTGTAGACACCCACGTCTCTTTCCAGTCCACAGTGTAGTCTCTAGTTATTTTGTACTATCAAAAGTGGTGAGGACAGACCTGAAAAGCATGAAACCAGGAATTAGGGTTGATACATTTAAGTCCAAGATTTGTTTCTGTGTAGCTGTCGATTTGGGACAATCATGTGACTTCTCTGTAACACAGGTTGACCATTTCTCAGCTATAGTTTCCTATCGCATTACCTCTGAGGTGCCTTCTTTTGAACTGATGATTTGTTATAAGAGACATAGGCCTCATTTAGAACATCATACAGAGGAGTTGTAACAATGAAGCATGACTGCCATGTGACACATGTTCCTTTTTTCCTTCAACCTTTAATTTATATGTGACAAATTGCTGCACATTGTTTTAATCCAATAAATGAGACTTGAGTGAGTCATGTGCTAGTATTAGTATGGGGCTGACAACACCTGGAAAGAAATTGAGAAAAAAATACCGGCAGCCATCCAGCTGTTTTATCCCAGAGTCCGTAAATGCATACAACCCTCTAGATATGCAATCTGGATGAAGACTGAGATGTCATCAAACATCTGCTGAGATTCATCCTCTTGAAGTACCTACTTGGTACAAAGTTTTTCCACCTCTGGAGGACATATCTGAAAAGTAGGTATCTCAACACAGATGAGAATCTTTCCTGACCGTGAGATAAGGTGACTTGATTGAAGTCATCTTAAGCAATGAGAGCAGATAGGGATCTCAACTCAAATTCCAGTGTCAAACTGTCTTCTGTTCTTGGAGAACTCCATGTCTGCACCTCCCCCTGGAGCAGACACAGCCAAAGGAAGGCGGCCACATGTACTGTTTAGATTTGGGAAGTTGAGAAGCCCCAGGCCTCTTTGAGCTCAAGTCCTATACCTGGTCAACATGAAGGAGGAACAATGATAATTAGGATCTATACAATGATATTTTGTCAAAGGAAAGTAAAAATCAGTAAGAAAGCATGGTTCCAGAGTAACCCAGTGGTAGTCCTCATGGGTCAGGGTCCCTTACTGTGTAGTGTGGCCATTCTGATGAACTGGGCATCCCTTCTCAGGAGGCTGAGGGATGAAGGGGGAGAAAGAGACAGAAGCCAAGAGAAGCTGGAATCTGGAAGCCAGAGACCCCTGAGTGGGAAGGCTTTTGGTTCAGAGAGCCTCACTTAGTAGGAAGGTAGCTATGCTCACCAGTATACCACCAATGCCACATGCCAGGGCAGGTGCCTCGTTTAGTAGGTCTTCATTCTCATTCCTGCTGTTGGATTATCATCTAGGAGAAGTAAGGCCTGAGGTTCCTAGCACCTAAGAGACAAGAAGAGAGAAACTGATTGAGATGGGAGGAAGGACAGAGGCAGAAAGGCAGAGGAAAGAAATCACTTGTTTTGAGATTTTCTGAAAAATGTATGAGAAGAACAGTGCACATAGCAAAGGGTCAGGATGCACTTGGTTGGGGATGACTTTCTTTTTTCTTTTCTTTCTTTTTTTTTGGCAGAACTGGGGATTGAACTCAGGCTCTTGAGCTTGCCAAGGAAGCGCTTACTCCACTGAGCCATCTCCCCTGCCCCTGGGATGACTTTTTTTTTTTTTTTCAAAGTATTCACCTTTTTCTTTTTGACAGCTGCTAGTGTAGAATTAGGAAAATCAATGTTAGTTTGTCTTATGGAAAAACATTCTTGAAAAATTAGTTTTGGTTAGAACTTCTGAAAGCAAATTCTATTTTTTCCTCTTAGCTGAAAATTTAAAGTTATAGAAATATCCAGTGGGAAAATACTCGTGTACAATGTAATGAAATCATACCGAAGATTTTAAGATGTTTGATAAAATCTTGTATTTTAAAATTTAAACATTAATTTTAGGTGAGCTAAGAATAACCTGACTATTGCCACAAAATCTTCAGTGAAAGAAAGATTTAAAATATTTCTGTTTGGAAAATCATCTTAAAGTTATACAGAACTGGAATATGCTAGGAATAACAGTAAAGTTTTAGTTTTCTGGGTATTCTTAGCATTAACTGAAATAAAGAATAAAAGAGAAAGATCAGGTTGATTCAGTGCAGGGAAAAAAATCACACATCATCCATATTCTAGTGGAGAAAAGAGTCTGAGACAATGTCAGGTTTTCTTTTTCCCCGGGGCTTCTGGGTATCTCCCTTTGTGTTTGGATTTTCCCATGTTTAGCATCCTCTGGGCCTCCCATAACCCTGACTCTACCATATTTTTCTGCAGTGTGTGTTACCAGATGGCATAAGATAAAGCATTTCTATTCTGTTCCTGATGGCCACCGCCATCCCTCCTCGTTCATGGCAAGCTTCCGATCTCGCCTGCTCTCTCTGTGGCTGTGACCCAGAGCTTGCACAGCAGCTGAGGTTTGGGAAGCTGGAGAAATCCTCACTTAGTGAGGGATACCTCCCTGTGCAAGATGCTTCCTCTGAGAAGACTGAGCCAAGGAATACCTCTACTCACTCCAACCTAACACTTTTTATTCTCTTCACTTTTAAAAAATGCTGTAGAAATCAAGTCATGTAAAATTATAAAATTAACCATTAAAAAGTGCTCAGCTCATGTGCATGCTTTGTGGCCACCATTTCTATCTGGCTGCAAGACATTGCTACCATCCAAGAGTCCCTGTCCCAAGCTGTTACTCCTACTCCTTCCTGCTCCTGGCCTCTGGCCAGTACCAACCTGCTTTCCCAGTCTGTGGACTGACCTACTCTGGATCATTCCTATAAATATGTGTGAATTATATGTGTCCTTTTGCCTCTGATTTTTTTTCAGTTAGCACATTTCCAAGGTTCATCCATGTTGTACTATGGACACAACTTTATTTCTTCTATGGCTAAATAATATTCTATTGGAAGGCTATGCCACACTCTGTTTATCTGTTCATCTTTTGTTGGACATCTGGAGAGTTTCCACCCTGTGGTTGCTGTGAATAGAGCTGCTATCATCATGCCCGTGCCAGTATTTGCTCACATCATATTTAAATTGCCACTTTCCCCCTCATCTGTACCCCTTACAAAACCACGGGCTCCATGAGGCCATGGCTGAGCCCATCCCATTCACAGATTGCACCATGCTGGAGAATAAATGGAGTCAATGGACGGCTGGATACAAAACGGCTAAGTCTCTTGAACATCTAATTTGGAAAAAATGATTGCAATGTCCTAAATAACAGGGACACACAGCCTTTAAAAGTTGAAGAACTGCCACAAATACGAAAGAACAGCTTAGCCTCAGTTCTGCATGAAGGCCAAGGGAGGAGAGGAGGGGCTTTGGCAGGGCCAGACTAGGGAGAGGACCAGAACAGGAGGCAAAGTGCGGGGCTACTCTGGGAGGTGGGCTGTGCTCTCAGCCCCACAAAGCAGCCTTTTGTCTTTCATTTTCAACCATCAAAGTTTATCGCTAACTAAAGGTTTGCTTCTGTATTGAATTCTACATGGAGGCAGTTCCTCCATGTTCAAGACTGACTTTGGCTTTTGGATATAAGCTTTGAAATGCAAACATGTTTTCAAATATTTGTAAGTCCTTTTTTCTTTTGGTTTTGCTTGTGTGTGCTCCTTCCAGGGAGCAGGAATCAATCCTCTCACCAACTTTGAGTGTGAATTAAGGTCCTGTGCATTACATACATGCTGTTGTGCAAAGATCTATAGGATTCCTCATCTGGCTTGCCCAAAACTGTGTATTTATTAAATTGAAGCTCATTTATTAAACACCTAGTATTGCCCCCAGTAACTGCAGACCATGGTCACTCTGGAGGATTCATCCCTTTCTTCACTCACATTTAGGGACTCTATTTTTATTTGAGAATGTTAATTGAGGCACATGTTTTCATAATACCATCTATATAATAATGCATTTTTCCTGTATTTACATCTAAGATGGTATTTACTTATTCCATTTCTCTATCTTCTCCAGAATTGTCATCATTCTCACCTTACAAATAAAGAAATCGAGGTCAAAAGAACAGATGTGTTTCCTTTAAGGTCACAGAGAATAAGTGACAGAACTGAAATTTGAAGTTGGATTTTGAATACAAATCTTGCTGGAAGTGCTACACCACCACTGACTCTCTCCAGATGACATGGAAGAGTCAGCCCTGCTCTTGGGCTTCTAGGGACAGAGGCTGACACATCAAATAAGCTGTGTTGTTCTGGCTTGAAACAGCTTTAAAAATTCACCATTTAAAATGCTTTCCCCCTTTAATAACCCACTGTAACCCAAACTGTTCCTGATTTTGCCTTTATTTGTTGTGCTGAACATCTTTAATAAACAATTTTAGCCCTAGCATTTGATAGTGCTGGTGTATGGGAGCCAGGCCTGGGCTTGCATCCTACATCTGCTACTGAATTAGTTGGGTGACCTTGGCAAAGTCATTTAACCTCTCTAAGTTTCAACGCCCCATCGACTAAATGCGATTACAGTACACAGTACCTACCAGATACTCTCGTAATGAGAAGTAAATGGGATAATGTGTCAAAATTGCTTGGTATATTTCCCTGGCTCATTGTAGGTAACTGAATAAATAGCACATGCTATTATGAGCCAAAGACATAAAAAAGAATATTTCATCAAGTTCACCCAATTTTTAAATGAAGGATTGAATTCTTGCAGTTAGCAAGTATGGAAATAGCCCAGAATTTGAAGTCAAATACAGCTAAGTGTTAGTCTCCTGCCTGCCACTTCTTAGGACTGCAGACTTCATGTGTTCTCTGCAAAGTGGGGAGGATCACAGCTGTCACACCTGTTTCTTGTGAGGATTGTTACCCATCTCATGAAACACAGTAGGTGGTCACAAAGTAGAAGCCACTATAATGATTGTAAATTTCTTACCAGTTTAAAGTTACTAACCTCCCAGATCCAGCGATGCAGAGATCCAGAGGGGTCATAGGGCTCTTTATGTGGGACTGGGAATCAACCCTGTTCCTTGCATTTGCCGAAGTAGGCACTTAGTCTGCTGAGCTATCTCACCGGCCCTTGGATAGTATCTATTCATATTCCACTCTCCTGGCAGGGTGTGACTTTTCAGTTTTCTGGCTTTACATACATCTGAATACCAATGAGCACCAAATTTATTCTCCTGTTCTACCTTTTCCCTTGACTTCAGACTCATCCACATCTGCCTGTCTTCCATGTGCTCTTAGTTGCGAAGCATCTCAAAGCTGCTGTGGCCAACATAGAGCTCCTGACACCCTCTCCTCCTGCCCTGCAAAAGCCTGGCCTTTCCCAGTGTATCATATTTCGGGAAGCAGAACCTTAATTCATTCAAGTACTTAGACTAAATGTGGAGTATTCTATGACTTCTGCCTTCCTTCACATCATATATTTAACACATTAGTAAATATCTTAAGTTTCAACTTTCAAAATATGATCCTAATCCAACATTTTCACCCATCTTCTTACCACTACTGCTCTGTCCCAGACACCAGCCTCTTGTCTGGCCTGGTGCTTCCAGCCTGACCCTCAGGCCAATGTCCACAACCTGAAACAGTTAGCCCAGTGTGATCCTAGGTGCTCGGGGCACCAGGGCTGTGCATGAAGAGGCCCACAGTCACATGGTTAGTGGTCCTGAGAGCCTCCACTCTGCGTTCTCCGTGGAGCAGACTTGCCTTGCTCTTGCTTGGAACTCCCCAGGCCTTCCTTGTACACTTCAGACTTCTGAAGTCTGTGAGATGCCCCTAGGTCCTGGCTCCAGGCTGAATCTCTACCTCATTTGATCATTTAATCCTCTTCTGCTTTCTCACTGTCCTCCAGCCACACAAATCCTTCTGTCCTCTGTGTCCCCTATATTCATGTCATCTTTGTCCCAGGGCCTTTGACCTGGCTGGTCCTTTTGCCTGAAGCACTCTTTCCCCAGTGTTTGCACAGTATGTGCCTCATGGTAGCCAAGTCCGTGCTCAAATGTGTCCTTCTCAGAGTGGGCTTTAGGATTTAATTAATGTTATCTTATCTATTCTGTTTTACTTTTCTTTATAGTACTTCTACCTTCATTATACATTTACTTATGTTTGATTGTTCTGTCTCTTTCATAAGCCTTAACTCTTCACAAAGCAGGACTGTTTTTATCATTTTATTAATCACCATATTCCCTGCAAGGGCTAGCATGTACTAAGTGTTCAACAGATATTTAGAGGCTCAATGAACAGAAGACGAAATTCACTCACCGGTCCTTCCTTCACTGACATCCATTGTTGTGTGCTGGTGACCCTGCTGCCTCAGGTCCTTCATCCTCAGGATGATGTGGTCCTCATTTGATGAGTTCACAGAGTTTTATGCCAATGACAAATCAGAGCTTCAGGTGGTTATCAAAGTCTTATAGGCTCCACTGCCTCAGAGATTTCTTCTCTAGCAAACTATTACTGACCTAACTCACACTGTCCAATAGCCACATGTGGATGAAATATGAAAAAACAGAAAGTGGCATAATTATAACTCATACACTTTTGTCTGGGGAGCATATTGGTTAGGCTTTGCTGCAATAATAAATAACCTGAATATCTCAGAGACTTATGATTAAAAATGCTTATTTCTGGCTCCTATTTCATAAGGGTTATGGACCAGCTAGGCTTGCTTTAGCTCAGAGATCTTCTTCTATAAATAGACATATAGGGTGAACAATCTCTAGTCACTGTGATATGGTTGTGGCCCTAAAGCTTCATGCAGTCATTGGGGTGGCTTCTAGAGTTTATGATTACCTCAATCCAATGTGGGGATTATGGGTGTGAGTGCTATACCCACCCTGGGGCTGATAGCCTGAATGCAGTATAAAGGAAGGAGAGAAGCTTGCTAGTTGCTGCAGTCACTGCTCCTCTCTTTGTTCTTTACTATTTTTTATCACTACGAACTGTTGCCCTCTGCCATGTGCTGCTCTGCCTTGGAGCCAGCCTAGTATGAACTGAAATCTTCCACTAACGGCAAGCTAAATAAATCTTTCCTTCTTTTCATTTCTCTCTCTCTCTCTCTCTCTCTCTCTCTCTCTCTCTCTCTCTCTCTCTCTCTC